>NC_080540.1:120186294-120491502 GCF_028640845.1 Ahaetulla prasina
AAATCGGTTAAAACAGTTAATTAAAAATCCCCTAAGTCTCCTATTCTTGGCATGCCACCTCTCGGGGTTCCAAAACCCGTCCTCAAGATGGGCCCTTGATAACGTAGAGGGCCAAACCCGCGAGAGAGGGAAATCTCGCAGGGCAAGAAGGTCAGCCGCTGAAAATGTCCACGTGATGAAAAAACACGGCGAGCAGACCCATCCTGGACGGTCAGGATATCTCCGGGTGGGAAAAGTTGATGGACATCCGTCTCAGTCTCAGTCTCAGTCTCAGTCTCAGGCAGCCACCGCCTTATTCAGTCACTCAGCACCGCAACATATCACCCCCATCCCCATCGAGCCTCGAAAATTGCAGCCACTAATTTGGCTGCCGATGGCAACAAACTGAGGCTCGATGATGTTCTGTGGGCAATCCAAGGGTGGTTGGGGGAGGAAAGGCGAGTCCTCCAATTTCACAGACTCCATGGGCTCCATCTCGGCTCCACCTGGGAGGAAATCTGCTACCAACGTCCGGCGTCATCTTCCGTCCACGACCGATGCGGTGCCGCCAATGCCGGTGCCGCCCAACCAAGCCAGGGGGCCGCCGGAGAAGAAATGCTCTAGTTGGCCCCTGACGAGCCCGTCCAGAGCCCTCCTTACCCCCCAGGCTGGGGGGGGGCTCTCACCCAAGGTGGGGGGGGGACCCAAGATCTCCACAGGGTCCCCACTCCTGGCTCAAGCCACCGGCGCTGGCGCCGGGCACCGAACCAGGCCAGGCCAGGGCAGGGCGCTGGCAGGCCAGGGCACTCCCGCCACCGGAGAGAGATGCCATTGGCGAAAGCACCACCGGAAAAACACTCTGGCCACGCTCTCCCGAGGCCCAGACGGGGGACCCAAGATCTCCAAAGGGTCCCCCGAGCCGGCCTAAAGAGGCCTGCCGCCTGCCACCGCCCGGCGGCCACGCGCCGGCGGCGGCATCACTCCCCGACTGCCAAGCTGCCAGACCAGGCGGACCAGGCTGCTGCCGCTGAAATAGAGCACCGCCGCCGCTGCTATGGGAGATTGCCCGGGCTCCTCCCGAGGCCACCGAACCAGGCCAGGCCAGGCCAGGCCAGGCCGCTGCCAGGCCAGGCCAGGCCGCTGCCAGGCCAGGCCGCTGCCAGGCCAGGCCAGGCCAGGGCACTACCCCACTTCACATAGAGGGATTCACAACCAGCTATCTGAGGCACAGTGGTCTCCCTCGGTTCCAGGCTTTCCTTAATAATAACCACCACCCCGCCACCCCTACCTTGGGCCCTCGGCTGATGGAATGCTCAGAAACCTGGTGGGCACATCTCCACTAGGGGAACCCCCCCTTCCGTGCCCAACCAGGTCTCCGTAATGCCCATAACGTCCATGGACCCCTCCTGAATTAGATCTGAGATCAGGGGGGCTTTGTTAACCACGGACCTTGCATTGCATAACATCATGGAGGCCCAAGTCCCGAGTACTCTGGCCACGGGAAGAAGCAGGGGGGCCGGAGCACGCGATCGCTCTTAAATAGCGAGGGCGTACTCCCAAAACCTGATGTGCCCCCCCTTCTGCCATATCTGCCTCTCCCGCTTACCGTATCAATAGCACAACCCTGATAAGCTGGAATGAAACCCTCCCCCACCTCCCTCGGACCTAACTTAACGCCGCGAACGCACACTGGACTTGGCTCTCTCCCCGACGGGTTTCCCTCCCCACCCTTTCCCCCTCCCCCCCAACCCAAACCCATCAGTTTCCACCCTCCCCATAAAATTCCCATTAAAACTCCCCTTAAAAAATCGGTTAAAACAGTTAATTAAAAATCCCCTAAGTCTCCTATTCTTGGCATGCCACCTCTCGGGGTTCCAAAACCTGTCCTCAAGATGGGCCCTCGATAACGTAGAGGGCCAAACCCGCGAGAGAGGGGAATCTCGCAGGGCAAGAAGGTCAGCCGCTGAAAATGTCCGCATGATGAAAAAACACGGCAAGCAGACCCATCCTGGATGGTCAGGATATCTCCGGGTGGGAAAAGTTGATGGACATCCGTCTCAGTCTCAGTCTCAGGCAGTCACCGCCTTATTCAGTCACTCAGCACCGCAACATATCACCCCCATCCCCATCGAGCCTCGAAAATCGCAGCCACTAATTTGGCTGCCGATGGCAACAAACTGAGGCTCGATGATGTTCTGTGGGCAATCCAAGGGTGGTTGGGGGGAGGAGAAAGGGCGAGTCCTCCAATTTCACAGACTCCATGGGCTCCATCTCGGCTCCACCTGGGAGGAAATCTGCTACCAACGTCCGGGCGTCATCTTCCGTCCACGACCGATGCCGGTGCCGCCAATGCCGGTGCCGCCCAACCAAGCCAGGGTGCCGCCGGAGAAGAAACGCTCTAGTTGGCCCCTGACGAGGCCGTCCAGAGCCCTCCTTACCCCCCAGGCTGGGGGGGGGCTCTCACCCAAGGTGGGGGGGGGACCCAAGATCTCCACAGGGTCCCCACCCCCGGCTCAAGCCACCGACGCTGACGCCGGCCACCGAACCAGGCCAGGCCAGGCCAGGCCGCTGCCAGGCCAGGCCACTACCGCCACCGGAGAGAGATGCCACTGGCGAAAGCGCCACCGGAAAAACACTCTGGCCACGCTCTCCCGAGGCCCAGACGGGGGACCCAAGATCTCCAAAGGGTCCCCCGAGCCGGCCTAAAGAGGCCTGCCGCCTGCCACCGCCGGCGGCCACAACGCCGGCAGCGGCGGCATCACTCCCCCGACTGCCAAGCTGCCAGACCAGGCCGGACCAGGCTGCTGCCGCCGGAAATAGAGCGCCGCCGCCGCCGCTGCTATGGGAGATTGCCCCGGGCTCCTCCCGAGGCCACCCGGAGCCGCCCAAAACCCACCTCAACATCCCCGGGCTGAGGAGACGCTCATCCACCCGGGCAGGGGGGGGACAAGATCTCAGAAGGGTCCCCCCTAATCCAAAAAGTCCAAGAAGGCTCGCTGCTGCATTTCTCGATCAGCGGCGCGACGCCATCTTGGACATGCGCAGAGAAGCTCCCTCCTCCAATTGCGTGGTCTTTGTGGTTTTCTTGGCCAGAAAACGGGAGTCTTGCCTGAGAAGAATTCTTAACTATATTGGCACATTGTATTGCAATGTTGGGGGACATAGCAAAGGATCTGGATGCATGTCTGGCATCACTGATACTCATCAGAGAAGATGATAAATTTTTGCACAAGGCAAATGGATGTCTGCAATATGAGCACAAGATAGGAGGCAGATTAGGAGACCGGTGTGGTTGCATACGGACTTCTGTGATAAACAAGAAAGCAAAAGGGATGAACTAGGGCAAAAGGAACTGAGACATATAACAGGCATATAGGTAGGCATATAACAGAATAACAGGAAATGGCCCAAATATGTAAGGATGGGTAAATCTCAGAATACTAAAGCTTGCAATGAATGTAAAAAAAATAAAAAAAAAGTTCCTTTGGGTATGTAAAGAATAGGAAGAAAGTGAAGAACATGATTGGCCAGCTGGTTGGAGAGGATAACATGACTGGAGGGAGAAATCTGGACTAATGTAATTTTGCACTGTCTTTTCACAAAAGGAAAAAAAAATGTTCCACCATGTCAAAGTGTGCACCACTGAGGGATGGACAGAGGAGAAATGTAGGTCAGAATAGGCAAAGAAGTAGTAAAGATAATATTTAGCTGCTTTGAATTAATTCGAGTTGGCAGAACCGGCTGGATTATATCCCAAAGTGTTAAAGGAACTGGCAGATGTGTTCTCTGAACCTCTGACTTTAATTTTTAAGAACTCCTGGAATATAGCGAAAATGTTAACATTGTTCCAATCTTTAAAAAAGAAAAAAAAAGTGGTCTCAGGAAACTACAGACTAATCAGCTTGATATCAATACCTGGAAGAATTTCACAAGACAATCAAGCAGTGGATTGTAAGAAAGGAACACAGTAACTACAGCATGTGTTTGTTAAATGTAAATCATGACAGAAAAAAATCTCCTTTTTTAATCTAATCACAATTTTGACAAAGTAACTAGATTAATAAACCAATGGAATGCTGCAGACTTCAGTGAGGCATCATATATCTTTCTTGATAAGACGGAACAATTTGGAATAGACAGTGCCACTACCAGGTGGATTCATAGTTGGTTCAGCAACTATAATCAAAACTACATAAAGAACAGAAAGCAACAGAATAGAATAATAAGAGATGGAAGGAACCTTGGAGATCTCTCAAGCAAGAGACCCTATACCATTCCAGACAAGTGGCTGTCCAGTCTCTTCTTAATGATGGAGCACCCATAAGACTGGTATGTTTGGCCTAAAGAAGAGAAAGTCCTTTAGGGTAAGGAGAAGCAAGGTAGCAATCTTCTAATACATGGACAGTCAAAGGAAGACAGTATATATCAAAGTTTGTTGCAAAAATCAAATCCAGAAGACACATAGATAACTGAATCAGCTGGATTCATTAACTTCTTTATATTCATAATAACACATAAAGTATATTTAGAATACTAACAGTTGATTCTTCAGCTCAGATCAGCAGACATGTTCACACACACACAGAGTACAGTAGAGAGACTAGTTTCACTTTCTCTCTGCACAGACTCAGAAGCTGCAGACTAAGACATATCCTGGCTCCAGTCTGTCTCAGCTCCCAATTGGCTGACTGTGTTACTATGTCCTATTCCAGTTGATGAATATACTCTGACAGTGTAGAATTATTTTCTGTAGTGCCCACATTAGAACAAGAAGCAAAGGGTGAAAGAGCAACAGAGAAAAATCCAAACTTGAAATAAGGTGGAATTTTCTAACCATGAGATCTCATAAACAGTTGAACAGCCTAATATCTGAAGCTCTAAGTACTCACTGGAGGCTTTCAAGTGAAGTTTGGACAGCTATTTGTTTGGGATGATCAAGGATTCCTGCCTTGAGAAAGAAATTGAATTAGAAGACCGCCAAGATATTTTCCCAAAATCTTGGAAAAGACAATGTCAGAAAATAGGAAAAAAAACCCTTCCCCATGTTGGAAGGTATCCAGTTATCTAGTACAGAAGACCAGAATAGGTAATACCCCAGCAATATTCCATGTAACTATGAAACAGCAGTAAAGTATAGACTTTATGGATTATATTTGCTAACTAGTATCTAAAGCAGTTTGCACTGAAACATGTGACATTGTTAAAGAATATTTAACAGAGTAGGTCCTTCTTAAGTTTCTTTCTCTAACCATTAAACCACGGGGGGGGGGACTTCTGTCCCTCTTGTCTGATTGTTTTCTAGGCACTGTCTCCTCCCCTTGTTCCCTAAAGTCATCCACACTTTCTATGACAGGAAGCAAAAGGCAAAATGATGAATTCTAGAAAAGATCAAGAAGAAACAAGAAGATATATCTAATTAAGCCATGTGAAAAAATTGAGGATGACAACAAAGAGATTTAAGAAAATTAAATAAATATACTTTTATATAAAGACAGGCATTACAAGAAATTTTATTGATGAAAGATGTAAAGAAGATACAAAGAAGTACTCCAAAAATATAGAATAAATGTACAAAATAATTTCCAAACCAATTATACTACAAAAATTTGAAGAGCATGCAATCCCCTACCTACTTTGGAGAGTCAGAAGAAAAATATTAATTTATATTCCAATATCAAGGAAGGGCAGTTCTGATAGGATGCCTAGGAAGCAATTGTGCGCATCTCACATGTTCATAAGATAATGTTCAAAATGTTACAATCTAAACTTGGAGGGAAAACTATTAAGAGGTACAGCCACAATTTAGAAGATGTAGAGGCATGCAGAATCATTTATATTTATTAACTTATCATTTATTTATTTGTCTGCTCTTATTTGGAGGGCAAAGTTTAATTGGACAAAAATGGCGTGTCAAATATATGGGACCTGGACCATGAAGGAGTTTATAGATGATAACCAGCAACTTGATTACACCCAGAAACTGAATACTAATGTAGTGGCACCCATAACTTCATGCTGCAATCTGGACAAGTTGCAGCTTCTAAGGCTTGATTTATATACTGGAACTGCCTGTAGAGCAGGGGTGTCAAACTCAATTTCATTGAGGGCTGCATCAAGGTTGTGTTTGATCTCGGGGAGCCGGGGTGTGCATGGCCAGCTCAATGTCACTCATGTAGGGGGCACCTGTGGTGGCCCAAGCACTCTGCCAGTGAAAACGGGCTCCCAAGCTCCATTTTCAGCTGCAACGGCCTCCTGCTACCCTCTATCAGTGAAAATGGAGCTCAGCAGGGCCACGTACGGCTCTTCTGAGTTCTGTTTTCACTGGCTATGGCACCGCAGGTCAGTCCTTTGCTGTTTCCAAGGTGGCCCCGTGGACCAGAGCTTAGCACCCTGCAGACTGCATCCGGCCTGCAGGCCTTGAGTTTACACCCCTGATGTAAAGCATCGCCTCATATCTATGCTGAGAAGGGTTTGATGCGTAAGCACAGATAGAACAGGGCTGCAGATGAGCAGACACGAACATCACCCAAATCCTAACTGCACATGTGTGGTTAGGTGTGGAGGTGCATGCCCTGCATGCTGATGGTTCTGAATTCTTGCTGGGAGGCAAGAGAGGGCAATGCAAATTGAAGCAGGAAATGTTAAAATTTGCTGATATATAAAAAGAATACCTGTGCAACTGTCCCTGAACGACAGCCATATATGTTCTGTGCAGAACAGAAGTCTCACCAGCCTTTAGTGGTCTTCAGCATAGAGCATCACAGATAATTAATGAGCATACTTTTCATATGATTTTTGAGGCACCTATGAACACACTTAATTGTCACACCATATGACATCCTATTAATTAGCTTGCTAATCAGCATGTCACGGGATGTTTTGTCAAATATTTTGCTGAAGTCAGTATATATACGTATACATATGGTATATTCCCAACATTGTCACATCTATTAAGCATTAAAAGCAAATGGAACAAGGCTAGTTTGGCAAGATTTATTTTTGACAAATCCATGTTGACTTCTTGTAATTACCACCTCAAAGGGGCTCTTTAGTCAAAGCTTCACATAGCCTTAATGTTTACTTCAATTTATTTATTCATTACAAATTCAGCATGTCCTTCCTTGAAGAGATGTACATGTTCTATTTTATCCTCACAGTATGTTAGATTGAATTATGGTAATAGTCCAAAGATACCTAGAGAGTGACACTTCCAGAAGAATGTTTATAGAAGTTGAAACATTAGCCACAGCTCTCAAATTTTTCCATGTCCTTACCCCGAAAAAGTGAAATTCATAAAAGGCCAAATGTCAGAAACATTGTCAAAAGAAGATCAAACCATTTAATTTAAGTTTTAGATAGGGATACATCTCTTTTAGGAAACCAAAACAACCATAATGGCATGAATTGTTTTGAACAATGTTTCTTTCTTTAAAAATAAAAACCGATTACCCTAGTAGTTGTCCACAGAGAGCTAGCTGCAAATATTTCATGACCAACATTTTAATTATCCAATAAAAAAATTAAGCATGCTAGCCAGGAAGGGGAAAGCCCCAAAGCTTGAAAAAGCCTCTTGTGGTCTATGTGGCTTTTAGCATTAAACAGGCATCAGAGAATCATGACTTTGTCTAAACTCTGCTGTGCATAGTTCAGCATGTGTCAGTTCATAAACTGCACAGCCAGAGTTCTAATAATGGGATTTGCTGCCTTTTAAAAATCAGCCTGACATTAAAATAAATATATTGTATATATGCATGAGAGTCAGCACTTGTTACTACAGCAAATATCATATTAACAACCTTGAGCACTTGGCAAATTTTGTTGAGACTTTGCAAATCACAAACTATTATGCCAAGCCACATAGGAAGAGACAAGCTGGAATACTCCTTCTAAGAAGACTACCTGTTGGGTAGATCTCTCCAATGCATTATAAATCATCATCATCACCATTATCATTATCATCATCATCATCATCATCATCATCATCATCATCATCATCATCATCTCCTGAGCACATTGGGCTGTAAGTGATTTCCAGCAGTTTTGATCATTTGTAGCAACTTTGGCTTACTCCCAAAAAAAACATTAATAATCTTAAGAACTTCCTTAAGTGCTCAGTGCCAGGTTTTTCAAGGCGAGCTCCTTTCCTCTTTCCTTCTGGAGGTAGCCAACGTAGTGCAATTTTTGGATGGCGGTCTTCAGGCATATATGAGATATGGCCAACACACTGCATTTGATGTTCATTCACACTTCTTGATAGGTGTTCTAAATCTGATCTTGGTAGTACTTTGTAATTGATGTGGCTATAAATGGATACCTGGATATAAATTGCTTGGTACATGTGATTGCTAAACTAATGTGTGAGATATAAGCCCACAGCTAGTGATTCTTAGGGCAGAGATACAGTATGTGTTATGTCACCAATCAACAACTGCTCAATTTCAAGGCTATAAAGAAATTGTCCTCTGAAATGTAAGAAAGGCAGGAAGCAGCAGCAAACAGTTTAAACTCTGAGAGGTACAGGTAGTTTTTGACTTATGATTGGTTGTTTAGTAACTGACATAGCTGGGGATTTGAAGTTAACAACAGTTGTGCCCTCCTGCAGTTGCAGGAACACACTTGTGGCATTCAGCAACCAGGCTGCATTTATGGCCATTTGCAGCATCCCATGGTCTTGTGAAAGGTTTTACAATGGTTTTGGCAAGCATAAACTCCTAGCAAATCATGAGTTCGCTTAATAGCTGTTGCAAAAAGATCATAAAATAAGGCTGGCCATGTGGATGAACTGATTTACAACTGGCATAAATTATGACGATGATGTCTAGGCTCCATTATGATCATAACTCAAGGACTACCTGTATAAAGGCAAAACTGTACCTTGACATTGACTGAAGTTACTTCTTTAATATGGCTTCAATCTATTTAGCAGGATTCTTAGCTCACTGTGCCATGTTAAGTCTTTGAGAAACCTTTGCCCCACAAACTGCAGACAGTTTTAACATCCTCCAGGTTGTTCTCTGTTCACCTTATTCCTTAACAAGAACATAGAGGCACCAAAGGTGCGTGAACCAGATTTCAAAGAAAGAGATCATTGTGCCTTTGTCACTTCCAAGCTGTTAACAGCTACAGCAATACAAGAGTTATGTACAAATAAAGCTGTCTTTTCTTTATAGGCTTCATTTTTTCTCCCCTCTGGAATCTTCCTGTGGATTGTTGTGAGAGACAGCTCTTATCCTTTTCAAATGCATGATTATTTCCCTGAGATAATCGCCAAGAATATCTGTAATTCTGGAAGGAACTTCAAAATCCATTTGTTTACAAAAGCTAGTAATACAGGTTAATCAAATATTATATGATTCTTTGCCCTCTTTTTACAGGAACGAATGCTGACACTTTAATGAAAGATTATTATTTTTTTTTGCAAGACTCAAGGATATTTGTTTAGAATGAATAGCTGATTTTAAGAACAGCAGCAGCAGCAAGTAGGCGAACAGCAGCGTTAACTGCATGATGAGCTATATGCAAAAGCTATTTTACAATAGATTCTTGACTAAGCCCTAATGTGATAGTACATAAAGTGTGCTTTAGAAATTGTTAGAAACTATATTCACACAAAATACGAAGCCAATAATAATAATAATAATAATCAAACCAATTTATATTTAAATGTGACATGTGAATCAAATAAGAGGTAATGTCACAGAGCCTATGTGAATTTGGTCTTGTAACTGATGGCATGAGCAAAACCCTTTGAATATGCAGTCTTGATACTCACTTTCCCAAATATCCTACTTTCCTCCATTCAGAATTCTACATATGGTGATTTTGTTCCTATCTAATTATGAGCCATCTGGAATTAGTTGTACATTTGTCACCAGTGGAGAATGTCGTTTTTGAACCAAACTAAAGAGGGTTGATGTTCCTTTAGGTCTAATTTTCTGCCAACATAATATATGCCAGCTCTTTGGCCCATTGCAATTCATATTGTTTGAAAAGGGCTGTTTTTGTTGGATAGAGTTTTGTCAGCAGTCTTAATAATTGATTTGTGAATTGCAAATAAGTTGTGACCTGTGTTCTTGTTGCTTCTATTCTTTCTACTATAAAGTAGCAGCTAGGATAGATTTTTCAATGGTCTTTTGTATCATAATTAAACAATTCCATGAAATAATGGTGTCATGGTAATTGAGTAACCATATCAGATTTTTTTAAAAAAAGAATTCAGCTGCTACAAAAGACTCAGAAACAACAAATACACTTTATATTTAAACAAAAATAAATTAAAGTTTTAAAAATCCAAATATCTTTTGGTAGCAACTGAACACCTGAGATATGGTTTGAATTTGCTAGGCCAATTCTTGATTACTGCTCGCCTGTCTGGAACCCATACCGTATATCTGATATCAATACAGTTGAGTATGTCCAAAGGTATTTTACGAGAAGAGTTCTCCACTCCTCCGTAACCAATAAAATACCTTATTCCACCAGACTTGATATCCTGGGTCTAGAAAATTTGGAACTTTGTCGCCTTCGACAGGATCTGGGTTTAGCTCATAGAATCATCCGTTGTAATGTCCTTCCTGCCAATGACTACTTCAGTTTCAACTACAATAACACAAGAGCTACCAACAGATTTAAACTTAATGTCAACCGCTCCCGTTTAGATTGCAGAAAACACGATTTCTGTAACAGAATTATCTATGCTTGGAATGCATTACCTGACTCTGTGGTCTCTTCTCATAACCCCAAAAGCTTTATTCAAAATCTATCCACTGTTGACCTCACCACATTCCTAAGAGGACTCTAAGGGGCGTGCATAAGAGCACAAAAGTGCCTACCGTTCCTGTCCTATTGTTTCTTCCCCTATATATATATATATATATATATATATGCTTATACTACCTTGTTTCTCCTCATCTATATGTTTATATATTATATAATCTTTTGTGCTATGCTTGTGTATATTGTTATGACAAAATTAAATAAATAAATAAAAATAAAAATAAATAAATGAATTCTGATTATACCTCCATTTGGGAGAGATATTGAATGCTCTAAATTTTAGCATTAATTAATCGGTCTTCTTCCAACATTTTCTTCCTCTTTTTAGAAACTTTCTTAGTAGCTTCCTATTCCTCACCATTTCTTCCACTTGGAAATTCAGCATCCCTAGTGGAGATGTGCCCACCAGGTTTCCGAGCATTCCATCAGCCGAGGGCCCAAGGTAGGGGTGGCGGGGTGGCGGTTATTATTAGGGAGAGTCTGGAACCGAGGGAGACCACTGTGCCTCAGATAGCTGGTTGTGAATCCCTCTATGTGAAGTGGGGTCGTAGGACTCAGGTGGGCTTGTTGATCACGTACCTGGCTCCTTGCTGCGTGACAACAGCCCTGCCCGAGCTGTTGGAGTTGCTGGCCGGGTTGGCAGTTGAAACCCCTAGACTGTTGGTCATGGGAGATTTCAACTTGCCATCAACTGGCGTGGCATCCTCGACAGCCCGGGAGTTCATGGCTTCCATGACGGCCATGGATCTGACTCAATTAGTGGATGGCCCTACCCACATCGGGGGAGGCACTCTAGATCTGATTTTTATCTCTGGCCAGTGGTCAAATGATCTGATTTTAAATGATTTAGATGTCGAGCCTTTGTCATGGTCAGATCATTCTCTTCTTCGTCTGGACTTTCGGACCGCTACTCACCACCGCAGGGAGACGGAACCAATACGTTGGTTCCGTCCCAGGCGCCTGATGGACCCAGAGAGGTTCCTGACGGAGCTTGGGCTGGTTCCCAAGAATCTGGCCGCGGCACAGCTGAAGAACTAGTCGCGGCCTGGGAACAGGCCGCGGCTGGAGCTTTGGACCGTGTCGTGCCTTTGCGGCCTCTGACCCGGCGTAGGTCTCAACCAGCTCCTTGGTTTTCCGAGGAGCTGAGGGAGATGAAACGCCGGAGAAGACGTCTAGAGAGTGCTTGGAGATCCAGCCATTCAGAGGCTGACCGGACACTAGTTAGGTCCTATAGTAGGACCTACCTAGTGGCATTGAGGGATGCGAAGTGTTCTTACGTTTCCTCCCTCATTGCATCGGCAGATAATCGCCCAGCCGCCCTGTTTCGGGTGACCCGCTCTCTCCTTCAACAGGAGGGGCGGGAGGACCCATTACAAGGGCGTGCTGAGGAGTTTAACGGTTATCTATACGATAAAATCGTTCAGCTTCGGGATGGATTGGATCAAAATTAGGTAGATCCAGATGAGAGGTTCGAGACACGTCTTGTTGAGACTGTTTGGGATAATTTTGACCCTGTGACTCCTGAGGACATGGACAGGTTGCTGGGGAGGTTGAATGCCACCACATGTTTGCTGGACCTGTGCCCCTCCTGGTTCGTGCTGGCCACGCAGGAGGTGACACGAGGCTGGCTCCGGGGGATTACAAATGCTTCCTTGTGGGAGGGTGTCTTTCCTGCTGCCTTGAAAGAGACAGTGGTGAGACTTCTCCTCAGGAAGCCTTCCCTGGACCCAGCTGTTTTAGGAAATTATTGTCCGGTCTCCAACCTTTGCTTTACGGGGAAGGTTGTAGAGAGTGCAGTGGCATGTCAATTACCCCAGTAGCTGGATGAAACTGTCTATCTAGACCCGTTCCAGTCCAGATTTCAACCCGGTTACAGTACGGAGACGGCTTTGGTCGCGTTAGTGGATGATCTCTGGAGGGCCAGGGACAAGGGTTATTCATCTGCCCTGGTCCTATTAGACCTCTCAGCGGCTTTTGATACCATCAACCATGGTATCCTGCTGCGCTGGCTGGGGAGTTTGGGAGTGGGAGGCATCGTTTATCGGTGGTTCTCCTCCTATCTCTCTGACCGGACGCAGACGGTGTTGGCAGGGGGGCAGAGATCGACCCCGAGGCGCCTCATGTGTGGGGTGCCGCAGGGGTCGATTCTCTCGCCTCTCCTGTTCAACATCTATATGAAGCTGCTGGGTGAGATCATCAGTGGCTTTGGGATGAGGTACCAACTGTATGCTGACGATACGCAGCTGTACTTTTCCACCCCAGGCCACCCCAACGAAGCTATCGAAGTACTGTCCCGGTGTCTAGAAGCCGTACGGGTCTGGATGGGGAGGAACAGGCTCAAGCTTAATCCCTCCAAGACGGAGTGGCTGTGGATGCCGGCACCCCGGTACAGTCAGCTGCAGCCGCGGCTGACTGTTGGGGGTGAGTCATTGGCCCCGATGGAAAGGGTGCGCAACTTGGGCGTTATCCTGGATGGGCGGTTGTCTTTCGAAGATCATTTGACGGCCGTCTCCAGGAGAGCTTTTTATCAGGTTCGCCTGATTCGCCAGTTGCGCCCCTTTCTGGACCGGGATGCCTTATGCACGGTCACTTATGCTCTTGTTACCTCTCGCTTGGACTACTGCAATGCTCTCTACATGGGGCTCCCCTTGAAGAGCACCGGAGGCTCCAGTTGGTCCAGAATGCAGCTGCGCGGGTGATAGAGAGAGCGGTTCGGAGCTCCCATGTAACACCCATCCTGCGCAGACTGCACTGGCTGCCTGTTGTCTTCCGGGTGCGCTTCAAGGTATTGGTGCGCTTCAAGGTATTGGTGACCACCTTTAAAGCGCTCCATGGCTTAGGACCGGGTTACATACGGGACCGTCTGCTGCCATCTTCTATCTCCCAGCGACCTGTGCCGTCGCTGGGAGATAGAAGATGGCAGGGTGCCGTCAGCCAAGCAATGTCGGCTGGCGGCTCCCAGGGGAAGGGCCTTCTCTGTGGGGGCTCCTACCCTGTGGAACGAACTTCCCCTGGACTTCGACAACTACCTGACCTTCGGACCTTTCACCGCGAACTTAAGACTTATTTATTCCGTCTTGCTGGACTGGCTTGATATTTTAAATTTTTAGATGATTTTATGGGTTTGTAATTTTTATTAATTTTATAGGGTTGATCGTATTTTAATATTCGGCCAAATTGAATAAGTTTTTTAATGTTTGTTTTTAATATTGTATGTGTTGCTGTTGTATTTTATTCTGGCTGTAACCCGCCCTGAGTCCTTCGGGAGAAGGGCGGTATACAAATTAAAATATTATTATTATTATTATTATTATTAGCATGCTCCTCTCATGTCCCATTATCCTACCCTCCCATAAGCTTCATTTCCATGACGATACAACTTCAGTGTACAGCACAGTATTTTAAAAGATCCCACCCCATAAGCCCCCATTTCATAGCAGCTATAAAATCTCAGTTCTGCAAGAGGTCTTGAGAGTCAGCATGAGACTAATTTGATTTTGTATATTTAATTTTTAATTGATTTTTCCAAGAAAGAAAGTAATAATGTATTATGAAATGCTGCTGTAATCTTGGGGAATGATGAAAAGAGAATGCATCTTGGGGAGCCCTTGTCAATGAGGCATAATCACACTATCAACTCTGATTCTTTAGATGGAATAGCATAGAGCATTTCTCCTGAACTCAGTGCTCTCCAGATGGGCTTGTTAGGTTGGATGAAGTTCAGCACAATTGGAAGTTAAGGGAATGTTCCCTTAACTGATGCCACTACAAGTATTCATGAACATCAGTAGACCTCCTTCCACAAATTTTATCTAAAGAACCAGAGGCTGATAACCTCTGTATGTCTCACTGACAAGAGCTTCCAGCACTCATTCTAATTTCATGCTCATCAGTAGGAATATGCTCCCATTCACCACTGTCAGCAAACACACACATTTTAAATTGGAGAGTTCTTTGAAGGTAGCTTTAATGGTAGTGTCCCCTTCCATATGAACAATTCCAGTTATGCTAACCCCAGTGTTTGTATTAGCAACTCCAAAGACAGCTACTATTTCCATAATATCTTTTAGTAAGAGCCAGTGGTGAAATGTAAAATTTGTTACTACCGGTTCTATGGGCGTGGCTTGGTGGTGGTGGGTAATGTGACTGGATGGGCTTGGCCAACTTTTTTTTCTTTTAAAAGCATTTTTCTACAACCTCTTTGGCTGAATAGGCTGTAAAAAATGCTTTTAAAAAGCTCTGACAATCCCAGCTGAGCCGCGTGATCATTAGAGGCTTTTTTTTACAGCCGAAGAAAAAATGCTTTTAAAAGTAAAAAAAACAACCCTCTGATGATCACGCGGCTCAGCTGGGCATGGGGGGTGGGCAGGGATTTATGCTGCCATTGCTACCGGATCGGGTGATCCAGTCTGAACCGGGAGCATTTCACCCCTGGTAAGAGCGATGCAGAGTTACCAATTTAAAAAGTGCGTGATGGGGTTATTATTGATCTGAACTTGTATTTTGTGGAATGAACTGAGTAAGCTGATAAAAAGAATCTGCTGCGAGTATCTGTGTAGTGAAAAGAGAAACTGATCACCATTACACAAAGGAAGGCGCAGGCATGGAATAAAATAAGGGGCCGGGATAGCTCAGGCAGTAGAGAAGCCTGTTATTAGAACACAGAGCCTGCAATTACTGCAGGTTCGAGCCCGGCCCAAGGTTGACTCAGCCTTCCACCCTTTATAAGGTAGGTAAAATGAGGACCCAGATTGTTGGGGGGGCAATAAGTTGACTTTGTAAAAAAAATATACAAATAGAATGAGACTATTGCCTTATACATTGTAAGCCGCCCTGAGTCTTCGGAGAAGGGCGGGGTATAAATGTAAACAAAAAAAAATAAAATAAAAAAAAATAGGCTTTTGGGATTAGGATTTCTAGGAACATCTATTCTATCAGTCTTGTTGATCCATAACCTCAGTTCTTCTCTTTTTGGCTGTTTTAGGGAGCTACGATATGCAGATGCTCGCTGAGAGCAAGGAGGATTTGGAGTGGCTAATCTCGAGAATCAAAGACGTAAATGAAAAATCTGGACTGCACCTTAATATCAAGAAAGCAAAGATAATGTCAACTGCAGAGAACACACAGGTCAGAGTGCAGATTGACAATGAGACCATTGAAACAGTAAAGGAATTCATCTTTCTGGGCTCTACTATTGATTGCAGCCCTGAGATCAGAAGGTATACAGCACTTGGAAGAACTGTCTGTCTTGAATAACATCTGGAAGAGTAAAGACAACAGCCTAACTAATGCAGATTAGTTAACAGCCTAACTAATGCAGATTAGTTAATGCAATAATTTTTCCAATTGCCACTGGTGGCTGCGAAACCTGGACTCTGAAAAAGGCAGATGGGAGAAGAGTGGATGATGGAGGTGGCTATTACACATCCCACAGACTGCAAAAATATCAAAGAAGTCCTAGACAAACCTCCCAAAAAATATCATTTGAAGCCAAAATTGCCCAACAGAGGCTATCATACTTTGGTCATGTCACAAGAGCCAACTCACTTGAAATCATGCTGGGAGTGATCAGTGGAAAAAAAATAGAAGGGCTACCCTAGTACCTGCTGGCTGGACACTACAAAAGATGACACCATGACAGATTTGAAGGAGGGGCATGGAGAGTGCTGATCCATAGAGTGGCCAAGAGTTGGACACAACTGAATGGCTGATGGTAACGGTGAGTTCAACCACATCTGGAGTCACAAGTGTTTTATGCTTATTCTACATGGAAAAGACAGTGGTTAGGGAATTATGACTCTACCATCCCTTATTACAGAATACTACTGGTGAAGTGCACCAGGATTCTAAAAGTAAATTGTGTATTCCAGCAAGTCTGAACAATGTCTGGACTAATACAGTGCCAGCTAGAGCAATTCTTAAAAGAGCTATGTGCTGTACTATGCAGGCTTATTTCCTTAGTATCATAAAAACGTGATTGGATGTAATGATTACTTCATTTTCAGAAAATTGGTTGCTTCTGTCATAGTAAGAAATAGTGCACAACTTAAATAAGGTAACATTTGCAACAAGAAACAGTAAACTAGCTATTTCCCATTCTATCTTTCATTCACAATAGCACAGTGAGTGGCTCTTCACAATAATGTGAGAGCATACAGATGTGACTGTCTTTTTAAACTATTCTGCTTGGTGAAGTAATCTATTGAAGTATAAAGCTTTGGCTTTGCGGTTGCCATTTTTCAGTAGCCATTTGTGCTGTTTCTGGAAAAAAATGTGTTGTGTTCACTGCATATATGTTTTGTATGATGGTAAAAGCTTTGCTAACTTTCATCTGAAACTGAGGGAAGTACCTATGGAAAGCAAGATCCTTCTGAACTATTCACAGTGGGTTGTATTCTCCAAAAACAAAATGAAACAAGTAAAAAACAGTGAGCAGAAAGGTAAACAGGAATGGTAAGAAGAGACTTACCTCTAACAGGTAATTGGCTTTTAGGGAATATTTTTTTTTAAAAAAAATATTTATTTACTTAATCAATGTACTTCAGTTGCTATAGCAATGCAAAAGAAAAAAAGTATGCTCAGGAACCAAGACAATGTAATTATGAAGGGGGAAGAACACCACAAATAATATGGGATTGAAACTATCCAGTATCAATGTGAAGGCAGGGTCATAAAAATGGGCCTTGAATGTATCTGGATTAGGGCAATCTGACTCATAATGAGAACAAATATGCCGCATCTACTTATCACCATCTGAACCGAATTACAATCATGCCAAAAAGATGACATGTGCATGATAATATCTTCATGCAATTGTCATCTCTACATATTTGCTTCCCAGTGTTTGATGCAAGTATGTAAATCACAGCATTTGCTTGATGTCACTATGCATGTGTCATCGTTTACTTCCCTTGTGAATGCCCACAACTCTACTTATTCTTCACTGCTTAAGGAGGGAACATAAATCAAATGCTCAGCTCTCCATGAATCCCCTGTTTATTTCACATTTACCCAGTTGCTTCCTTCACAATATCTGCATGATACATCACTGAAATTGTTTCTTTTCAACATTTACTTACAGTCTTAAGCCAGCAATTACAGGCACTTGTGCAGCTTTGGCTAAGATAGATTTATTGCCAAAATGTAGTAGTACTAATTTCATATAAAATGTGTATAATATGGTGATTCTGCCATTGAACAATCATGCTTCAAATTGGTTGGCTATCTAAAAATATATCTTGTTTTCTGCCACTCTCCACATTAATTTGAGGTTTATATAGACATTTATTATACTTAATTTCCATGTACACAGTAAAATCCTTAGAGAAATTAATGCTTTTGAAGGAAACAATTCCTAACATTCTTTTCCAGTGTTGTGCAATTAAATGACTGAATCTACTGATGAAACTACATGCATTGGAACATATCATATATGGTGCAGTTTTAAAAATAATGTCGTTTTATAAACAGACTTTGATAAATGTGCTTAATGTTGGCAGAGATTTAGGTCAGTAAAACTCATTTAGATAGAAATTTCATGTATGCAGCTTCCAAATGCTTGATTGTCTTATATAGTTTTATACAGGCTATGAACTACAGAATATACAGTATTGAAACAAGTCTGAACTGTGCTTTTTGTATGCACCAGTAATTGCAACCACAGTTTTTTTAATGTGAAGAGCACGTTCAACGTCAAATTAGCATGTGACTGACAGCACATTGCTTAGTTAAGCTTTCAATGCATTAGCAAAGATTTCCTAATTAAAAAGATTGTGTTTTCCATGAAATGTGAATGCTTTGGGGCCCTCCTTTTTCTGGGCTATTTTTCTGGGCATTAGAAACTATGCTTGGGATAATGTTCAGTTTCTTTGTTCAGGAATCGCAACTAGAGTTAACTCTCCTGGGTGTAAATATGTATGTAAATAGGACATTTATTTGTTACAAATGACTGGAACTGAGAATCTCACATTACTGAACTGCTTATGAAAACCTAATTTGCTGCTCCATACCAAAGTTTCTTCCTGAAAACCTGAGGCCAATCCAAATATGTGTGAAAAGCAGATCACTGACTAAGGAGCTCAACATCAAAGTCCTTCGTAAAAGTGGCTACTGGGCATTTTCATTCTTGGTAACAACTACAACAAAAAAAGCTTCTAAATTAACATCTTTATTTTCTTTTCTGTTCCATCATTTTCATGGCAGAACCACCTGCAGGTTTCATATTATGCCATCTTTCTCCATTACACTTTACTCCTGTTTAGACCATTAGAAATTTAATAAGGAACATGGAGATGAAAGATCCTGGCGTGCTCTAATGAGCCTTAGAACAGAATTCAGCACAAGCTGATTAGAAGGTTCTCAACATTTCAGACACTCCTTGGGGAACAGAACACTCTAAAGAGAGTAATTAGTCAGAGCAAATTTTAAAATGATCCCTTCTATTTATGGGTTATACTTCTGAGACCAGAAAAGAAATGGAAAGTCAGTGGCATGGAGAAGTCTCGTGGAAGGTTGTGTGTTTACATAAAGGTCTTCAGTGGATTTTAGCAAAACTACAGGGACACTCTGTTTTGCAGGGTTGCTCATGAACTTTGTGTCTTTCAGTGCAGGATCATGCCAGACAAGTTTTCAATACTTTTCTAAAACTTTATTATTTAAAAACGGATGCTTTTTAACTCTTATCCTTGACCTGATCCTAAACACAGGCAGTCCTCACTTATGGCAGTTGGGACTGGCGACTCCATGGCTAAGCAACGTATCATTAAGTGAAACATCCTGTGATTATGCTAGGCTTAGGATGGCAGTTATGCTGCGGTTGTTAAGTGAATCACCATGGATCATTAAGTACCACAGCACATGACCATGACTTGCAACTTCCTGCTAGCTTCTTTAATGTCTTTGCTTGTTAGAAACTGGCTGTGAAGGTTGCAAATAGCGACCGTGTAACTGTGAGATGCTGGCACCATTGTAAATGAGCACCGCTTGCAAAGCACCCAAATGTTGATTGCTTTACCACAGAGATGCTGTGATGGCTGAAACTTTGAGGACCAGTTGTAAACGTATTTTTTCGGTGCCATCATAGATTTGAACAGTCATTGAACAAGACAGATGGTAAATGAAGGCTGTATTGGGGTTGACGTTGATCTCTTTTTTATGCTATTTTTATTATACTTGGGTGTCAAGAATCAGGCTATCCACTAGATGGCAGAAAAGAGATGAAGAAAACTAATTCTCCTATAGTAATCTTCTGGATTATCGATCACCAACATTATTTTTATTTTATTTTATTTGTCACAACAGTATATATAAGCATAAGCATGAAAATAACTATATAATATATAAGCATATATACGAGCATAAGTATGTGATAACTATATTAATTGGATATAATGAATATATATAATTATCATGCAAAACACTACCATCTGCAGGGATTTCTGATGCATTAAAACATCTGAATAACTTCTCTTCAAATTGTTATCTTACCTCATGTTTACCAGCTTGTCTGTTTTCTATTTATCAAACCTTGTGGACAACATTTACAGGAAAAATCCCTCTAAGAGAACTGTGTCTGTGGGACAAAAATGAGAACATAGGAAAGAACATGTAGTTTTTCAAAAAAGAATTGCCATGAGGGAAAGTAATCCTTATCCTCATGGAACATGTGTTTTCAGACTCAATGCCTAAAAGCTTAAAGGCCAAGAGGGAGGCCAGGAAGGAAAGGTGAACAACAGGGGAGAGGAAAAATAGGTAAACGACTAGCAGAAAATGATAGGTGAAGCACTTTGCTACATAAAGACTATTCTGCCTTGCAAAATTCCTCCCCCTACCTCACAAAAACTCACTTTCCTTGATTGAGAGCTGAGCTGTTTCCTCAAAAAGATTTTCACTGAAAAGAAAAAGGAGCTAACTGCCACTTGGAAAAGGGCCTCATAAACTATATTTCTCTTATAACTGAAAGACATCGAGCGAATAAATTACTTAATCTTCGTACTTTTGGTGTATCCAGCATTTACCTTTTGACACAACTGCTTGTCTTTTCCCTGCCTCTCCACAATAGGGTAACCATCTTTTGGATTTTCTGAATTATTTTATGTCTTTGGCATTGAACATCAACATAGATTCATATTGGCTCTATTGATAGGTAAGAGGAGTCTGAGTCCATAAAAAGCATCCAATGTTATATGGGATAAGTAGTCCCAGTTGTCTGAGTTCTTCACTAAACAGTCAGAGTTGACTTGGGCAAAACTTACCCTGTATAAATCTCACAAATGATTCCATTCCTCACAATTAAGTTCTTACTACATGGATTCAGGAAACATTTCATGCTCTGCTCAAAAGCCATTTTTAAAAAATGAGGAAGTGATTTATGGTTTTCACTTTGGAAGAGGTTACAGAATCACTTCTAAAGCTCTGGTGCTCCACCAACCCATAATCAGAGACAGCTATGAAATGGAGAAGTTTCAAGACAACAGTAAATCTTTCCAAGAGTGGCTGTCCTATGAAAAGCACTTCAAGCTGTTGCTCACTAGTGGAACATTGATTCTTATCTCAAATTTCCTATCTCCCCACACCATCTGAAGGACCTAACAGATTTCTGAAGGGATATTGAGTGGCAGGTGAGTAAAAATTGGAACCTTTTGGTATCACCTTCCATAGTGGTGATTATAACTGGCAGAAGCCTAAAACACTGCATTCTGCAGTAAGAACTTTGAACCAGCTGACAAACATGGAACTATTGGTGTCAGAGTTTGGAGTTGCTTTGGTACCTACAGTAGGAAGGATGAATTATTTCCTGAGATACCAAAGCCTTCATTCGTGGATGAATTCTATTTTCCATCAGATAATTCTATAGAAGAAAATCATGCCTTCTATCCCTCAACCAAAGCATAAGTGGATCATATAGCAATACAATGAGTCCAAATTTATATTAGCAACTTTATAAGAGAATGAAGAATAAATTCATTGTTTTAAAATATCAGGTGAAACTCCATAGAAATGCTGTGGCATTTCTAAAATTCCATAGACATTGTCGTGTCCCACCAGACATGCTGTGGCAGTGCTGAAATAAGCACTTCACACCAGAAAACCCTCAAGTATTGCTGATGCAGTTTGCTTGGAAAGGATGGCCAAATTCTTATATAGTGAAAGCCTAAATGATTATACGAAGTGTTGATTGCAAGCATTGCATCAAACAGTGGTGAAAGCAGTTACTGTATCTAAGGATTAGGTTTCCATACTGACACGCTACATTTTGGACAATTTTTTTTTAATGGAACAAGCCCCAAACTTTAGTATTTGTTTAGATTCCACTTATAAATAGAACCTACGTGAAGTTCTGATAGTGTTCAGTGAAAAGGATATAGGCAGAAATTCATGTATTCCAAAAAGTGGGGAACAGAACTATATAGTAGATGCGGTTGGGCTATTTGCCTATAACTTTTCATCTTACAGAATTTTTTAGGATCAGAGGCAAAGAATATTTCTGCCATTTCTCACTACCAGATTCTTCTTATGTGAAGATACTATGGACCCGGCTTCTTCTAGTAGTAAGGCGTGTGCTCCATCAATGAACTATGATCCACTCTGCAAAATCTAAATGCTCTAGCAGTTAAAGGTACAATGCTGTGATCAGTGTAAAGCAGTCAGCTGAAGAAGGGCTTCAAGATGAGAAGAATGACACCCTACCTCTCCTCTTGCTAGTTTTCTAATGCATGTTGTTCCTTCCTCTACTATGAAAGCATTAGCATGCAAATTACTGTGTTATGGGATTCATATGCATGTTTATGGCAGATTTAATTTCTTTCTTGCACTGCATTGCTAGTCTTTAAAATGTTTTCTTTTTCTTTTAAGGACTATCCTTTGCATCACAGTGGAGTCTGGGCAACTGAAGCTGCAGCTGATTGTTTACTGGACGGATGCCCTTCCCAATGCCTATGTGGAGCTCACAGCAGATATTTTCACTTTGCACTGAGAGGGACAAATATCTGCCGCTACCTAGGATCAAACCCACAGCCTCATGATTGTGAAGCTAGCGCTCCACCTCTAGGCCATCACACTGCTCATTTGCTAGTCTTTAAAATAAGGTGGTGAATTTATAATTTCCTCTGTATGCAGAGAATAGAATAGAATAGAATAGAATAGAATAGAATAGAATAGAATAGAATAGAATAGAATTTTTATTGGCCAAGTGTGATTGGACACACAAGGAATTTGTCTTGGTGCATATGCTCTCAGTGTACATAAAAGAAAAGATACATTCATCAAGGTACAACATTTACAACACAATTGATGGTCAATATATCAATATAAATCATAAGGATTGCCAGCAACAAAGTTACAGTCATACAGTCATAAGTGGAAAGAGATTGGTGATGGGAACTATGGGAAGATTAATAGTAGTGCAGATTCAGTAAATAGTTTGACAGTGTTGAGGGAATTATTTGTTTAGCAGAGTGATGGCGTTTAGGAAAAACTCTTCTTGTGTCTAGTTATTTTGGTGTGCAGTGCTCTGTAGCGTTATTTTGAGGGTAGGAGTTGAAACAGTTTATGTCCAGGATCTGAGGGTTCTGTAAATATTTTCACGGCCCTCTTCTTGATTCGTGCAGTATACAGGTCCTCAATGGAAGGCAGGTTGGTAGCAATTATTTTTTCTGCAGTTCTAATTATCCTCTGAAGTCTGTGTCTTTCTTGTTGGGTTGCAGAACCGAACCAGACAGTTATAGAGGTGCAAATGACAGACTCAATAATTCCTCTGTAGAACTGAATCAGCAGCTCCTTGGGCAGTTTGAGCTTACTGAGTTGGTGCAGAAAGAACATTCTTTGTTGTCCTTTTTTGATGATGTTTTTGATGTTAGCTGTCCATTTTAGATCTTGCAATATGATAGAACCTAGAAATTTAAAGGTTTCTACTGTTGATACTGTGTTGTCTGGTATTGTGAGAGGTGGAAGTATGGAAGGGTTTCTCCTAAAGTCTACCACCATTTCTACGGTTTTGAGTGTGTTTTGACAGGAAGGTACATCCACCTTTTTACCAAGACGAGTTTCTACTTGTTGCCAAAAGTTCCATTCTAATTACAAATTCAATATTACAAAATGATGCCTAACTATATTCTTCTTAATAACTCACAATGAAGGTGATTTGATGACTCCTGTACAGCTTGTTCACAATATCGTTCATAGCCCGTATGTTTCTCGAGGGAACTCTTCCAGAAATCAATACATTCCAGGATCATTCTAAAGTAAATTGGATTAATGATATCTGAAGTAGTTTCCCATATATCAGTTCAAAACCTATTATTTTTTTATGAATAAGCCATGTCATGTTTTCAATAACTAGTTATTGTTAGTCATCTGTCATGAACATTTGTTTTGATTTACTATTGCTGTCATCTTACTGTTTCTTTGAACTCTTCTTACATTTTCAATGATTACTTTTTGGAATGAATAGTCTGTAATAAACCTGACCAAAAGGGCAGGTAATATTACATGGTGGGAAACAATCTTCAGAGATAATAAAATGAGAGTTGTTACAAATATCTCAAGATGCTAAATGGATTATTTCAAGGTCTGTTCCACTAACTATGGAATAAGTTAGAATATTCCTCTCTTATTATTCTATATATTGTTCAATGTCATTGTTGCCCTGCCTAGCGGGTATTTCCCTATGCTATCTCTGATTTACCGAAAATTTTCTTAAGATGCAAGGATGTAATAAAAGAAATTGAGTTGAAAGAAGGGGACAAATGTATCATTATTTCTTTTAGTTACTGTGTTCATGTGTTAGCACATGTAAGAAGAGGGAGAAAGAAATTAATAGAATATTTAATAAAAAGATGAGGTAGGGTTATGCACACTTCATTCACTAGCTTAAACTATGGAACACAACTAAACTTCTCATTGTCTCTGCAGGCCATTTTTCTCTCTCTTCTTCTGTAAGAAAAATTCTCCTAATACATTTTTCTACAAAGCTATTTGATGTGTTATTAATGACAGACTCCACTGGGATTTCAATAAGAAGCACACTAGGAGATTCTGCTTTCCTTTCACCTATCTACTGAATGTTATTTTACAGAATAAATTGAAATAAAGAAATCTGGTATATGCTATCACTATTCCCTATACCAGAGCTAGTGGTATATCTGCAGGATGCCTCACATCTACGACAACATTTTCAACTCTCTACCCTTTCTAGATATTGATCTTGCACTAGGATTCACTGCATACTTGGAGAATGTATTGTCTATCTAGACCCGTTCCAGTCCGGTTTCAGGCCTGGGTACAGCACGGAGACGGCTTTGGTCGCGTTGGTTGATGATCTCTGGAGAGCTCAGGACAGGGGTCATTCCTCTGCCCTGGTCCTATTAGATCTCTCAGCGGATTTTGATACCATCGACCATGGTATCTTGCTGTGACGGTTGGGCAGTTTAGGAGTGGGGGGCACCGTTTTTCGGTGGTTCTCCTCCTATCTCTCTGACCGGTCGCAGACGGTGCTGGCGGGAGGGCAGAGATCGACCGCAAGGCACCTCATGTGTGGGGTGCCACAGGGGTCGATTCTCTCGCCCCTCCTGTTCAACATCTATATGAGGCCGCTGGGTGAGATCATCCGTGGTTTTGAGGTGCAATACCATCTATATGCTGATGATATGTAGCTATACATTTCCACCCCTAACCACCCCAACGAAGTCACTGAAGTGATGTCCCGGTGTCTGGAGGCCGTGTGGGTTTGGATGGGGAAGAACAGGCTTCAACTCAACCCCTCCAAGACTGAGTGGCTGTGGATGCCGGCATCCCGGTACAGTCAGTTGAAGCCATCGCTGACTGTTGGGGGCGAGTCATTGGCCCCAATGGAGAGGGTGTGCAACTTAGGCGTTCTCCTGGATGGACTGTTGTCTTTTGAAGAACATATGACGACCATCTCCAGGGGAGCTTTCTATCAGGTATGCCTGATACGCCAGTTGCACCCCTTTCTAGACCGGGATTCCCAATGCACGGTCACTCATGCCCTTGTCACTTCCCGCCTGGACTAATGCAATGCTCTCTACATGGGGCTCCCCTTGAAGAGCACCCGGAGGCTCCAGCTGGTCCAGAACGCGGCTGCGCAGGTGATAGAGGGAGCGACTCGAGGCTCCCATATAACACCTCTCCTGCACAAGCTGCACTGGCTTCCTGTAGTCTTCCGGGTGCAATT
Source organism: Ahaetulla prasina (assembly GCF_028640845.1). NCBI lineage: Eukaryota > Metazoa > Chordata > Lepidosauria > Squamata > Colubridae > Ahaetulla > Ahaetulla prasina. The sequence goes on from NC_080540.1 coordinate 120,212,240, forward strand.
CAAGGTGTTGGTTACCACCTTTAAAGTGCTCCATGGCTTAGGACTGGGTTATTTACGGGACCGCCTGCTGCCACCTATAGTCCCTCATCGACCTGTGCGCTCCCATAGGGAGGGCCTCCTCAGGGTGTCGTCAGTCAAACAATGTCGACTGGCGACCCCCAGGGGGAAAGCCTTCTCTGTGGGGGCACCTGCCCTCTGGAATGAGCTTCCTCCAGGATTACGACAGCTTCCTGACCTCCGGACTTTTCATCACGAGTTGAAGACATATTTATTCTACCGCGCAGGGCTGGCTTGAAATAATTAATAATTTTAATTGGGGTTTATTATATTTTTATTTTTGTTTTTAAATTCTAAATTCGGCCAAATTGAATTAGTTTTTTAACATATTTTTAAATTTTATATTATATGTATATCTATGTTTTATCTGGCTGGAAACCGCCCTGAGTCCTTTGGGAGAAGGGCGGTATAGAAATCAAATAAATAAATAAATAATAAATAAATAAATAAATAAATAAATGTATTCTTTATGGATTTCCAACATGAAATCCATACTACTTTTATTTTTATTCTTCCTTGGTGTGCACATAGGGGTGCCATAGCAGTTTAGGTACAACCCTGTTAATAAACTGTTTTTTTAAAAAAGAAGGCTTTCTTCCAATTACTGTTTACTTATTATTGCATATGTCTCATCCATTAATGAGTTTATTAATTGCTTGTTTTTTGAATAGGAGCTTCATTTGTCAGTGGGCCTGATGAACATATCATTATTAAGCTATACATCAAAATAAACTGCCAATGTTCTAGATAGTGGAAGGAAGGAAGGGAGGGAGGAAGAAGGAAAGAAGAAAGAATGAGACAAGGAAAGGAGAAAAGACTTTCTTTGCCAGGGTTATAAATTACAGGATGACCCAGTTGTAAATAAGACAGTACTGGAACAGCTAGAGATGAGAAGTAATCCCTGATCCTTTAAAAAAAAATAATTCAACCCCTATATAAAGGGGAAAAATACTTGACCTATTATTAGAGAAAATTGGAAAGAGAAAAGTTCAGGAATTTCCAGCAGTTCATGGAATATAGGCTAAATCTGAATTCTTCCAAGTTTAGGTCAGTCTTCTAACAGCTTAGTAGAACAGCAGGGTTCTTTCCCAACTGTTGCTTTAAATCTTACCATAGCAAAAGGGAGGGGTGGCATTGGCAGAAAAGGTAATTGTGACAATTGTAATATTCAGCATCAGCTGAATATTAATCGGAAAAATCTGAGGATAGTTTTAAAGGCAAAGAGATTATTTAAATGTATTTTATTAATTTGACTATTGAATATTTGTAAATATTAATTGTATATTTACATCCACATTGTTTTTCCCTTTTCATATAGCACATGTACACAACTATAGTACATGCTGTTTAAAGAACTCAAACATACTTGTGCTAGAATTCCTGATCATCTACTATCCATCCATCTGATAACATTACTGTGACTGATTTGAGAACTGCAGTAGCAATATATGCAACACCATGATGTTCTAGATATTTCTCTGTCTTGAACAGCTGGTGACATCACAGTTATGACAACTTAGACCTTTGAATCATGTCTGGACAGCGTGTGGTTTGACTTCCTATATGAGCATTAAAAGCAGAGTGACTGCATGCATACAATAAGCTGTGCTTTTATTCTCGCGGCAAGCAAAAATGCAAGATTCGCTTTCACAGACCATGTGTTAAAAAATGGGAAACTAAAGTGACAGAGAGTGGTGTTGTGAAACTGAACAAAATAAAGATTATGAAAATATTTATTATGGCAATTTAGTTTCTTTCAGGAACCTTCACATAAATCCAAATGTAGGCCAATCATTCCCAAGTGCATAAAAGAGACATTTGAATAGCTTTAAAAAGATTTGGAGGTATAAACCATGAAGCTATTTTTAATACAGTAACTGCTGAGCAGCATAAACTGAGTTCCAAAGAGATTGTGAAGATTACAGGGCATTTAATCAGTAGTAACCTTTCCTGCCTTGTAAATTGGTTCCTTTGATTTCACTCATCTACTGGAATTACTTTTATGTAAATATATACTTTTCTCTGCTTCCTTTCATCTTCCTTTCTTTGTTTAAGAACAAAAGTCACAATTAAAAGAATGATAACGAGACAATCAGATTCTAGCTTCTCTTTACAAAATGGAGTATTATTATCTCTCTAAAAGAATCAAGGGAATTTAACAGCAGTATTTTTGAAGAATTAAATGTATCTCAAAGAGCTCGCTTGCCACACACAGAAACTCCAATTGCATTAGTTGTGTATTTCCTAGCCCATCTAAGGTGATGTGAAAGAGGAGCAAAGAAAAAAATCAATTAATCAACTAACAAGAAATCAACTAATCAGTAAGGTGGAAGATCAATCTCTTGGAAAGGCAACACCCTGGGCTGGTCAAATAATATTGCTTCATAAGCAATTAAGTTTCTTTTTATTCTGATTAGGGGTTTTATTATAAAGTTAAAAGTTTCATAAAGAATATAAAAGCTAAAACAAACTAATAAAGAAGGAGGGAGGAAGGAAGACAGGAAAGCAAAAATAAAAAAGAAAGAAAAAAATAGGTTCCAGTTTCTTTTTCAGTATATAAGTACAATTACAAAATTATTGCTTATTCCTTGATTACAAAAAAGCTCACTTTTTCCTAATCATCAAAACCACAGATTGCAAGTTCCCTTTCTTTCCTTTTCGTGCAAAATGTCTATAAGGATTTTCAGAGTCAGTCATAAACGTAGATAGTTATCAAAGAAATTTAACCATTACCTTCATCAACCATTTTTCCCTTATGTGTATTGTCAAACCTTTCCTTTTTTGAGCATATTAATGGTCTTGCTGAAGTTACTGTATGTATGTATGAATCAGTGGTGGGATTCAAAATTTTTTACTACTGGTTCTGTGGGTGTGGCTTGGTGGGTGTGGCAGGAGAAGGATACTGTAAAATTTCCATTCTCTCCCCACTCCAGGGGAAGGTTACTGCAAAATCTCCATTTCCTCCTGATCAGCTGGGACTCAGGAAGCAGAGAATAGATGGGGGCAAGGCCAGCCAGAGGTGGTATTTACCGGTTCTCCAAACTACTCAAAATTTCCACTACCGGTTCTCTAGAACTGTTCAGAATCTGCTGAACACTACTTCTGGTATGTATATTATAAGGTCTCTCCCCCCACCTCTCTCTCTCTCTCTGTGTGTGTGTATGTATGTATGTATGTATGTATGTATGTATGTATGTATGTATGTTTGTTTATTTATTTAATTGCCTACCATTAGTCCCAAATCAAAAATCTCTTGTTTCAACTATACTTTAACCTTTAAAATCTTCTGAATTAATATATGTATTTATATCCATTTTTGCACCCCCCGCTTTTTTTTACATATCCACTAAATATGCTAAAATGTCACTTTATGTTGTTCACATATCCAGCAAAGATTTGAAGTATTTTTATATACCCTACAGAATTCCTCTGGTGAAAAATACCAATGATACATCATTTTATAAAAATTCTCTTTAAGGCTAGAAGTAATATAAATTTCAGTCCTTTGAGACATACTGTATATTTTCTCACTGATCCATTTGTATTGTACTTTTTACTCTAATTGTTAAGACCATTTATGGGAAAGTAGAGCCCTGGTGGTGCAATGGTTAAAACAGTATTGCAGGCAAATTCTGCCCACAGCCTGGAGTTTGACTGTGATGGAGCTCAGTGATGGAAAGGGAACTCAGCCTTCCATCCTTCCAAAGTCATTAAAACGAGGCCTCAGACTGTTTGGGGCAATATACTGACATTTGTAAACCGCTATAAAGAAAATTTGTAAAGTGCTATTGGCATATAAGTCTAAGTGCTTTTGCTACTGCTAAAGTAGCAATGTGGCTATTTCATTGCTTTGTTCATAGGGTGTTTTTTTTCTAGAAGCTTAAGGCCATACATATACAGTACATGGAGAGCTCCATTTTATTGACTGGATAAACAGTAACCCTCCCTAAGTCATCTAATGAGCTTCAGTTGGGTGAGGTGGAACTGAACATGGCTTTCCTTGGTCTTTGTTCAGGACCTTAACCTTTCTTAACCATATAAACTTCTAGATTTAATAACCTTATGAGATAAGGTACCTGAGATACACATCAGATGAGCCAGTCTTGCTCTATTTGGGAGCTGTCCTGTATACCCTAATGGAGAATAGATAGGGGGAATAAATTATGGAAAATGGAGGAAAAACACAGGGCACTTTATACCAAGTAGAAATCCTGGTCCAGCTGAGTAAGAATGGTCAACAACCACAGGCAGCAGACATTATTGCACCCCTACCTGGATATGCATAGCTTGAGTACTTAAAACATGTGCTCTGAACTAGGATACCAATCCTGCAAAGAAATGATAAGGGAACTCATAATAGCATAATCCACATTTTAAGCCTTTTATGATTAAAATGATCAGAGTGGGTGCCTTGAATAATGCCTGGCAAATGCCAATTAACTGCTGATTATAGAAACATAAGCCAAAAATCTAACCTTAAGCACTTCATTATGAAGAATTAGTACACAAATAGTAGTATACAATATTTCTTTTCTCTTTAATCGCCAGTCTGCTGCTGAAGAGTTACACGTTTCTTATGGTCAACTGATTGGTGGTAGACTTCTGAACTCAATTTAAAGTGTTAGTTATTACCAAAAAAACATAGTACCATACTGGGTTATACTGGGGACTATCTCATTCAGAATTATTCTGTCCCTCCTGTCAGGTTACTCACTGAGAACTTGTTTAAGGCTCTGTTCCTATGTGAAGTAAGCAGTGAATAAGTAAGAAAGTACAATTCAACACTGTGAAACATGCTGCCACCAGAAATACAACTGGACTCCTTGCTCCTGGTTTCAGGAAAGCACTTGAGTGCTCTTTAAAATGGATTTTGAACTTTTGATGGCTCAGTGATGTGAATCTAATGATTATTTTTATCTTGATGTTTACATCATATTATCACGATCAATGAACAAATGTCCATTTGTACGCATTTTGCAGGGATTGATGCTCCGACATGTGCATGCTTTTGTTAACTTGAAGAGAAATGAAACAATATAATTTCACCACAAAGTATAAAGTGTAGGATGTGTTTATGTGCATATGTAAGTGGAAATGGAAGTCTTTACATCTCCCAGCATAAATGAATGATGGGTGTAGCCATTCACTATGGCCATTTCCCACTAGTAATTTCCAGGGTCTTCATAGCTTTTCCAAACCATCACTGAAATGGTATGAAACATGTCGCTCTTGCCATTATTTTGGCACAGCTATGCTTGGGTGGCTCTAGAAAATGTCATGAGTTGATGGGGGGAAATGTTCTATAAAGCAATATGCTTTGCCTGTGACTCCCTTGGCATAGAGAGCTATGGATTATTTGTTACTTATCTGTGAAGCAATACACTTTTTTCCTGCCAGTTTATCTTCAGTTTAAAGGACAGTTTTGTACAGCCTCCAATCAGTCCTAAACAATCATTTTAATGAGCTATTTAAGAAAAGAGAAGAAAACAGCAAACACAATTACAGTCACTGGGTGGTTTTCCTATATGTGTGTATGCTTTAATTGTTTTAAAAATTTCCTTGGTTTGCACAATTGACCAAATGAAGCAAGAATTATGCTTCCTAATTGTGGGGAGATGTACATTTACAACAGAGAGATTGCACAATTATCAGACAGAATAATTTCCTAAATGCAAATATTGTTCTATAATGCAAATGTTCTTATCATTTGTCCTAGAACCAAAGCAACTGTTTCTCATTGAAGCTTCAGACACAGCTTTTATGAGTGGATTATAGGAAACAGTTTTCCTGTTGTTGTTTTTTTGTTTTCATCTAATAGTTATCCAGATGTTTATTTTATTTTTATTTATTTATTTATTTTTGTCGCACAGTGTATATATAAGCATAAGTATAAAACAACTATACAACACGTAAGCATATATATGAGTATGAGTATGTAATAACTATATTAATTGGATATAACGAAGGAAAACAATAGGACAGGAACGGTAGGCACGTTTGTGCTCTTATGCACGTCACTTTTTTCTTTTTTTTTGCACCTTATTTATACAAGGCTTATCTTTCATTCACAATGCCAGCCTTTAGCTTCCTCCAACACATCTAGATTGTTCTTTATAAACTGTCTTAAGACTTTATTAGTTTACTTACCAAAACTAACTAAATACCTTGCTTATAGTTTTCCATCTGTTTTCCTAGTAGAGAGCTTCTCACGCATGGTAACCCTGGCTTCTTTTTTTCCCCCTAGTCTTTCTTGCATGCAGAAGAAACTCACCCTTCTATTAATTGATTAGGATCACATTTCACTACCTTGATACCTTTCCTACATGCTATTATGTTTGAAAAATGGCTTTCACAGACAAATGCAAATAATGTTTGACTATGGAAGCTAATGGGTGGGGAGAGGGACTGAACGAGACAAAGCTAATAGAATTATACTATTCTTTACCATTAACCTATCTCTACATTCTGAAAAAAAATTCATTCATTAAATGAAAGTTTTTTCTAACCAAATTATTGCAAAGGAGGAAGGAATCTCTCCATATGAGTGCTGTATGAGAGTATGAGAATGGAGATTGTGTATAAATGAATATAGATGTGTGTGTGTGTGTGTGTGTGTGTGTGTGTGTGTGTGTGTGTGTATGAATCAATCAGAATGAATGGAATCACTCATGGATGTTACCATCCCACATATTTGTGCTGGTCCCATCCATCACTTGTATGTAATGCTTTTGAGCAGGGGTCTCCAACCTTGATCCCTTTAAGACTTGTGGACTTCAACTCCCAGAGTCCCTCAGCCAACAAAGCTGGCTGTCTTAAAGTCTTAAAGGGACCAAGGTTGAAGACCCCTGCTTTTGAGGGTAAACCAAAATTGAACTGTGGCCTATGCTTTAAAACAGGGGTCTCCAACTTTGGTCCCTTTAAGCTGGCTGAGGAACTCTGGGAGTTGAAGTCCACAAGTCTTAAAGGGACCGAGGTTGGAGATCCCTGCTTTAAAATATGTTTCTACTTTATTTATTAAAATATAATAAGTACTGTCATCTCTTGAAGTGTCTCAGTGGTATAAAATAGATTCCTTCAACTACTTAATTCTTGGAATGGTGTTCCTATGTTCTCTATGCAGGGAAAGTGGCTGGTTGTGGTACTCATTTGAACAGAATATATTTCCCAAAATCATTCTTTGTACCAAATTTCCCATGCTACGATTGCTACCAAGGTAGGAGACCAGTTATTTGTCTAGACCAGGAGTGTCAAACATGCAGCCCGCAGGCTGGATAGGGCTCGTGCAGGCCACGCCCACCCTGGTTCCGCAAGGACAAAAACAATATGTCACATTATGGCCTGTGATGCAATCGGATTTGACACCCGTGGTCTAGACTCTCCAAGGGGGTAGGGAAAAGTAAGGACACTCCAAAATATACATCATTCGTATAGATGGATGGATGATGGATGGACAGGTAAAAGTCCCCTCTATTTGTTATTTATTAATGAACTAATATTATCAGGTCCTCAGCTCAATTGATTCACTGGATATCACCCAGTGATTTTTTTATCACGCTGAAGCCTGTTTTGTACACACATCACCCCCAATGGAGAGCAACTGGAGTCCTCTGCTTTTCCACATCCTTCCTACTGGCAGACCCCCGAGAGCATTTCCGGTTGTAAAAGACTGGAGGTACTGGCAACTAAGCACTTTCCTCCTTTTGGGAATGGAGACAAGTGGTATATGTGTAAAGAACTCCATTTCCTGGTATTGCAAAGCAGCTGAGTTTTTGACTGCCTGCAAAGAGCAAGTATTGAACTGTGGGGCAGTTCCTGGAAAAAGTGAAGGAAGGGCCCTTAAGAGGAGGTGTGGATTTTTGCTGCATGTAATAGGCAGCCGTATACACAGTTCTGTGCCTGTTGTCTTAGTATCCAACTTGCAGTTTTGCAATTCACTGAAATAATACGATTTCATTCTATTATACTGTGCATGAGATGACTATATTTCATATTCAGGAGGAATCTATTTTCAAATTGCTTGCTCTTCAATACATGCTGAAATGTTTCTCATGAGAACAAATCTTGCCATCTAGAGCTAGTGGCAGTGGCTTGTCCTCTTTTGTGTACAGTACCTAGAATCCCAGGCACGATAAGTAGGGAGATATACAAAGACATGGCAGAGGAGACAGTCATAAACCACTATAGTTTCTTGTCCAAATGTAGTCAAAATGATAACTAGTTAACTTGTAGGCAAGTTCCTAGAACAGGGGTCCTCAAACTTTTTTTAAAAAATAATTTTATTAAACAATTTTTTTTAACAAAAACAAAAAAGAAATATTAACATTTTTCTTTTCAACAGTTTTGCGTTGGTGATCAATGCTTATACATTTTCTCTCTCTTATCCTAATGTATCTTTTATATATATATTTCTAATATATCATATATATATATCACTATAATATATTATATTATTCTAATTATTTTATTTACATATATACTTAGATATACACATGTACCCAATTTCCTTTCCACAATTTCTGTTTCTTCCTATTCTTATATGTCTGCTCCTAGTTTATCCATTATTTAATCTTTCCTTGCACTTTAATTTTTTCCCCCTTTTCCTCCAACCATTTATACCATCTCTCTTATACTAGATAATATTCTGTTTTCTCTTTTTCTTGTATCTCCTTCTTTGTAAGCTTATCCATTTCTGGGGTCCTCAAACTTTTTAAACAGGGGGGGGGGCCATTCACGGTCCCTCAGACTGTGGGGGTGGGGGTGTGGACCAGCTGGGTGGGTGTGGCTAGGTGGTCATGTGACTGGGTGGGCATGGCCAATTTATCAGTCCAAACAATACACACAAATTAAACTTTAATTTTTTATGCTCCTGAGGGTGGGAAGCAGGTTATTGAAGGGATGTGGCTGCCTTGGGGTGTGTATGAGGGACTTCCGTTTGTGTGTGTGTGTGTGTGTGTGTGTTTGTGTGTGTGTCCCGCTCTCCCTCTCTCTCTCTCTGGAGGCTGAGGAGGCCAAAGACGGGCCCATTTTTTGCCTCACGATGCCTCCACGCGTCCCATTTTTGGCGTCCACGGCCTCCAGTAGATTCTGCCAACCAAAAATGGTCCTGGTTTTGGTCTCCAGAAGACTGGGGGAGGGGGTAGGCTGGGTGATGTGGGTGGGCCAGCCTCGTGGTCCCATGTGGGCTGGATTAATGGCTTCGGCGGGTCATATCTGGCCCACGGGCCATAGTTTAAGGACCCCTACCCTAGAAAAATTTACCAGTTCATTAATATGCTCACCCAAAAAAAGCAAGGACCAGAAACAACCCAGAATGCTGAAAAGTAGCTTAATTCACTGATATCATTCACTAATGTTATTGTCTGGCAAATGAGTTAAAAAAATGAACAAATGAGTAAGGAAGTTCCTTTTCTTCCAGGCACAAGTTCGAATCACAGAAGGGAAAAAAAGCAGCAGCCAAGGATCTCAGTCTCCCTAGTGATAGATTCACCTCCAACAGAGACAGCAATTCTCTCACTCCCCCCCCCGCTATTAATTCCCATTGCTGAGGACCTGCAGCCGCTATTTGTTGAACTGATAAATTGCAGCCTATCTAGCACATATCTAATATTAATTCCAGTGTGTGGGAAGTGGCTCTGCACTCCCTTTAAAAGTCTACTCTTGCTCACAAAACTGCAGAGGATGCTTTTTATTGGTGCCATTGGAAGTGACCCTCACTTAATTGCTACCTCTGAGGCAGTTATTTCATGATTCTCGCTGGAACTCTATGCAACATCAGCACCGTGTGGTGGTCCTCATTTAGTGACTGCAATTTGTGCTGGAGAAATATTCACTAAGTGACATGGTTGCTAACTGAAGTGTGTGTGTGTGTGTGTGTGTGTTTGTGTGTGTGTGTGTGTGTGTGTGAGAGAGAGAGAGAGAGAGAGAGAGAGAGAGAGAGATGTCTCTTTCAGAGTCCTCTGGCTGACCCATTTTTTATTCTTCTTCTTTTTTTTTTTTTGGTCCCTGCACAGAGCCGAGAGATTGCTTAAACAAGCTATCTCTGAGCTACTTTTCTCCACAGTGCAGGTCTTCCCTAAAAAGTGCTAACAGCATCTGAACTGCTCAGCTCTGTGATCCTCAAATAGCTCCCAGCAGCTACCTGAAACTGACCAGAATTTCACCAGTTTACACTGAGGACTTTTGTTGTCCTAAATGTGGGCATTGCTCCCAAAATTACTTTCTCATCCCTGTCATAATTTGCAAACAATTGCTATCCAAGGCCATTGCCAAAAAGGACTACTGAATTAAAATTTTATTATACATTATCATTAAATAATGTAGATCTATCCCATTTATACATTTTAATTCCATGATTAATGAAGTATGGCACAAGTTAAAAAAATATATACAGTACCTACCATTTGCATGAATTGTATACAAATACTCATATGGCAGTGGCAGGAGACTGCAATGCAATAATTGGAGTTAGAGATCCAAATCCAGTCTAAATATCTGGCTAACTGTGCAACCAACCATAATAATAATATTAATGGTAGCTTCCCTTTTTGCTTATATGGATATTACAGCAACATTCCCATGGGAATGGAGTCTAGTGATTGTATTATCTATTTATAAAACAGACACAAGGAACATTGCTTCTAACTATTGACCTATTAGCTTACTTAATATTAATCAGCAGAATGTATGCCACTCATTTAAAAGAAAAGCTACTGGACTGAGGCAGAACATACAGTCTTAGCACATGAGCAAGCTTGTTTTAGGGAAAGGATACTCCCATTTAGACCTGGCTCTACTAGTCCTAATGCTATAATTTTTATTGGAAAATATTAAATAATTCAAGGTCAACTGTATATGCTGCCTTTGTGGGTTTTAATTCTGCCTTTGGCCTGATTTCCAGGAATAGAGTATTGGAACAACTGAAGAAATCTTCTGCAGTACTGACATTTGCTTTTACATTTGCAAAAACTCAGGACAACTTGAGAATAAGAGTTTGGTGCTCCATCCCGAGCAATTATACTGAGGAAATCCCAATGAGTAAAGGAGTTAGGCATCCTGTACCCTAACTCTTATACTTTTCAATTATTATATAAATACTTTTGTTTCAGACTTGGATAAATTGACACGTCATCCGCCAAACTTGACAATTAAATATATTTCAGACCTCTTCTATAGAGATAATGTAGTGGTATTGGCATTAACATAGGATGGCCTGAGAAAGGTATTGTAGTTTCTCAGTGAGAAGAAATACAATATTGGAGATAAATTATGACAAGGCCAAGGTTATAGTTTTTGCAAGTGCTCTAAAGATCATAGATGGATACTAAATGAGCATGAGTTGCAAATGCAACAGGTCAAGTCATTTAAATATATTTAAACAGGTAGACCTCAACTTAAACAGTTCATTTGGTGGTGGTTTGAAGTTACAATGGCACTGAAAATAGTGACTTATGACTTATGATTTTTTCACACTTATGATCATTGCAGCATCCCAATGGTCATGTGATTTACGTCAGATGCTTGACAACTGACTCATATTTATGATGGTTGTAGTGTTCAGGAGTCATTTTGCGACCTTCTGACAAGCAAAGTTGATAGAGAACCCAGATTCATTTAACAATCATGTTACTAATTTAACAACTGCAGTGATTCACTTAACAAATGTGGAATTAGAAAAATTGTAAAATGGAACAAATTCACTTAATAAATTTTTCACTTAACAACATAAATTTTAGGTTCAACTGTGGTTGTAAGTTGAGGATTACCTGTATATCTTTAACTACATAGAAGTTGGAATGCACATTTGGAATTCTTCTTATGGAATGCAGGGAGATCAGCTTTGGTTATTCCAAAGCTGATCTCCCTGCATTTGATTACAATCCTTGGGGAGCATTCTAGTTGCAATTCAATTATTTATTGCTAAAGCCTGAGTACAACTTCTTTAAAAACTTCATTAATGGATTAATGAAGTCTGAATTCTTGCCAAATATCTTCTAGATACCACAATGTATGCACAATGTCATTCTCCAGGTAGAAGCTGGTATATTCAAAATTGATATGATGAGGTTGAACCCCCTGAACCATTGGTTAAAAGCAGTGGTGAAATGCACTTACCATCTCTACTGGTTCGGAAGTGTGAGTGCTCGCACTCGCTCGCTACACTCTCCCGCACCTCTTCTATGCATGAGCAGAGGGTCAAAAACGGGATGTAATGATGTCCTGGTGGGTGGGTGGAGCCTCCCACTATCGGTGCTACAGGTTCACGCAAGCCAGATAGTTCCGGCCGGATTTCACTGCTGGTTAAAAGCAATTTTCTATGGTAATCTGATCTATCCTCTAATCAATTTATCAGCAAATGGAAAAGCTTTGTCTTATATAAATTGATTTATTGTTGCTGCTCTATGGAAGCCATATTAACCTTAGGTTATGATCCTGTCAAAGCCAAGTTATAGAATGCCAAGATACTCAATCCAGCGTGCTATCTGGTGCTTAAACTTTAACCTTAGTCTAGCCAGATATTTGAGATACCTATATTTGAAATAACCAAATGCAGACTATGATTTTTATCTTAATTTCTGACAAATGTCTTGATAAAGAGTCATAAGACAAATGTCTATAAGAAATGGCTTTACCCATGTGGACCTTGTCATGCCGAAACCACCACTCATTTTCTTCTGTCTTTTTATGAGGATATTCATGCATACTATTTGACATCATTAATAGCAAAATTATCCAGCTGATCCAGATTTATTTTATCTCTTGTATTTGATACAGCTGATAAATCATGCTAAGTACTGTTACTATGCCTGTAGATACCAAAAGGGATTATTGCATCATTATTTGCAAGAGCATATCATCCTACCCTGGTCAATAACTGTACCAAAGTATTTATAGTCTGTTGATACCTGTTTCCCTGAAAATAAAACCCAACCAGAAAATAAGCCGTAGCATGATTTTTCAGAATATAAATTCATAATATAAGCCCTACCCCCAAAATAAGCCCCAGTTAAGAGTGCCAGTCAAATGGATGCATTTAATGCCATATTGCCCCCCAAATACCCTCCCATCCCACAATGGATCTTCCTTCTATCAATATGGCAGTTCTGTTGAACTGCCTCAGTGGATATTCTGCCTTCTGGTAAGCACATTCAAGTAGCGATCACATGAACCAGACCTGAAAGAAGAGGTAGTTCAAATCTCCAGGTCTTTCCATTCTATTCTTTTTCACAAGTCAGCTTCCATGCTATATAAAGGAGGAGGAAAGCCCTGTCCTCATCCTGAACCACTTTCATATTTAACTAAATCTTTGCATGCTAATATTGAATGTTTGCAGGGACTTTTGAGATCCAGCTTTTCTTTTTCTTGATAAGGTTTGAACGTATTTTTCTTTTATAAGAGGGGTCTATCTTAGAAAGAAAGGCTGAATGCTCTAATCATATAACTCATCTAATGTAATGTCAGGAAGTGCTATTAATAGAAATTATTTCTTATTTTTTTACTTTTTAATTGCCAGCTCAATTTCTCTTATACTGTGGTTCAGAGGATGAGGCCAGGTGAGGTGACCCATGGAAAACAAGTGTGGGCAACAGGAAATTTACAGGCTAATACCCTGAAGCAGGAGGCAGGACCAGAGTATGAAGACCCAGAGGACATAGGAGAAAAGAGATTTGAGATCTCCAGCTTTCTACTATAAACACTCAGTTACCTGTTACCAGGTATGAACATTGTGATGGGTTATACTAAATACTGAGTATGCGCTCATCAAAAAGGGTTTTTTGATGAGAGGGGTTTTTTTGTTTGATGATTCTCATTTCATTATTTCCCCTCTTGCTCTTCAACAAATACCCATGGAAACCAGGTTCATCCCCTCCTCAGTTAAAGAAATAACTGAGATAATATTTATATGCTTATAAATGTACTTATTTTAAAATAATTACATATTGTCTCTCGCACAAACAGTTTGTGTAAGGAACTGTTTGGCACTGTTGGAAAAAGTCATCCAATCAATATCTGCACCTGTCGTATGATTCAAACAATGCGGCACTAAGCTAGCCATTATTCTTATGAATGTTTTGTGGCTTGGCCTGAAAAGTGATTTCTACCGGTTATAGAAGTATAATTATTATGTACTAATAAATGCTGGGAGCCTATCCCAAACAAATGTTGTCTGTGAATGGCAAAATATAGCATAGTACAAAGCTTATCTCCACAATGGTAAGTAGTTACAAATGCAAAACTAGGTAATTGTAGACCATCTGAGTGAACTCACAGAAAATGAGAGTGGATCCAGAAAGCATAGGCTGCCTGAGTTAGCAGCAAACACCCAGTTTAATGAGTTGGACATAATTTTCTGGTGATTGACTGTTCAGCTCATTGGGATGCCAGAATTTCTAATTACCTACTAATTCAGAAACCAGACAATACAACATGTGAGCTAAAATGCCTGTGGGTGAATATGGAATTATCCATTTAAGTAGATGTATTCAATCTAGTTATGAAAATTATAGCCACCAATCCACAAAAATATGTGAAAAGCCAGCTATCAAAACTGTCTTTACCTAGACAATTTGCCATACGTAAGAATTTTCTCTAAAGTACTTAATAATAGTCAAGGAAATTGGGGGTCCTGGCTTAATCTTTGACTCAAGATATATATTAAAAAACCACCGATAATTTAATAATCGAACTACAAGTTTATGTGAAATTTTACCCACATTGTTTAAACAAATGAAAGTTTGTTTTAAAAAAGCGGCAAGATTAATATATATCATTAATACTGTATCATTTATATCTATAGCAAGATATAAATGATACAGTCTGATAGTCACAGGCTAGTAAGAGAGAATTATTCTGCAATACATTATGATAATGTTAAATATTTTGAGTAAACCATAGATGTGAAGAAACCTCAAAACCTTCAAGATAGGCAGCAGAACCAGTCTACCCAGGGAATCAGATGATCAAGAAAAGCTAATTGCCAGCTTCTACCAATATTAAGTCCAAAATCATAATTTGAGAATAATTAGAAGGGACTAGTGGCTGATCGTGGTGGCTCTTTTGACAGAATGTAGGGGAAGTCCGTAAGAAAAATCTAGATAGAATGTTAACTAAAAGTCAACAAAAAGAAAAAAAAATCACCAATACGACTTAAAAGATCATAGTATTTGATAATGTATATCTATAGAGTCAACGTACATGTGCAACATATATGTATGATTCAAATGAGAATATATAGAAGCATTTATTAATGTAGTGGAAACTGAAATACATATTCCTGGTGCAGATGCTGTTGATGGACACCTTCAAAGATTCTGTCCTTTCTTTTGATGACTAACTTTTAAACAGAAGCTTAACACTAAAAGTGACAGAATTATATTCTACAAAATGGGTTCAGTGGCTACTCTTGTGCTGATCCTGGTGGCATCTTTGAGGTTGAAATCATAAAACTAGCATTTTATGATGGAAACTTGAACAGGGTCTGCTGTGTCTTGACAACAAATATGGTCAAAACAATATAACTTCTTGTTAGACTTTTTGTTAGATGTTCAGAGAACTGACCTGGATGTTGAACTCAACTGAAAAGAGACAATCATTCACTTGGGATAACATCCAAAACTTTTGTAAGCTATATTTAGAACCTAGAGGCTCAGATTGGGCCCCTTTAGTCTTTAGAAAATTAGCACACTATATGTTTGAACACGCTAAAGTTTGGAGTCCAGTCTTTCTGGACATTTAATTCTTGTTTAACCTTTTTTTCCATTTAAGAGTTCTTTCTCAAAACACATTGGGGACTGTCTTTAATTTAAATGAGCCCGATATAAAAATGTGTGCCACAGAATTGGCATTTTATATAATAACTAGGATTTTGATATTATATAAAGTTTTAGATTTCTATATTTTTGTATCCATTGGTACTGCCAATTGTTTCACACTTGGTTTTGCTTCTGCCTTTAAACCTTCTATGGATGAATGGAGGATAGGATTGGAGAGAGAAGGGAGGTTTCCATAATAAGGGCAGCAATTAGATCTTTGGACAGCATCTTAGAACTTCTGCTGACATAGGCAATTAATGTCAATCAAACTGATAGGTAGTGTCAAGTAAGCAGGGAAAGTAACCTTCTGAATTATGAAAATTTTAATTGTCAGCTCTCTATATTGGAAGTTTTTCAGGGTGAAAGATCAGTGATTTTCGTTTGTGGTGCTCCTACTTTGAGAATGCTTGCAATATTGGCTACTCCAAAAATTTCTGGACAAAACCAGTCTTCCAATTTATGAAGAGATAATTCTTCCAATTTCCAATTAGAAATTTCTGTAGGAAATGGTGATCCATCATTTATTTACATCTCCTAAAATATACCTTAAATATTACCCTGAGATAATAGTATTAATCCTCATCAAGAGATTCCACCTTGTCATGGGATTTGTGGGGAGGGGGGCAACCATTGGAACTTTGAACCCAGGTCATAAGTAACCCCAGGCAGGTCCATTGTAACATCGCATAGACACTAAGCAACCGATTGTAAATTGAGGACTACCTATACAAAAAATGGATATAATGCCCCAATGACTTGGTATGCTTATAATGTTGAACAAGTGCTCCGAATGACAGTATATTATAGTTCAGTTAAATTGCGTGCATAATTAAAGTTTTTAAAAAAGGAAGAAGGTATATACATGGCAGGTAGAAGGAAAAGATGTAAATTCAGGGTATTGGAAAGAAAGAGACCTTTTTCAGACACTGTACTAGGTATATGCATGCTGAGAGATGCTGATTTCTAGGGAAAGAACACACCAGAAGACAAAGAATAGAGCAGTGAAACCAAAGAAGTTTTGTAATCTTGAGATCCAAACAAGGAAATTGTCAACCATGTAGAAGTTAACAAGTAATTTATTTATGTTTTATTATCTTATGCTGCATGTTTAGATATAACTGTATTTTATGAATTATTACTTTGGAACACTACCTCGCTATGCATGACAGGTAATATATAAATATTTGAAACAAATAATAAATATGTAGAGAAAAAGTAGGCAGATGAAAAGTCAGTAAACATACAGAAAAATAACAAATGAATGCTTAAGCTGATTCCATTTGGCAGCATTCTTCAGTCTAGCATCTGCAATTTGTATTGGACTACAAATCTTATGCCTCGCTAAGTGTGGACAAGGCATACGTGCAGATAAAAATTGAAGAAAATACCACATTGTATTAAGACTGCAGAAATATGAATGCAGCTGAGGAACAGACAAACCAGGAAGACACAACTTCAAATAACTGAACTGGCTCGAAAAGAAGAGGGATGCACTTAAACCAAAGAATAATATTTCCATGCATGCATAGCCCATTTTATCAACTCTTGTCTCCACAGTTTGTGATTTATCATGTCCCAGGAATATAATCAAGTGTTGCTGCCCTTACGGAAACTAAGACAGAGAAGTGGCTGATTCTCCAAAAAGCAGTTTTATGTGGGAAGAACCCTCATCAGATAAAGACCATGTATACAGTTATAGGATGTAAGAAAAAAATAGAATGCAAGGAAATTTTACACACACACACACATATGGATGTATATACATGTATATATACATATGTATGTGTATGTGTGTGTGTGTATGTGTATGTATGCATCCAATAATTATATACATATAATCCCTGGATGCAAGAACAAAGAAATTGGAGTCTCAAATGAACATTTTGCCCTCTGTAATGCTCTGTTTCTAAGCACAGCAGATTTGAGCCACAGGTTCCCTTGGATTTGGAAGCAAGGAGCCCCTAGTAGGAATACTTAAGGCTTTATTCCAAGGCAGAATAAGAAAATAACATAATAAGGTAACCTGAGATAATAATCATACAATATTCAGGAATACAGAAAAATATGATGTATAAGATGAAGAAACACATTATATTCTTTTGCCAGTCAAAAAATCCAAGACAGATGACAGTGGGGTATGTGTGTGTGTGTGAGAGAGAGAGAGAGGGAGGGAGGAAGGGAGGGAGGGGAGAGAGAGAGAGAGAGAGGGAGGGAGGGAGGGAGGGAGGGAGAGTATCTTCAAAGCCAATAATCATGCAGCATCCTCCCAGTTAGGTTTGCATTGAAGCTTCATCTAATGGAGGTTTTTATAGTTTATATAGGCCCCAAACCTTAATTAAAACACCTGCATCTCAATGGTCCCATCTTACTGGTTTTTACCAAAGACCTAGGAAAACTATCTTAGATTGGAAGGTTTTGCCCTCCTGCCAAGGATGAGACCATCGGGTTTGAGTTTAGGATTCCTGAAAAGAATGAGATCATGAAGGCTAAACAATCTTTGTTCCAGTTGGTGATGAGACCATCTCACTGCTAAGGAGTATCTACTTCTCAAGGTTAATTGGATTGAAGATGAGAAAGATCATCCCATTTACAGAGGTGTCTCATCAAGGATAAGTCCTTGGTGAGACACCTCTGTAAATGGGATGGTCTTTCTCATCTTCAATCCAATTAACAACAATGTATAACTCAAGTACAACCCTTTAATGGCTAAAATAAATGCTTGATTAATTTTGCAATACTGACCCATTACATTTTGCAATACTGACCCATTACATGCAAATATAAATCATATAGATTTTTATGTACCATGCACCTAAGAGAGAGAGGCACATACCACTAGTCAGTTTGTCCTCACCAATCATCTGGTAAAATGCCATCCAACCAAAAATGCCATCCAACCAAAATCCATGGAAAAACAAGGAGGTCTCAGCATTTTACTGAACTTTTGAACTAAAAACAAGACTTTGCTTTGGTGGAACAACCGTCTCTCACATACCTTTTTCTTTTAGAAATGTTAAGTCAGCTCTTTAAACATGGTGTGTGTGTGTGTGTGTGATTAAATCAATATGTGGTTCTCCTTGTGTTAAAGCTAGCAGAGTAATCAAGACCAACTATATAACTACTAGTCCATTATGGCAATAAAAGACTGCTTTGCTATAGAAGAAAGAGGGGCAGAGGACATGGTTGAGATGATAAGCTATATATTTATAAACAAAGATTAAAAATAAAAAAATAAAGACCAGCTTTAGTTTAGAAATTTAGTAAACAGGAATAAATATAGCATCTAGAAAAAGAAGAATAGGAATCTAAGAATAAGTACAGGTAGTCCTCGACGTACGACCACAATTGAGCCCAACATTTCTGTTGTTCAGACATTTGTTAAGTAAATTTTGCCCCATTTTATGACATTTCTTGCCATAGTTGTTATCAGTTGTTATTAACTGCAGTTGATAAATTGGTAACCTGGCTGATAAGTGAATCTGGCTTCCCCATTGGTTTTGCAAAAGGTTGCAAAAGGTGATCAGATGACCTGAGGACACAGCAGTGGTCATAAGTATGAGTCAGTTGCCAAGCATCTAAACTTTGATCATATGGGGATGCTACAAAGGTCAAAAAACGGTCACAAATCACTTTTTTCAGTGCCATTGTAACTTTGAACAGTCACTAAATGAACTGTTATAAGTTGAGGACTACCTGTAGAGATTCAATAACTTCAGAAAGAAATAGAAGAAATACCAATATTACTAAGGAAAGATTCACATCCTTGCTTGATAAAGAGCAAAGTTTATTTTGTAATCTTCCAGTTTTGTAATAAACACACTGTTTTCCCCAATGGGAGTTGGCCTGCGCCTTGTCTGAGTCTGTATATCTTAGAACTTACAACAGTCACAAAATTCTTGAAGTGGAAAGTTCACATTTTAACAAATTACCAGAAAGAAAAAAAATGTGTGAGTTTCCAATACCTCACCAGGTTCATCTAATATTTAAATTGGAGATTGTTGCGGAATCTCAACTTTGTAATATCATCAAAATGTTAGAGGAACCCAGGTGGAGCAAGAAATAATTTGATAATAATAATCTCTTAATTTATTTGATAAATTAAGCATCTTATAGCTAGAAGAATATTGATAAAATTCATTTCTTAGCATCCCAGTGTATGGCCATGTATTGAATGAGTAGAGGAGTATACAATAGCTTTAAAGTGAGATAGGACTAGCTTTATTTTTGCACTCGGTTTTTCTGAGGGATTCAGTAAACTATTTTTGGGGAAAATAATATACACAAAGTAGAATTTTGTATCTGCCTTTTATATCACATTTCAGACTATTTATGTTATGGTAGATTTTGTGATCCTAGGTAGAAAAGCTTGGAAGAATTTTGCTTTTATTAGGAAAAGTCAGATGCAATTGTATTTATTAAGGAAAGGTCTGAATGCCTTTTTAAAAACAAAACAGAGATATAGAAATTGGACAAAATAGACTGGATAAAAATTGGTTTTTTGAACGTTAATTTTAGAAGCAGTTTTTTTTTTATTGAAAAAGTTTTTACAAAATTTTCACCCCCACTTTTTCGTCCACTCCCCCCACACTCCATCCCCTCCCCTCTCCCTCCAAAACCACCCTCACCATCATTTCAAAACTCAAATCAAAGTAATAACACCATCTCCAACAATTGTAGGAGTTTCTTTCTTTTTAAATCTTTTTAATTTTAAAATATTAAAAATTTAAAATTTTTAAAGCCTAGTTGAAAATTACAGACCAATATCTCTATGTTGTGTCACCTGCAAAGTAATGGAATCTATTATCAACCAATCCATTTCCCTCCACCTAGAAAAAAACAACCTACTCTCTAATAAACAATTTGGTTTCAGAAAAAAATTATCATGTAACTTACAACTTCTCCACTGCAAAAACATATGGACTACTAACCTTGATCAAGGCAAAGCAATAGATGCAATCTACATAGACTTCTGCAAAGCTTTGGACTCAGTAGTACAAGATAAACTTCTCCTAAAACTAAAATCCAACGGCATTTCAGGACCTCGTCACAATTGGATAAATGCCTTCCTGTCAAACAGACAACAAGTGGTCAAAATTGGCAACGTTCTATCAAATCCTGTTCTTGTCAAAAGTGGCGTTCCCCATGGCAGCGTTCTTGGACCAACACTCTTCATACTATACATAAATAATCTTTGTGACCTTATCTCAAGTTATTGTGTTCTCTTTGCTGACGATGTCAAACTATTTAACACCACCAACAATACTTCTACCCTTCAAAAAGACCTTGACTTTGTAACTGATTGGTCTAAAACTTGGCAACTCCAAATCTCAACCAGCAAATGCTCAGTCTTACATGTTGGGAAAAAGAACCCTAACAATAAGTACAAGCTTGATGGACATTACCTTACAGATGACCCTCACCCTGTTAAAGACCTTGGAGTTTTCATATCAAATGACTTAAGTGCCAAAGCCCACTGCAACTACATAGCAAAAAAGGCTCTAAGAGTTGTAAACCTAATTTTATGCAGCTTCTTTTCCAAAAACTCTACACTACTAAGCAGAGCATACAAAACATTTGCTAGACCTATTATTGAATACAGCTCACCTGTCTGGAACCCACACCACATCTCTGACATTAATACAATTGAATGCGTCCAGAAATATTTTACAAGAAGAGTTCTCCGCTCCTTTGAAAACAACAAAATACTTTATATCACCAGACTTGAAATCCTGGGATTAGAAAACTTAGAACTCATCCAACTCCGACAAGACCTGGGTTTAACACAAAGAATCATCTGTTGCAATGTCCTTCCTGTAAAAGACTACTTCAGCTTCAATAGCAATAATACAAGAGCAAACAATAGATTCAAACTTAATGTTAACCGCTTCAATCTTGATTGCAGAAACTATGACTTCTGTAACAGAGCTGTTAATGCTTGGAACTCACTACCTGACTCTGTGGTCTCTTTTCAAACTCTCAAAAACTTCAACCAAAAACTGTCTACTATTGACCTCACCTAAGAGGACTATAAGGGGCATGCATAAGAGCACAAAAATGCCTACCGTTCCTGTCCTATTGTTCCCTTTCATTATATCAGATTAATAAGTTGTTGCATACTTTTGCTTATATATATGTTTATACGATGTGTTGTTGTTTTATGTCAATTTTGTGTACACTGTTGTGACAAAATAAAAAAAAAATCCATACTCCATTGACAGAATAATGTGTTACATGCACCAAGGCACCATGAGACTTTAAATGTTTTCACTGAGCCAAATTTAGTTGTTAACTTTTGTTTTAAATTTCAGGTGCATTTAGTTTCCTTCTAATTCCAGCTGGGCCAATTGATCAATTGTTTTAATTTTAAATTGGAGAAGTAATATCTGACTTCAGCCTCCCTCATGGGCTCTTATTGTAACTAAGTCACCCAGCAGGGATAACTCATGTTTTCTATATATTGAAATAATTACTTTGGCAATGCTATAAAAGCATATGATGCTTTACTCTCCCTGCTGAGAGCAGATACTCTGCCATCTCATTGCTTGACAGAAAAGATCCCAGCCACTTACAGGTAACAGGATTTCGGCACCAATTGCTAGACCAGCAGCATTCAAAGGTATGAAGTTATTAAACCATCTATTGATTAGTGATGACATGGGCCCACAATAATCCTGTAATAAATAGTTATGCTCTCTGTTGCACTCATGACCAAAATCTGAGTCAGCAGTAATAGAAAATGCCAGAAGTGACTATGAAGTTGCTGCTGTTAAAGGTTCAAACAGTTCTTATCTCCATATTGGCCTGCAAGGGTGGCAAAAATGATGGAACATATATCCTACTGTCATGATGCTACTATATTGGTACTTTTATCTCTTGGGGTTCCTCAGAAAACTAAGGGGCATCCCAGGACCAGCACACAGGGAGAGGATGCATAAAGACGGTATAGTTCAAGGCCTCTCCCATCAGTATCAAAGGTGAGATGTTGGCCAAACTGTCCAGCAAAAACCACAAATATCTGTCTGGAACCTCAGAGGACCCATAAATTACCTGATCAAGCTGATATAATATAGGTCTTGGCTCCATGGAGAATGAGGTGTATCAGCAAATGAAAAAGCAATTTAAAAGTCATTTGACTAAACATAGCAAAGGACTAATGATAATGACCTCTAATATCTGATCACTGTAACATGGTTGTAAGGCAAAAGACAGATATTGTGCATCCACAGGTATGCATTCAAGCATCAATAACTTGGAAAAGGTCCATGTTCACAGTGGGCATGATCGCTGAGCTGCCCCAGACTCAAAGTTGCTTAGTAACAGGTTGAAATCCTTAAGAAGAAACATCCTTGGAGTTTCTGCCAATTGCACAGAATTGACCAGGCAAGGAGGTTCTTTTGTATAATTTGTTTAGATCAAATTTAAGACTGGTCTAAGTTTATACACAGTTGTAATAATATATGAAAAAGATCTTGGATGATGTGATGATGAGCTGCTGCCTAGAGAATGGTTAGATAAGAGGGACCACCATAGCCTGCAGCTGGATAGTAGGTAGATAGTAGTAGGTTCAGAAGTGATCCTCCCTAGTTTCTCAAGCCGTAAAGGAGATGGCGGGATATTTGTACTTTCAGACTTTTTTTATTTATTTATTTACATTTATATCCCACCCTTCTCCGAAGATTCAGGGCGGCTTACAGTGTGTAAGGCAATAGTCTCATTCTATTTGTATATTTACAAAGTCAACTTATTGCCCCCCCAACAATCTGGGTCCTCATTTTACCTACCTTATAAAGGATGGAAGGCTGAGTCAACCTTGGACCAGGTGGGACTAGAACCTGCAGTAATTGCAGGCAGCTGTGTTTTAATAACAGGCTTCTTACAGCCTGAGCCACACCGCGGCTCAGAACTTGCAAGATTCTGTTCATGTCCCTTTATAATAAAGTAGAATTAGCTTATCTGGTTGTGTCTCCTATCTGGTCTACCTGACAAGACTAACATCAATCTTGTAAGTCTTTTATCTGACCTAACAATCTGACAGTACCCTAGGCAGCATCTCTTCTCACTATCTCTCAAGGTCTTCCCCATATGCCATTACCATAGCTCAAGGTCATGGCCTTGCAATTCTGATGTCAGGGAAGGAAGGACTGATGAAATTTCTGCAGGTACAGGGGAGGATTCTTAATGAAAATGTCTTTCCAATTGATCTGATTCTCTCCCAGGACCTATACGATTTCTGTTACTTTCTCGTGCATTTTCATGTATTTCAGAGAAATATATGATCCTTTCCTGATAACTGGACAATTTTAAGC
Organism: Ahaetulla prasina; assembly: GCF_028640845.1. Lineage (NCBI taxonomy): Eukaryota > Metazoa > Chordata > Lepidosauria > Squamata > Colubridae > Ahaetulla > Ahaetulla prasina. The sequence continues at coordinate 120,236,412 of NC_080540.1, forward strand.
CAGTGTAATTTCCAGCCAAGGATAGTCAAACTGACTGCTCCTACGTTATTGTCTGCTAACAAGCAAAATATTTTTATTCAGGCAGATCTTTTGCAAATACTGCTAGTTAGTTGCAAAAACTGGCTGCTTAGCTGAATTTCGACTAGGTTGTTTTGTTGACCAATTTTAACAATATTTTTAATAGTGACTTTAATTATTTTCTAATTATTTAAATATTTTTAATTTCTAGCCACCTTGCATGCCATTCTTGGATGGCATGCTTTTTTTTTAAAGATAGAAGATAAAACATATTAAGTTTATTCAGAAAGCAAATAAGAAAACTTAAGTATATATAATAGTGAAAACAAGGTGTTGGTTAAAAATATATAAATATGAAGAGATATATTAAACAAAATGGAACCTTTCTTTGTACATATTGCCCTACCGTATTGTATGAGAAACTTCAAATGACCTATTACACATTCCTAAAATAATCAGATTATCTTGGAATATATACAACACACTCATACATGTATGCATACATACAGCAAATTTCAGCTTTCTCTCTATTGTAAAATTATCCTCACATTTTTTTGATAAAAGACAAGCCACTCAAATAAATGCAAACGTTCTGCAGATATGGTGCTTTTTAAAGATGTTTAGAAATATACTGGTTTCCTTTGTTGCATGTGTAAGGGCGTTACTCTTTATTTTCTTTGTTTTCAAATGTAAATGAAATATATTCAGAACCGTTCTTAAAATCTCAAGATGACATATTGTAAATCAATTTCTAGTTCATTTGACCATCTTCTGGACTGGTTCCCAAGGAGAAAGATACACTAGAGAAGTAGGCTAATAGGTGTCCTATGAGAGTTTTCTCTTTGCTTTTGCTTACCTAAGTTTTGCTTATCCTAACCCTCGCATCCTGGACATAAATTGTTTCGACTCCTACCCTCAAAACGATGCTATAGAGAACTGCACACCAAAACAACTAGACACAAGAACAGTTTTTTCCTGAAACCATCACTCTGCTAAACAAATAATTCCCTCAAAACTGTCAAACTATTCACTAAGGCTGCATTACTATTACTATTAGACTTCTCATTGTTTCTATCACCCATCTCCTCCTATGACTGCATGACCGTAACTTTGTTGCTTGTATCCTTATGATTTATATTGATATTGATTGTTTCCTAGTATGATTTGATTGCTTATTGGTACAATATGACTATCATTAAGTGTTGTACCTTATGATTCTTGACAAATGTATCTTGTCTTTTTATGTACACTGAGAGCATATGTACCAAAGACAAATTCCTTGTGTGTCCAATCACACTTGGCCAATAAAGAATTCTATTTTATTCTACTATACTTTACATTTTATTAACTTCTCTCTTGGATTCATTTATATGAGCATGTAACTTAAAACAAAACAAAGTACCTAGAGTGATTGCTGCCATTCTGAATTACTAATTCAGACAAGGCAACAGATAACTTCTTCCTAAATTTTGTGCTATGCTTTTGCAGTAGTCAGTTAACTTCTCTTTAATTAATCTCTACTGGTGATGTTTTTGGAACCACAAAGCCAAATATTCTATGTCCAGGTTTAGCATGTATAACATGAAAGGATGTTTGACTTGTACACAACAAGAGTCTCCAATTCAAACTACACATGTAGTTTTATTAGTAATAAATATATACTGGCATGCAGAATAGCAAATATAGCAGAGATTGGACAACCATTTGTCTGAAATGGTATAGGGTTGATTAGGACATCTCCAATATATCTTCCAACTCTGTTATTCTGTTAAAAGAAAACAGGATAATCTTCATTATCCATTCAATGGATGTTGTTAATACATAAGCAATGTTAATATATTTTGGAACCAGTAGTTGTTGTTTTTTTCTGTTTCATTCTGTACTAAATTTTCACCATTGAGAAATATGATCACTACTGGCAAAAGGATAAATGTGGATATTTTATCTACAAGAGTTCTATTGTCAGATGATTGTAAATGTGAAGAGGGAGAGGTCTAACATTGAGATTGTAACACCCTTTTTCCATGGGGTTCTGAGTATTTGTAGCTAGATTATATATATTTTGGGTATCAATTAGATCATTTTTAAATGTTAAATTTTACCAGTAAGTATAGATACAAAGCTTTTCACTTTGAAATTAATATAAATTAATTTCATGAAATTAATATATGTATCAAAATTTGCATATTTACTTTCTTGATGTACTCATGATTCTTGCTGTTAATTTTTCAGTAAAGAAGCAAATGTTATTAGTGCTCTTTAAATTATTTTTGTTTTTGACTTTTCCTAAATATGAATATTAACTATTCCATACTCCTAAGCAAGTAGAAAATAAAATTAGCAGGGCCCATTGGGATAACTAATTTGCTACCTAACTTATCCACACAATACTCTGATTCTCAGAAATCATTCCAGGTAGGTTCTGGAAAAGATATATTGCTAGACCTATAATTTATTAAAATAATACTTTCCACAGAATTCTAACCCATCAATGGGGCTGCTGCCACTAAACATCTGGCATTTTTAAAAAAAATCCTTTAAGTACTATCCATTCAAAATAATTGCTGCCTTGACCTGTCTCACAATGAAAAGTCACTTATAAGAGCTTTCCTTCCTTCCTTTGTTCAAGAAATATTAAATATTACACATCTGAGAATATGGCATTTGTAACATTTTAAATATATAAAATAGAAATATGAATAAAAACATGCATTATCAATTCAACTTAACAGCAAACTTTAGAAAACTACTTTGCCATAGAATTTATTTTCTATACAAACTGGAGTTTTTCTCTCTTTAAAGTTTGGTTCTCTCTTTAATGCAGAAAAATTCCATAGCCTTTCAGATGTTCCTAAACTACAACTTCTCTCCAATATTGTGTTGGTTGAGAAGTGTGATTCAGCAACATTTGGACGGCAACAGCTTCTCCAGCCATGCTGAATATATGAAATTGGAAAAAGGAACAACTTTCTTATGCTACTAACTATAACACTGAAGTATAAAATGTGATATGATTCCAAATACATTATAAATCTTATTCCAGTTTCTTGGAAGAAGATTTCCTGAAGTGAAGACTTTCCATGCCAGTTGAAACCACATGCCACGTGTTTGAGAGAAAAAAGCTACAAGCAGCACATCTTAACATGTGTACTATAAAAGGTGTGGTAATTCTGACGATAATGACTTATGATTATTATTCTGCAGAGCATTTTAATTATCTCAAGCCAAGATGTTAAAAATATAAGATTTCATGTTGGAGCTTTTAATTGGGCTGCAATTTGAGTTAACAGTTTAACTTTGAAATCAGTTGCCATAATAAGCAAGAAAAGTCAGAGGTTTAAATAGAAACAAAACTAATTAAAATAATCTGCTTGACTTTGATATGAGCTGGCTAGGGCCCTGAAGTGCTAATTGATGCTAGAGGAATGTAGGCTTCGTCTGCACCCTTCAGAAAGAAAAAAACAACCTTCCCATTGCTCTGTGGGTATAACTAGATAGGGGCTGTAATGGGCAAATACAGCTTCTTGTAATAGGAACTACTGTCTTCATTTGGGTTAATTGGCAAGTGAAATCCTTGATGGGAAGAGAGAGAGAGAGAGAGAGTAGAGGGGAGTTTTTCAACTGAATATTCCTTTGTGCAAACAATTATTAAACAGTTATTAATGCACCATGTAATGTAGGACATTGCTAGGCCAAATAAAAATATTTTACTTAACAAGAGGATTTTAAGTAACATAAACACACACAGTCCTTTATGGAAATTTAAAATGGTTTCACTCTATTTGTAAAATAATTCACACAAATACAGCTGACAAATTAATTAAGGAACAGAATGTTCAGTTAGTATCATTACTGTTCACTGTTGTTAAATGATGTTACCGCTTTCAAGTGAATAAGGTTGGAGGGACACTCTCTCATTTCCCAGCATTATAGTTACCTCTCGGAAATATGAGGATATTCAATTGCAGATAAAAGTCACATGCATGTCTAACATATCCTGCAAATAGAAGGAAATGTTGCGAGGAAGACTTTTCATTCTTCTCAGCCAGGGTTAACATTTTGCCAATAGAACATTGGCAAGACTTATCAAATCAGTGAAATGGGAGACCTGCTGAAACTGTCTTGGATCTCCCTGCATGTTGGCTTTCTTTTGCATTGACATTTCTGCCACCATGATCCATTAGGCTGAATAGTGTTCACATAACATAAATACAAAAATTTCTTGGGTGAAAATCTATGAATAAATGTATGTTGGATAGATCTTAAAAGCTGATCTATATGCATGTGTTGTTTTTCATACCTTGCGATGATAGATTTTTCTCAATATCCCCTTTAGTAGTATCCCTACCAATATTCAGTATGGGGTGGGAAGATGCCTTTTATTCATGGAGTCTATGTCTTCTTTTACTTGAATAGTTTTTAAAACCAGGCAGGAGGGGATAGGTTTTTCTTGAGGAAAGATTAAGTGCCTTAAATTAAATGCCTTATTTGGTGTGGGTGGCTGTTTTTTTTGTGTGTGGGGTTGTTTTTTCTTTTCTTTTTGTAGTTCTAGGAACTAGCATTGAGGAAAATAGCTAATGGATACAGAATGAACAATTTTCAAAAGCGCTATTTTATTAGCATTTAGGGAAAACCTGTTTGGGTGCCTTCACTTAACTCTATGGCTTTTTGCATTAAATGAGGAGTCATTAATTATTTTTGTTCTTTTTTTACAATTGAAAAAATGTAAACCATTTGTTCACACTGATTGCAATTTAGTAATTACAATAGCAAATTTATCACAGGACACTTAAAAATAAATGCACGTGGCAAGGCATTACCAGGGGTCTGACACAAGAATACAAGAATGCCTGTTTCTGTTGAAAGGCTCTTAAACCATCTGAATGATCTGCAATAGCGAAGTGTCAAAAGCCTGTGGCACACAATAATAGAGTAGTTTAATTTAACAAACAGAAGCTGCTCATGGATCTTTGTGTCCAAAGTGATTCGTAATGCTATTGCTACTGAGAAAGAAAATGAATGTGAACTCTTGAAGCAATTGGGGCTGATTCTAAACATGTACAATTTTTCTTTGAAAGATGTGGATCATTAAATTAACCTTGCCTGTGAGAAATCCAAGCAAATAGTGAGCACAGGGAGTATGGTGAGTTGATTGGGATGACTGTGTGTGTGTATAAGGAAAGGGCAGCAAAAGCAGTCAAGTATGAGTCAGACAATTACATATCAAGGTCCCTGAGCTACTAATTCATTTTCCCCTCCCCTCTCCCTGTGAAAACACAAGTGCAGATTCACATAAAGAGGGCACAGGGAAAACACATTGTTCCCTTTTCTTCACCTCTGCACTGGCAACTACTGAGTGAAAAACTAGTGAAATAAGAAGCAATATTGGAAAAATTATTTTTAAGGGCAGTTTAATCCTTCCATAAAAACCAAGGGTACTTTGCCTGCTTCTGATTGAGATGCCTATTTGGCTTTTACAGGAAAAGCTCTACGGTCTGAGAAAGCCAACCCAGCAACTAACTCTGCTGAGTAATGAATTTATTCTGATCTAATCTTCCCTCCATACAGGGTCCTTTTCTCATGGTATGCAAGATAAAGACTGCATCTACTAGGCAAGTCAATAGGGTCAAAGGATATAGATGCTGCTGCAGGAATAGCAGGCAAAGCATTCCAAAATTACTGCAAAGATTGTTTGCAATGATTAGTAAAGACAGCTCTTGGGTTTCACCACCCCTGATCCTTCTTCTTGACAAGCATTTTTTGTTGTTGGAACATTTTATTTGTCGCTATGCTTTGAATCATTCTTGTATTGACGCAATTTTGCATTTGTGTTCAAGTGACTCTAAAATGAAACAATGTTCTATATCTCAGTAGGAATATTCTCCATTTGCTCCAAATAATCTGTGACAGCACCAACTGTAGCTTATGTGATGGCAGTTGACACTGGTAGGCAGCCCTGTGCCTATATTCAGGGATGAACTGATCTACATGATTGGCCTGTGAAAGGCACTTGAGGTCCTCATGCATTACTATCAAGAAAGGAACACTGTTGAAGGTAATGTCATGCCATGTCTAATCAACATTTATCAAAATTTAGCTGAGCATACAAAGCCTCAGACTCATATGAGTCCCCTGAAGTTTGAATACAGATTGCACCTTCCCCTATAAATATTGATTTATTCAATCATTTCTTGTATTTATATTCTACTTAGAAGCCAACATGTAGTTTTGATTTCCACCCCCAGTTCTTTGACCTCAATCCAATTTACAGACTGTATGGAGCCTGTCCTGAGACTCCTGCCAAAAGCAAAGTTGCCCTGGCTTGCTACAGGCTTTGGACATGTGTGAATGTTACAGTGTGTGTACAAAACGAACCTGGATTGCATTGCAATGACACACTGCTGTTTTATCAGACTAAGTCTCCCTCCTGTGAAAGCTGCTGAGATGATACTTATTATCTGTGTCCTCTACTATTTTCAGCAAAAGGCGAGAAGGCAAAGAAGCAAGGCATACCTACTGATTCACCAGCAACTATTTCCAATTTTATCATTAACAGCTGTTGTGTTTTGTATGCTTTATGTTGGTTCTTCTTCACAGAATGCTTCACTGCACAATAATCTTTTTTAAAAGTATACATTTTTTCCTTAACAGGTTTCTGCTCCCTTTCCTTATCCTAGACCAGGAGTGTGAAACCAGTGCTGGGTTCCTACCAGTTCTGCCCGGTTCTACCGAATAGTTGGAACTTTAGGGACTTGTTCTCCAAACTGGTAGTAAGGGCAGCCTGGCTACGCCCCCGAACCAGTTCCGCAGTCACTGCTTGCTCGCCCACCCAACGCATCCAAGAAGCCTCTCAGTTGCCTGGCCACAGGGCGCTGAAAAGTCCTTCAGCCCATGAGAAGAAAGCTGCGCACGCACAAAGATGGCAGCAGTAACCGGAGGTCTTTTTGGCACCCTGCACTAGTGGCTGGGTGGAAAAGAAGCCTCTCAGCTTCCAAGTTCATCATCAGGCTCAGAACCTTCACAGGGTCACTTTTCTCAGCGCCTGAGAAAGATCAAAAGGTGCCGGTCAGCCTTTAAGGAGACAGTCGGCATAGCCGCCTTGATGAGGTTAAAAAAAAACAAACCACTGAGGGAAGGAGCCCCCCTGAAGCTGCTGGTGTTGCAGCCACTCCCCTCCCCGCAGCTTGGAACTCCCAAGCAGAAGAGGTCCTTGGCTGTTGCGAAGAAGCAGCAGCTCCAGGTGCACCACGCCTGCTTAGTTCTTTTTGAGAGCAGCTTAGCAAAACTGCTCTCAAAGAGAATGAAGCAGGCGTGGTGCACCCGAAGCTGCCGCTTCTTCGCAACAGCCAAGGATGGAAGAGTTTGCTCAGGAGCGACACCGGCGAGGAAGGCAGCCAGATCCTCCATGTAGCCCAAGCTCTCTGGGATGGGTAAACAAGTGTGGGAGGCGAAGAGGAGTGAGCTCAGCCCCCCACGTGTTGCACCCCCCTCCCAGTGTTTGCCTGCACCTCCATGCCACCATCTTGTCCCGAAGCTGCCACTGTTGGAGCTGTGATAGAGAGTGGGGCAGCCTGGTAAGCTGAGTGCCTGAAAACAGCACGGAGGTTCCCAAGCCGCTCCAGTCCACATGTTCTCCAGGTCAGCGGCTGTTTCTCTCCTTCGTTACTCTTTATGGGAAAGCGTTTGGTGCAGCACAGCAAAATTTAACAGCCATGAGCCGTGCTTTCCTCCAAGTCTTATCCGAAAAGCTCTGTGCAGAGAAAAGCTCCTGTTTCCCTCATGGCTGTTAAATTTCACTCTGTGCTCTCCACTGGATGTTTTTCCCCCCTTTGCTCATCCAGCACAGCGAAACATAGCAGCCATGAGCTGCACTTTCCTCAAAGTCAAATCCGGAAAGATCTGGCTGGGAAGGGGTGTCTCCATCCGCCGATTCAGCTGCAGCCCAGATGAGCTGAGGAACTGCGGGGAGCCTCCCATGTGTTGCACCTCTCCAGCCTTCACCCGCACCTCCGTGCTGCCAGTGTTTCTCGAAGCTGCCACCATTGGAGCTGCGACAGGGACAGGTGCAGCCCAGTAAGCTGGGTGCCCAAAAACGACACAGAGAGGAGGCTCCCCACACTTCCTTGGCTCATCTGGGCTGCAGCTGAGTCAGCGGAGGCCATGCAGGGCCAGGTGATATGGGAGCGTGCTAACCTTGCCTTCCCCAAGTACTGGACTCTGCCGTTGCCATCACCCCTGGCATGCCCGCTCCAGCTGCAACCACGGGGAAGGCACATCAGAGGTGAGAAGGGGCACTTTTCAGCCAGGAAAGGCAATGGAGGGAAAGCTGAGATAACCATTGCCACCCCACCACGTCCTGCCCTGGATATGGGGTTGGAGTGTCAAAAAAAGTGTCAAAAAGTCCCAAAAATTTTCACCACCATTTTGGTATGCATGGCTTGGTGGAGGGTCATGTGACTGAGTGCATGAGTGATGTCAAGTTGGCCACACCCACTCAGTCATCTCTCCCCTAGCCACACCCACAGAACCGGTAGTAAAAATTTTTAGAACCAACCCCTGTGTGAAACACAAGGCCCACGGGCTGCATCCATACCACAATGTGTTTGGATTCGGCCCATGGAGTCATCTTGGAAAATGTAAGGGGCCGGCCTGTGTGGCTTCAGCCCGGTCTACCCAATATGAAGAGGAAACGTCGGGCCAGCGTGGCTTTGGCCTGGTCTACCCAGTGCAAAGAGGAAACATGCCAGCAGTTTGGAGAGTGGCGTCAAGCTGTCCACGCCCATCCAGTCAGCCATGCCTGCAGTCCTGATGCGGCCCTCCATGAAACTGAGTTTGACACCCCTGTCCTAGACCGTCCATATTCAAGTACAGACCCCAACATGGCACTCATTGCTGCCCTTTTATTGCTTTTGCTTTTATTGCTTTGTTTATGTTTAGTCTGTTATAACTGAAATTAAACACTATTACTTATCACATACTAAATACTATTTTTGCTTCTGTGCACTGCTCTAGGATTGCTCTAGTATTTGACAAAAACTCTGGTAAAAACATTGAAAAATTCAGGAAAATCACTCAATCTGTATCTTATAAAAATTCTAGAAAACAAGGCAAAATAGTTAATTAATAGTATTGACTGAAAAAATGAAAACACACACACACACACAAAGAATTCTGAATACACGTTTTAATTAGGGATAGTTTTATTCAAACCTGAGCTAATTTTCTGAACTGTGTTAACAAACCTTTTTTTCTAACAGATTGCCTTTGTAGAAATGTTGACATTAAATATATATTTGAGTGTTACATTTTGAAAGAAAAAATATAAACACAAAGAGTACACAACCCAAAATATGTAGACAGTGATGGTTCTGCCCACCAGGTAGGTAACTAGTTGTTTCACAACAGGGACTAAACAATACATTATCTAACCTTGGCCAGATACCAAGTCAAAAAATTCATGAAGTCTACATAGGAATGAAATGACACCGCAGATAGAAAAATATCTCACAATAGGTTTGGTTAAGTATCAAAGAACAGCCCTTACTAGAGCAAGATTTGAACGGCCGAATCCATGTAAATGTTTTGTTTAAATATTAATTATAATTCTCAGCAAAGGGCCAGTATTTAGGTCTTTACTTGACAAACAGCCTATTGGGCCTCAACAACAGATTGTCCTACTTCTTTTAGAGAGCTTTCTGTCTCCCCCTCACAAAGAACGTTTTTCTAGGCAATTCAAGGTCAGACTGACTCTTCCTTCAAATCCCTGAGGTGGGGCAGAGTGGATGGGGACCATTTTCCATCAGCCAAAGCTGTCTTCTAATGTCTAGGCCAGAAATGTAACCATTAGAGAGAGCACTGCCTATCTCTCTCCCTCAGGCCAGTGCACTGCAGCCCCCGGGTCTTTTTCTGCCCATAACTGGTGTCTGGCACAGAATCTCCTTCAAGAAATGTTCATATGTTGTAGTGTAATAATTGCAAGATTAGTGCAAGTGTTTCATGCTGTCCTCATCTGATGAGAGGTAGAGCTAAAGAATAGGCTTTAGACATTATGGGGCTACCCATTCCTTGATCTCCTCCAAGGGAATGAAAATGGAGAGATAAACATTTCCATAGGGCAATGCTGCCAGGTCAATGGGATCACTCCCCCACATTTCTTCAGAAATACACTTGTGGGGGGAAGGGGCAAAACAGTTGTTTCTATTTAAGAAATGAAGGAAAGTTATGGTTCTTTATTTGGATTTTTTGTTTGGCTTTGGCAAACACTATTTTAAGGGAAATATGTAACAATTTAGCAACTGGCTCTTCATTGGTTTCACTTGGCTGTGATTTCTTCCCTCCTGTAGTCAATATAATTGCTTCTGTCTCTACCCTGCTAAAAGAGAAAAAGAAGGGGAGGGAGAATTACAAAAGAGAAATAAGTGACTAAGGGCATTGGAGGATTAAGTAAATAAGGACATTGGAGGATTTAACTGGACTGCATAAAAATCTACAGCAGGTTTTCTTTCTAGAAACGTTGGACTTCACTTGGTGTTACATTTACTAGCAATAGTGACTAGGGGTATGTATGACAGATGTAGTCCATTATGCCTAGCAGGCATGAACATGGAGAAAGCTAGGCTATAGTTGTAAGTTGAGAGAAACGTGAAACAGACTATATTTGACTCCAGTGCTAGACCAAGACCACTGGTATTAAAAATGTCAGCTGAAACTACTGGAGGTAGAGAATAAATAAATCATAGCTGGATTACACCCTCAAATAGAATTTACCATTTTTGAATTTCATTTGAGACAATAATGATAATAGTAATGGACAGTTGTAACCCTGAAGAGTCATGAAGGATATCGAAAAAGATAATGAGAACATTGGTTCATTTTACCAGGAACATTGATGCTCAATACTTACTACCTCAGGAAATTATTTCTTGTGATACCATTGCCTTTTCAGACTAGAATGTGAAATAGGAACCCATTTCAGGTCTACTATATATATTTTCAACCTGGCAAGTGTAGTGTCAAACCAGTATATTGCCCATAAAAAGGTTTCCCTCCCAAAAATGTTTTTTTTAATTTTATTTTCCTTTGTCCTTCTTTTAAGACTTAAATCATTTAGTGGGAGAGATGAACATTGGAACACTGACCTCCCAGAAGACTTGCATTTAATGGTCTTGTATGAAGCTGATATTCCCACATCAAGCCCCATTCCTCCAACCCCACAAAATAGTCTGTCCAGGCCAGGCCAGGCCAGGTGACTCATTTCTCAGGCTAGGCTAGGTGTCCCATTGGATCCAAGATGAAATGGCAGTAGTGGCACAATACCCAACAATCAAATGGGCTCCTGAAACTATGGATGTGCAGATGTTGACTCTAGTCCTGTCATGTACAAATTTTTGGCAACATGCTCTAGATGATCTCCATGGGAAGCCTTTGTTGGCAGAAGGAAAACATCAGTTCCAAACCAGAACATCTAAAAACAACTCTAGAGTACCAGAACAGAAATCATGAGGTCATATCCCTCAAGAAAAGTTAAGAGCAAGCAGGACACTAGAGCTTTATCTACCAAAAAGTTAGTCCCACATAATAAACAAAAGATGTAATAAAACAATAAAAGACTATCTGGTAATGTGAGAAAGCATACAGTACTTGGGTCCTGCGACTTGGGTTCAATTAAAATATTTTGCTTTCATGTTGTTTTAGTATTATATGACATGAAATCCTATTAGAATAATGGAAAACACAATTGCTCTGCAAATTGAGACAAAGACCCCGAAAGGACCAAAAACACATGTAGGAAAAGGAAGAAAGCATACCTATGGTTTTAAGACAGTGAAAGTTTACAACATAATTATTACAAGACAGCTTTTTAGACTGCCTGTTTGGCACTTACAATACAAAATCCTATAAATCACAGTGCAATCTTAAGCATGTTTCTTTAATATAGCACTACATTCAAAAAAAAGCTCACTTAGTACTTATGTTTAGAAGGCAGCCATAATCTTTTGATATAAATTAAATATTCAGTTAAAATGGACCTACAGAAAGATAATTGTATTGTTTCTAATGCGATATAAGTCGGTTTTCTTCTCTAATGGGCATCTCATCTATATCTCTTTAAAAATATCTTTGTTATTATTATTTTTTTTAAATGACCTCTCCTGTTTCATCATGGAAACTCTGCTGAATATTCTCATCTAGCAAGGAAAACATCCACTGCAGCAAACACATACCCAAGGAGTCCTGGGCAGCTGATGTGCCAGGCTCAAGGGACTGCTTTAAAGTTCCTTTCCAAAAGAAATTGGATTGGTTCATTATTTGCAGGCAGCATCTGTCACTTTTTTTCCCTGCCGCTGAAGGCTGATCATCTTCACAGAACGTCGTATAAACGTACAGACTGCTATGTGCCAAGAGAAAGCTGTTATTAGATCAATTTTCCACTTGAAAGCAACAATAATAGCAAATAAAACCAAAGCTACATGACACACTCTCAGCATTCTCTGCACTTTTACTTAGGCACTTATGCCAAATTAAGGTATAGAGGAGTGGAGAAAATGTCAGCCAAGTTTCTATTTGGTAGTGTTTTAAGCGCAGCTTATTACGCTAATTCTAGAAAAGAAAGAAAAAACGGTTTGGGGGCATTCCTTGGGAGAATTGTGCAAAGCAGGAGGGGCTACCTCAATATGAAGCAAGGACGTGATTGTATACACTCACATGGAACTGTAAGTCAACAGCCATTAACATAAAGAGCTATGAAAACAGAGACTTGAAGGAACAAGGTTAGGGATAGACTATCCTGGAGAAAAATTATCTATATAATCGCTAGAAAACTTGATGGTACAAAATCTATCAATCAATCTATTTTTAATCCATGAGAAATTCTTAACATTTATTCCTTGGTTTTAACTTTTTTTAAAATTAATTCTTCAATGTAATTAAGATGCTGTTGATTTCCTAGCATGATATCATTTTAGTTACAATGTGGCCATGTGGATGAGCACTGCTCTTATTACTATATCTACATTACTGATTTTAACAGAATTTAAAATGTAAAATCTCCTGTGTTTTTTTTTGGTGGGGGGGCAGGTTTCTGATTCTGGGTATTATTGTTCAATGGGACAAAGAGAACTCAATTTTTCACTTCTCAAAATATTAATTCATTCCAATCTAAAATGTTCATTTCACTTTTCAGAATTTGCTCATTTGATAATTGGACTACTAGACATTCTCTTTATTTAAGTAATTAATCAAAACTGCGCACTATACCATAAAACATAACAGAAAATTATTTTCAAATATGTCCATTTAAGAGATGTGGGGTTAGAAGAAAAATCACTTCAAATCTGAATTTTTTGTCTAAGAGATTATGATGGTAATGCATTCATTCAGATATTATGAATGTTCCACTAAGTCTAGTAACTTCATTAAAACATATGCAAAATTAAAACCATGTGGCCTGTTTATACATTAATAGTATTTGTTTGGAAATAACTCCAAGTGAGATCAACAGAAAAGAGCCTAATCAATTAATATTCTTGATCTGCAATTTTATGCATGCTTACCTGGGGATGCTCTACTGAATTCAGTGAAGTTTATATTTAGTACACATGTATAAAGACTCTGGCTATTGAAGCATAATAATGGTGCTTAAATGCATTATCTTGTGCCCATGTACTCAGAAGTAAACTTATTGGATTGAATAGCATTTAATTTTTCAAGGTAAATGTGCATAGAATTCACTTAGAGTAACACTGTCCCTCCTCTTGAGCTTGCTGCTGATTTGGGGTTGGCTGGTATTCCAACAACTATTATTATCCTTCCAATTTTATGCATGCTTCAGTTCTTTAGCTGCATTCAGTACCTAACAACACATTTATTAAAGATTCCATGCCTTTCTCCAAATAAATATTTTATATATGTTGAATTAAAGGTTGTATTAAAAGGGAAATTTTGATTGAGGACCATTCATGCTTATCTTTCTTAGCAGTGCTCCATGTTGCCATTTCTGCTTTCACTAAAAAATATACTAGAACATCAAATGCTAAAAAAAGCTTTTCAAGTCTTAATCATAGCACTGATATTTAGAGGTAAAATATCTTTCCTGTTCCTAGTATTTTCTTTCCTGTTCCTAGTATGTCCTTCCTTTTTGTTTTCTAAGGCAAATCATAACTGTTAAGTGATTATGGAATTACATTGCCCTTAATATATACTGAAACTGAAAGCCAGTTTGATTGTGGTATTTAAGGCATCAGGCTAGAAACTTGAAGGTTCTACTACCTCAGGCACAAAGCCAACTTGGGCCAGTCTTTCTCTCTGAGCCCTAGAAATAATGATGAACCTCTTTTGAAAAACCTTGCCAAGAATATTGCAGGGACTTGTCCATGCAGACTCTGAGAATTGGACATGATTGAATAGGGGGGAAAACCCTCTAAGGATAAGGGGCTTTGTTTTCTATTTCCAAGTTTTCCTTTTAACCAAAATAAAGTCTTTTTAAGTCACTTAATAAACTCTGGAGTCAACGAAATTATTATTTATTATTTTTGTCACTTGCTCTTCTAATTCTAAATACAACCACAAATGAAGAGTTGGGAAATTGGTGACTTACAGTATCTAATCTATTCTATCAGAGGTAGTACTCACTTACCTTCGCTATCAGTTTGCAAATGTGAGCGCGCATGCCTCCTTCATGCATGCACAGAGTTTTCTGAGCATGTGCAGAAGGTAAAAAAATGGGACATGATGATGTCCAGATGGGTGGGCGGAGCCTCCCACCACTGGCGCTACCCGATCGTGTGATCTGGATAGAGCCAGCTGAATTTCACCACTGTATTCTATGTATCTTATTTGCAAAACATCTCCCTCAAGCTATTATTTTTAATCTCAAAAATTATAGAGGAATCTGGTTCAGGGAAAAAAAAAATATTTTTGACTGAAGAAAAAAGAGCACGCAGGCTTAAAATATTTCGATTGCAAAAAGAATATAAAAAGGAAGAAATGACCAATTTCTGGAGACTAACCTCCATGCTATGTTATAAATTAGGTTGTAACACTTTGTTGTAACATTGTTATGTTAGATATAACACTCTCCCTGGTCTCCATTTGTGTCCTTCTCTAGTCCTCTTCCAAGTCCTTCCTTTTCTTAACCACTGTATTACCTCTTGAACTTGTAGTATGATGCTACAATTCTCCATTTATTTATTTAACAATGATAAATGAACTCTCCCACTATTAGCAACAAGAATCATAATTCAAAGATTAAAAACATTTAAAAGCACACATATATGACTGTTTCACCTTTGAACTGTGGTAGTCTCAGCATCTTGAGATGAAGCAGTTGCCATATTACAAGAAGGAAAGGTTACCTGAATTCCAGTTGAACTGGAAATGTTCTCAGTAAAGTAATATTTCTAATTAAAGTACTACTGCCTTTAAACTTAACTACTTCAAAGGAAGACTTAGAAATGCTCCAAAGAATAGTATAGTAAACTTTCTTATATGGTGTCTTATATGGTATTTATCACCAGCCTAATTATTAGAAACATCAAGTCTAAAAGTATAAAACTGTGTCAGTTAACTCAATGTGTAGTGGTATCAGCATATTTTATCTGGCATTTCTGATGCTATTCTCGAAAGCTGAATAATCTCCCTTCAAATCCAGGGGCATCAGTTCCGTTCATTTTCTAGAAATGTGTTGAACAATATAACAATAGCACTTAGATTTATATACCGTGTCAAAGTGCTTTATAGCCCACTCTAAGCAATTTACAGAATCAGCATATAGTCCCCAATAATCTGGGTCCTCATTTTATCCACCTCAGAAGGATGGAAGGCTGAGTCATCCTTGAGACAATGTCTGCTGTCGGCAGAGTTAGCCTGCAGTACTGCATTCTAACCACTGTACCACCATGGCTCAATATTATATGTTTGTAATCTCCAACTAAGATGCTGGATGCAAAATTGAAAAATATTGGTTTCATGTGGTTGAAGCAGATATACAAGTTGCTTATGATTTCTTAAACAGTACAAATTGACCTCCCCACAGATAAATATTAAAAAATGCTACAGCTCATAAACACCTCAAAGCTCCAGACTGTATCTGCAAATATCTCCACTCCAGAGAAGGAAGAGAAGGATGGCACACACAATAAGCTTCTCTGACTCTAAGATAAGGTGGTACCATATCCTACAGGACTGTCATCAGACCTTGCATAAATTAGTGTGTTTAGATTATAATAAACTAGACAAGGACTCCTTAGTTAATGTTTTTTCAGTAATTGAAATAAGGAATCAGTTGCTGCAAAGCAATATTAAGCAACTTCTTTTCTAATTGGCAGGCAGATTTTTTTTCTTAAAAAAATCATATAATTAGGAATGCACTTCTTAATATAGCCATAGATATCTAGAAAATAATGCAATTTATCCAGATTTTCAGGAAATGGAGCTTGCAAAATAACCTCTACACACACACACACACACACACACACACACACACACACACACACACACACACACACGGCAGCACCAGGAAGAGCTTCTGCCAAGCCCAGTGGTGGGATTCAGCCACTTTGCACCACTTCGGGGAACCAGTTGTTAACTTTCTGAGCAGTTTGGTAAACTGGTTGTTGGAAGAAATCATTAGGGCAGAGAACTGGTTGTTAAATTACTTGAATCCCACCACTGGCCAAGCCCCTAAAAAGCAACACATGATCGAAGAAGCCAGAATCACATCAAATTTCATTAATTAAATTTAATGCCAAGAAAAAAAGGCGGAGGGGTTTAGGTTACAGAATCTTAGAAACTGAATAACCAAAACCTCAGCCCTCATTATTAGTGAATTAATTAAACGAGGTCTGTGTAAATTGCTTTAGCTACTTTCTCCTGGACTGTATAAACTGATTGGCTAACAGTTTTGTACTCGTTATGTGCAATGTTCACCTATTCTTCTGTCAGAGCACGCACAGCTTTACAATGTGAGACAACCCAGGAGCAATAACAGCAAACAGAGGTTTGTAATGAATAGTGGTTTTATCTACAAAAAATATATACTCTACATACATGTACTATAGGCAGTAAATTACATCAGGGAAGAACACACAGCTAGAGAGAGAGAGAGATGCCCTAACAGGGCCTCTTATTATTATACAGGCTCCTAAAGGGATAACAGCTAAAAACCTTGCTGACTCATTCCCATCATTACATCAGTGCATCATTGCATTATTGTAGCAGCTGGTCAGCTCTTAAATCACTACCCTGACATTTTCATTTGTCATGTTTGGAATTATAACCTTTCCCAGGTTCCAGCAATTCTCTTATATCATCTAATCGTAATCCTTATTTTCAGGGAGAGTCCAAACAGAACTTTACTGAACTTCTAACAATGCCAGTGTATTTTAAAGGTTGTCAAACAGCCAGTTTCTGATGGCAATTCTAATGACATCCAATTTGGTAAAATAAATAAATAAATAAATCTGTCCTCTTGCCTAACATGAAAAGTATTATATTTTGTTAGTACAGGTAGCAACACCATACTAGAGCCTTGTTTATTCTCATTTATTTTGCTTTTTTTTTTACACAATCAACCTGATGAATATCCAATGTGTCAATGTCATGTACTTCTTTTATAATACTGTCCTCCAACATTTTGTCTACTGCATTTCATTCAATATTATAATTCAGTTTCTACCATGGAATATAAAACATAACTCAGGTTCTGTGACAGAGGGACAATAGACTTTGTGAGAATATTCAGTAATCTGTACAAGCCTTGACATAGTATGTTGTACTGCCTACCATTCTACAAACTGATCCAGTTGAATAAGCAGTAGCACCTGTAATATGGATCACAAAGTTTCCTTTTTGAAGAATATAAGCAAAAGTCCTGACAGTGCTGCTAAAATATTGGGAATTATACTTATTCCTTGTTTTTATTAAAATGCACTCACCCATCAGCCTAATAACTACTAACGGTGATTAGTAAGCATTTATTTATCTATTACAGTTATACCCGGACACAATCTAATGACTTTTGGCAGCTCCCATGATATAAGAAAAAATTAAAATATCCATGGTATGTTTAAAATAGCATTTGAATATCAAGACCATAAAATAACAAAACCAGTGCACAGTATACCAACAATAACATGAAGCAAAAAATAAGACATATAAAAAGAATAAAAGGCAGCGCTGGGGATAAATGCAACAGAATGTCCTGTGAAACAGATCATGCATAATATTTTCCTGACTGACATCAGGAAGTGGCACAGGACTTCCTGGAAGTGCAGGACCACAAGGACTTCTCTTCTGATCAATGTTTTGTCAACATTAAGATATGTGGACTTCAACTCCCAAGTATCTGAGGAGCCGTCTCTCACCAATGGGACTAGCCAGGTCCACTTGCACCAGTGGAAGAAGCCTACTACACATCCCATCTGCTAAGGAATTGCAGCAGGTGGGATGAAGAAGAAGAACCTTTTCTGCTATGGCCCATTCCTGAGGAACACTCCACCACCAGAAGTAATAACTGCTCCCATCCTTTTGACCTTCTGGAAGAGATTAAAAATTGGCTTTGTCAGTTGGCCCAGGGCCTCGAGGGGGGTGCTCACCACTGAAAGTGATTGGTGGGATAAGATCCCCATCCTGTCCACATCCCTCCCTTCTGTTAGCTCTGGTTTCAGTATAATTTTTAAAATCTTAATCTGTGTAGTTTTAATGTTTTAAATATTTTTCTATTTCTTTTATAACTTGTAAACCACCCACACTCTCCTTATAGGGGAGATGGGTGGCATGAAAATTTAATATTCAAACAAACAAACTCCCATAATTCGTCAGCCACCATGGAATTCTGGGAGTTGAAGTCTACACATTTTAAAGTGACCAAGTTAGAAAAACTGCTCTAGAGGATCTATTGGAAATAGGTCATAACTTCTTATTTCTGGGAAATCAAGCTCTTTCTTGAGATCGTGAATTCTATTCCTGCCTTGTATTTGGGGCTAGTCACACTCTCTCAGTTGAACTAACCTCACAGGGTTGTTGTTAATATAATAAATGGGAGGAGGAAGGAATATTAGATGTTTGCTGCCTTGAGTTATTTGTAAAAATAATAAAGGCAGGACACCAACAAGCAAACAAATAAATAACATTCCCAATTTATCCACTGATGTTCATGAACTGTATCTTGGCATTATTTTAGTACCTTCAATCCCACATCATCTTTGATTCTTAAGGTGTTAATTGGAATATGTCCTAGTTTTTAAAGGTCATTTTATGCAAAATTGGTCTAGTTTTAAGGGATCACTTTGATATATTTTGTCATTGGTACATACTGTATGTCAAATCAATCAATAACCACTGTTTCTCAGCATGTAGCGTACTTGCCCCTTTATGCTGTCCAGGCAAGTAACAGTTTCTATGTTTTAATTTTCTTAAAAATTGTATGGCCTTAGTTCCATTGAGTTCAATTATGCACTAAGAGTTAAAATGGATATTTGATTAGTTAGTTCTATTCAGTGGGGTTTGGAACCTGGACAGACATATATAGAATTGCACTATATATCCATTTTTATTGAGGCTGATCTGTGAATAAGCTCGGCACGCACCTGAACAACATCTTCAAAAAGATGTCAATCTGTTAATTAAACTTATATTTATACATATAGTTCAATACTGATAATATAAAAGTATAAATTATATACTCATGCATGACTGCTTGGTATAATTACAGCTTCATATCTGATTAATGTTTGCTGTCCTGATCCATGTCACACCTTAATATCTGAGAGGAAATGAATCTGGCCCAAGCTGTTATGAAAAGGCAAACGTTTTATATCCAGAATAGAACCTTAAAAAAGATTTTGACATGGTACCCATAATAATGAATAATAGGCAGGCAAAGTATCGCTGAGGTTAACTGAATAAGCAACCCTATTTTCTCATGCAAATAGGTTATGATTTCTCACTATAATAACTCAACCCTTCTTAAGATCATACTTGTCAGATATACTAAGTTCCTTTCCCAAACAACGTGGCTTGGAAATTATGAACAATTTATTTGATGTCTTTGCAGAACACCAAGTTGCCAAAGATTATAGCAAATTGTAGCCTGCATGAATCCGACTGGTACTGAAAAACTACATGGTGGACAGAATATTAAAGCAAGAGTTGACTGAATCAATATGCAAATCTTCCATTATGAAATATTCTGTGCAAATGGTGGGTTGCTACCAGTTCGCACCAGATCGGGGGAACTAGTAGTGGCGGTGGGAGGCTCCACCCACCTGCCCAGATGCTTCTGCGCATGCACAGAAGCACCGGGTGTTTGTGTGCACGGGCACACACACAAGCAAACTGGTAGCGACAGGATTTGGAACCCACCCCTGACTCACCAGCAATTTAAATTTGATACTTGTTTCCTATCCTCTCATAAATGGTTATCTATTTATCTGTTTAGTTATCTATTTGCTTCTGGAGCAAATTATATGGATGCACCATTTTGTTTTGCCCAATAAGAAATATAGTATCATTTCAAGCCTTAAGGAAATATTTATTCCTATTAAAACAAGCTGTTAAAATTGTATTAGCTCATGATTTAATTTGTGCTTTTTCTAATCTAGGACAAAAATGGCAATAATTCTTGATGCTGAACAAATAATTCCTCCCTCCCCCCCCCCCTTTATCTTTTGGATACACACTTAGTTGCTGTAACACTTATGAAGAAAACATTCCAATGTCATTTGGTGCTAACGCATGAACTTCATATCAAAACATTTAGAGAACTAAGTTATTTCATGTAGAAAAGCATGGACTATGCCAAAGGAAAGTCAGCCTGTAATTGTTTAGGACAAAGAACACAGACAGCTCAATATTCTCTAGGATGGAACAATGCTAGTTTGTACAGTTTTGTGACTTTAACTTCATAGAAACCCTAGCTGCACATTTTTCTTGGATTCATTTGGCTCATCTCTGACTTCTCTTTCTGTCTGCTCCTTTTGACAGAGTTCCACGCAGTTTCAGACATGATTATTTTCTATGCTATTCCATTATGAACATGAGTACTCGCCCCTATAGAATGAATTTGACACATCAAAACTATACTGATAATAAGCAATAAGCAATGATCCAAAAAGAAAAGTAAAATCCGGGTTCAGCAGCATTGATAGGAGGAGGGGGGGGGAGGGGGAGGGGGAGAGGAAGGGAAGGAAGAAGAGGTTGTCATCAAAGAAGAAACAATCAAGTAATAGGCTAAGATTTTTTGCACAAAACAACATTTTAGCAAGTCAATCGATTAATTAGTAATGCTATGGTGTCCTGCCATGTGAAATGAATGTGGGCATGCTGTGCCACCTGAAAGAGCTGCAGGTGGTTACAACTATGCCTATGGGCAGTCATATCAACAGATGTTGTCATTCAAATCCAGTCAATGCCTAGCATGGAAATCAGTAGAACCAAAAGTAGAAATGGTGGCAGATTGACACAGTGGCTGTCAGTGTTTGCTTTCAGAGTACAAGAATGAAGATGTTCAGAGTTTTTGGCAGGGTGGTTATGAAGGAAAGTGGAATGGCTGGAAGAAAATGGGATTTGTGGTAGGAGGCACAGAAGAATGACCAAATGGGCCTCACTGAGTTCCAGGGTATCCAGATGATACCATTATTTGCCATAGTGCTATGGCCTGCAGTAAGACAAGAGCTGGAAACTAGAAGGTCTGGAATCTGGTTCCTAGATAGGACTAGACTTGATTTCAACTGAAAACATCACAAAAACTTTTGTAAATGTACTCAGGCTTTAAAATTCTCAGGCTGACAAGACAACCATGTGGCCTTCCCAGATCACTGTTGGCTCAACCTATGTTGCAGGTCACATTCTACATCTGGTTTATTTTTTAAAAAATTAAAGTATAAGAGGAGATGTGATCTGAAGGGGATTCACATTTCCTTCAGTCCTTTGTTGTGGATACATCATGTTTTTGTAACTATGGTTTTTGAAGGGAAGACTGACCAATTAAATAGTCTGGCTCAAGTACCTGATGGACACAGTTTCACAGTTTTTCCAGTTATTGAGAGCATATTCAGGTCAGGCATCTGGAATATGGTGGCAACCAAAACTGTTGCTGAGCAGTCTCCTTGCACATTAACCAGAGGTGGGTGGGATTGGCTTGGTATATGGAGTTCCCGGAGATGAAGTACATGAGCAACACTGTTGGAAGCCCGATATGATGATGCATAAGAAAGAACAGATTATTCCTTCATTCCTTTTGCATCAGGAGAATGCCAGCACTTAAAGTAGAAGAAATCATCATTAATAGGGCACATAACAGCTTGAGGAAGCTTTCTTGGAAAATGGAGCAATTAACATTAGCTTTCTTCCTTCTACCTTTGCCCCAGTCTGGATTCTCTCCCAAATGATGACTAGTATTCAAAGAAGCAGATGTACACTCATGAATTTCTTTTAGCACATCAATTTAAAAATTTCCTGTCAGTTAGAATGATTAATCAGAAGAATGATTTGCCTCCAGAAGTTGTGTGTGCTTCAACATTGGAGGTTTCTAAGAAGAGATTGAACAACATTGTAAACAACATCTGAAATGGTATAGGGCAGGGGTCTGCAAACTTGGCTCTTTTAAGACTTGTGGTCTTCAACTCCCAGAGTTGAACTCTGGGAGTTGAAGTCCACAAGTCTTAAAAGAGCCAAGTTTGCAGACCCCTGGTATAGGGTTTCTTGCCTGAGAAAGGGGTTGGATTAGAAGACCTGCAAGGTTCCTTATAACACCGCTATTCCGTTAAAATCTACTATGGAAAATAGAAATGGTTTGAAATGATTTCCATGTACAGCTGCTGCAACCTATATGCATATAAGACTAGGCAAATATTTTTGGTGATCAGAAACCTGTACCTATAATGAATAAATAAAGAAGAGATGGAAACTACTATTTGGAATAAGTTTTGATCTGTCTGTCTGTCTGTCTGTCTGTCTGTCTGTGTCCGTGTCTCTCTCTTTCCTGGCAAACATATCTTTGCCAGGAAATTGTATACATATTCCCTTTTGGGGCTAGCAACATTATGCAAAACACAAAAGAGAGTAAAAACATTGTATCCTAGGTATTAAAGGGCTCAGATAAGAAAAATAAATGCATCATTTTCCTTTCTTTTAGTTTCACCAAAACAGATCACATCTATTTTTTAGTTAGTTCATTACTTCAGAGTCTTTGCCATTCACCTCTCTTACATGCCAAGCTACAATTTTCCACACACTGTGGTTGTCGCCAGATAAGCTCATTGGTAGTGAACTTTGCTCCCTAGAATGGCTTTTGCCAACTATGATATTATTTAGCAATATAGAAAACCTCTAGATTAAATTACCATGCTTAATAATAAGTTTGCCACATGCAGCTTTCTTTGTTAATGGAACATTAGGGGCAGTATGTCATACATAGCACCAAATCCCAGTTTCTCTCAAGCAAACTCATGTTATTCTCTGCAAGCTGAGGTGCATATTCTAGAAAATACTTGCAAGCCAATCTATTATTGCCTGCATTCCATCATCTCGGAGTAACGTAGCGTACAGAAACACAATCTTATAAAATAGACAGTGTGGTTTCTAGAAAGTTTCATAGTAGCCATAGCAATAGCATGTAGGCTTAGACATCATCACATAGTGGTCACTGGGCAGTTTACAAAGGAAAGGCATTATTTGCATACTGCCCCCAACAATCTGGGCCCTCCTTTTACAGAACTTGGAAGGATGGAAGGCTGAGTCAACCTTGAGCCCATCAGGAATCGAACTTCAGGCTGTGGGCAGAGTTTGCCTGCAATATTACAGTGTAACCATTGTGCCATCAGTGGTTAGTCTTTTTATACATAGCGCATTTGCACCAGGTATCATGGCAATCCAAACCCACTATTTAACATATTCTGGATACACACACAGCACAAAGGGGAACAGAAAAAAATATGGGGAGTGATTTAATTAATTAAAGTAACTCACATATAGGTCTGCCCTGATTCCAACCTTTTCTTTGTCCTTTCTGCCAACTCTTTGAAGTATATTCCCTGCCTTGCCACTCAAAAGCTTAAAAAGGGTGCTCTGCTCTGCTCTGATATCTCATATACCAAACAGCCTGTCTCCCACCATCTCTGTGGAAGACTTATTATTCAATTTTATTAATCGCTAGTACACTTCAAGTAGCCTGGGTTTCCAGCATTCTTATCTGCGTGGCCCTACACCCTCCCACTTTGGAAAGCCTCTGCAAATATATCAATTCAGTTTGACAATAATCTTATACCAGGGAATTGGGAATGCTCTGTGGCTGATGCTATATTGTCTCCTCCATGCATTTAAAGTGGTCGCTGAGCTAGGGAGAATATCTGTAATAAGGGGCAGTCTTTGCAATCCATCTGCAAACACGTTAATGTCATCTTTAGCTTCTGATGTGCCAATTAGGACAAAGTTTCATGGAGAGGGCTCGACAGATGACATCAGCAGGGGCCTTGGCTGCTGTGTGAAGCTCAGGTTTTATCCTCATCACTCACCTTCCTAGACACAGAGTTATTTCAACAAATCCATCCATGCAGCACCCATTTGAGTGAAAACCCTTGGCCTGCTGAAGCTGGTAATAAATCACTGACATAATGAAGTGAAGCTGTGATAGTGGAACCTTCCCTAACAATGGTGACAGGGTCCAATAGGCTCTATTAAGCAGAAGAGAGATACTTGCTCCAAGTATGGTCTGCTGGGAGCTCAGATAAATTATGTGCTCAACAGAAGGATGGTAGCTTAAAAAGGAACTCTTTACATGATGAACGTTGTGCCAGGAAACGTGCAGAGTATCTCCTTAAAAGCACAGAGGTGACAGCCACCAAACCAGAGGTGGGTTTCAGCAGGTTCTGACCAGTTCTGGAGAACTGGTAGTGGAAATTTTGAGTAGTTCGGAGAACTGGTAGTAAAAATTCTGACTGGCCCCGCCCCCATCTATTCTCTGCCTCCCGAGTCCCAGCTGATCGGGAGGGAATGGGGATTTGCGGTGACCTTCCCCTGGAGTGGGGTGGGAATGGAGATTTTACAGTATCCTTCCTCTGCCATGCCCACCAAGCCACACCCACAGAACCGATAGTAAAAAAAATTGAAACCCCCCATGCACCAATCTATAGCTTTTCTGTGTAATTAATACTTTCCTATCTTTGAAATGACTATGCTGAATATGAATGGACCTAACTGGCATTGGGTGTGACTTAGTTTGCACTGTAAAACTCTGGAAAAGGAGTTGTGTAACCAATTGAATCAGCTGGACTAATGTTTTGGAAAAAAACACACACAACAGGAATATGAAGTTGAAATGACGTCCTTGGATACATCAAGCCCTGTTTGTTTTATGAGAAAATTCCATGCTGTCCTTTTTTTCCTAACAATTACTAGAAATGAGTAACAGGTAGTCCTTGACCTATGACCACAATTTTTTTTTTAATTTACATTTATATCCCGCCTTTCTCCGAAGACTCAGGGCGGCTTACAGTGTGTAAGGCAATAGTCTCATTCTATTTGTATATTTACAAAGTCAACTTATTGCCCCCCCCAACAATCTGGGTCCTCATTTTACCTACCTTATAAAGGATGGAAGGCTGAGTCAACCTTGGGCCTGGTGGGATTCGAGCCTGCAGTAATTGCAGGCTGCTGTGTTTTAATAACAGGCTATCTTACAGCCTGAGCCACCACGGCCCAATTGAGCCCAAAATTTATGTTGCTAAGTGAGACATTGGTTAAATGAGTTTTACAACCTTTCTTGCCACAGTTGTTAAGTGAATCACTGCTGTTGTTAAGTTAGTAACACGTTAAGTGAATCTGGCTTCCCCACTGATGTTGCTTTTCAGAAGGTTACAAAAGGTGATCAAATCACCCTGGGACACGACAACTGTCATAAATACGAATCAGTTGCCAAGCATCTGAATTTTGATCACATGGCCATGAGGATGCTGCAGCGGTCATAAGTGTGAAAAAGAGTCATACGTCACTTTTTTTTGGTGCCATTGTAACTTTGAATGGTCATAAAATAAACGGTTGTATGTCAAGTATACAATACAATAATTTTCAAAATTATTGCTAGAATGGATAGGAAGCTGAGAATCTGACCATCTCCACTCTTATTATCAGAGGGTAGAATTTTAGAAAACTCCAAAATTGCCTCTTGCATAGAAGAGCAAAGCCAAACAAGCCACTGCGTACATAGGCAAGTTCAGAAAGTAGTTGTTCTTGTTCAATAATAGTGAATAAGAAGACAATTGTTAACGCTATATCATGTTTGGATCAAGATCTTTGAAATGTTATCAAGGCAGATTCCATTCTTTATTTCCATTCTTTATTTGTATGTGTGTGCTGTATGTGTAAATTTTAAAATTCAAAAATTAAGTTTCCAATGTTCCCTCAGCAAAAAAACCAAAAACAACCAGATAACTCTATTTTGCAAATTGTGTAATAAACATAGAAAATGTGGGGGAAAGATGAGATAATCCTATGTGGCATTCTGGGGAATGGGCAGGATGTAAATTAAATTTTGGGGGGAAAAAGTCTAGTTCATAAAGAGCTCAACTAAAGAAACCTATGAATATTTCAGGGGAGGGAAATATATGCTGAATAGCAATCCTGTGTCCTAAACAATAAGCTAATGCTCCGGAGATTTGCAGAACACACTTGAGATTCAGTTTTGTTTTTAAAGGAAACAATATAATCCATTATTACTGGTTTCTATTCCATATACTATTCAGCAGGATTCTGTTAAATACAAAAGAATAAGAATAAATTGTTACCAGCTTTATGGACATCTGCTGCACCACACAGCACTTTCACATGTGCTGAAGTTGTTGCTGAAGTTGTTTCACACTTTACTGTATATTAAAACATCCAACCTGGAGCTTGCCGGATATGTTAGACCACAAATCCTATAATCCTCATTTCAATTGTGACATGCTGGCTAAGGATCATGCAAGCTGTAGTCAATATGTCCCAAGAGTATCAAATTCAGTTGAGGAAACCTAGACAAATGTATCAGATTTGTGATCAATTCATACTTTGTAAAACAGTAAAACGGGTATACGGTGACCAGCAAAAGACTAAAAGCAGTTTCATTTTTCATGCAACAATCGTGATACTCTGAGATACAAATATAGGACCTTTTCCTGCCCTGCTTAAAATGCTAGCCTAGTCCTTGGGCCAGCAGAAAATAAACTAGCAGAAAATCGGCTGATTCCCTATCCTGCCACCAGGCACTATGCTGCTCCTGAGTGGTCTCCTTGTTATATGCAGGACATATTAAGGAAAGTGATTGGGAAATTGCTTCTTTCTGTTCCCTCCAAACATCAGCTACCAGGAAATCCTCCATTTATTACTCATCATACCAGGGGCTGGGCTGAGGTAGAGCTGAGTTTTGATAGAGAGCTATGATGATATGTTTAGTTATCCATGAAAACTCATTGTGGCTTAGCACAAGCATTCTGTAAATGTGAAATATTATTTTGAATATTACTTAATGCTATTCTGGGAGCAGAGAAAACCTGTATTCACTCCCATGCTATTGCTGATCATTTGCTAGGAGCCTCCTTCCACATGTACACACATTACTAAAGTTGCTTTGCACAGATCTAAGAAGCTTCATCAGTGACAAACACCATGAATCTGTAAAATAGAAGCATCACTGGAATTATGCCTTCCTACAAGTGCAAAAAACAGTTGGATCTGAAGGAGAAATTTGGAAGGTGGTCTTGGTGCAGTGGAGAAAATGGTTAGGGAGGTTGGTGAGAGAATATACAGTAAGAAACAGTGCAAAGTAGTACTTCTGCCCTCCCGACTGTCTTCAGTTTCTTCCTAGAAATCACCTGTTCTGACCTAGGCTTCCTTAGAAAGTATAAAGCACAATCTTAGTCCTGAAAAACCTCTTTTATTTATACAACTGAAAATTACTTTCATTTACAGTCCACAAGGCTTGATAAACACTCTTTCAGAGAAAGGTTATCAACACCCCCTATCTCACGTGGAATGCTGCCAGAGAGCTAATCTCCAGATGCAGGACAAGGCCAAACTTGGCGCAAAGTCACAAACAAAACTTTCAAATCTTGAATCGGCCAGATGAACTAATTGCTTCCTACAAAAGCTCACGTCCAGTTCGCTCTTCTTTTATGTCTTATGGGAGGTACCAATCATCTCCAAGCCTTACTCCCAAGTTGACCCTGTTTTCTTAATTGTTCTTGTCTGGCAGCTCTGCATATGCACACACTGGGAACAGGCTCCCAGTGTTCTTCTGCCTTGCTGCTGTCAGACTCTGGAGGCTGCACATAACTATCAGATGGCCTTGGCCCCCTCTCTGCCTCCGATGCAGAGCCCACGTCTGAGCTTTCCCCAGTCCCCAGGACTGGTCCAAGTTCCTCCCCAACCTCCTCACTGTCAAACTCTGCTGCCAGCTCTGCTGGCTGCCGGTGGGCCACAACATTACCTTGTAACCATTACTTTTGGGATGGAGCTACATCACCACAATAAAAGTCATTCCCTTTCTTTATTCCAACTGTAGAGAAGCTTCAAGAGAAACAGCTCCATCTCCAGACCAAAACAATCATCATATCTAATAGACAAATGAAAACAGGAGTAAGAAAAAAACAAACCCCTGAACAATATTTTGTTTAGAGGGCAGACAGGAAAATGCCCCAGTATCAAAAAAAAAAAAAAAAGGGGGGGGGGTCCAGATACTCTCACTGCTCCACTCTGCCGGCTCCAGATAAAAAAGTGGACCAAGGTCAAGGCTGCTTTTCCAATCCTATTAGACCACTTATGTCTGATTGGAGTCCCTTTCCTTCACTGTCCCAGAAACAGAGTGCTGGTTTACCTTGGATAGAGTAACATTAAGGAAAACTACTTCCTTAAACTATTTCCATTTATTGGCCAGGACATCACCAGCTACAGCTAGTTCTTACGAGTGTAAGGGAGCTCAGAATTTTGGTCATAAGTCATGATGGAATAGGCTATTTAACTAATTGGCTAACTGGCTCAGCAATGTGGTAGAGACAGGAAGGAAAACCAGTTTGAAAGAATCAGACTCTGCTGCTGTCCAGAAAAAAATGGCCCTGAAAGGACTGGGGGGGGGGAGAAGCACCGGGGAGAAGCACTGGGCCACAGCACAATCTATGTCATTGTTCATGAGAGGATTCTTTTGAGAAACAGTACAGACCACCTGTATTGGGCTTTCAGTATACAAAAACCTTAACAATCTGCCTTATAGCAATAGCATTTAGCAATAGCACTTACATTTATATACCACTTCACAGTTCTTTACAGCCCTCTCCAAGCAATTTACAGAGTCAGCATATTGCCCTCAACAATTTGGTCCTCATTTTGCCCATCTCAGAAGGATAGAAGGCTGAGTCAACCTTGAGCCTAACGAGACTCGAACTGTCAAACTGTAGGCAGCCAGCAGTCAGCAGAAGTAGCTGCAGTACTACATTCTAACCACTGCACCACTCTTATTTCTGAACTTCTCAATATTTTTCATAAAACCTACACTATACCTACATGTCTATGCCTATGTGTGCAATTTAAAGAATGTTATAAATGGTTATTTACGCCTTCTTGCTGTAATAAAGTCCTTATACATCATTTAGCCACTTTGCAGTTAGTCAGCTTCTGTTGCTAATAGTGCTTTGCTAAACTGTTGGTGAAGTGTTGGCTTTACAGACAGTCTTTCAATCTGTATTAGCAGTGTGTGGAAAGGAAAGGAACTGGCTGCTTGATTGGCTGTAGGTTGTACTTTCAGCAATTCCACAGTTGGTTTCGCCAGGATTCACACCCAGGCCTCCTTCACTTTCAGTCTCTGCTAAGCTGTACTTTATCCTGATGGCTCTCCACTTTTCTCAATTGCAAATTGTTCCTCTCTGCTCTGCCGCAGAAAAAGGATCTTCCTTCAACATAAATCCACATGGGTGTTACAGCATTCTCCTTTCATAACTAGAAACCAGGGTTGATCCAGTGTGCCTCAGGTTGCCTTAAAGTCTCAAGGGGGAAAAAATAGCAAAAGGAAGAAACAGCTTATGCTGACCACTGCAAGGCTTTTCTTCCATAGGGGAAATACTAACTCAACACCAGTAGGGTTAAGGGTGACTTAAGGCTGCGTCCAGATGAAGGCTGGATCCAGATGAAAGAAATGTCATGAGGACACAGCAGGAAAAAATGATTGCTGGGGCATGTTCGTTAGGTACAAAGGAAGAAAGGGCCATAGACAGATAAATGAACATGCAATGCAGCAATATACACATTTTAATTTGCCTGATATTCTTTTTT
The DNA here is from genome assembly GCF_028640845.1 of Ahaetulla prasina. Taxonomy (NCBI): domain Eukaryota; kingdom Metazoa; phylum Chordata; class Lepidosauria; order Squamata; family Colubridae; genus Ahaetulla; species Ahaetulla prasina. The sequence goes on from NC_080540.1 coordinate 120,266,724, forward strand.
TGTGTGTTTCAAGATAATCAACAGACACAAAGAGTCCGGGATAAAAGAACTCACGTTGCTATTATCCACAATCCCATTGCTGAAACCTAATAAATCCAGGTATACTTTTTCTTAACAGGGATGTTTGAAGATTCGAGAGCTTTGTGGTTTAACTAATCTTATTCTTTCAAGAGTGATTAGAAGCCTTAGTTGCATTAATCCTATTATTCAGAGTGTTCTGCATTTCTCCTTTGTGCCATTCATTTGGAGCTTTTCAGAAGATTTGGGAAGCAACATTTTTTTTTAATTGAGTTCAGCAATTGCTGAGTCTCACCGAAGAGATCGAAAGTGCGCAGAGAAACATTCAACAAATTAAAATCTAAAATGAATACCCATCCATTTAAATTTTTATACTTTCATAGAGACCCATTGTTCAGCCTGTGCATAAAATGAAATGTTGAACTGCTTGAAGAAAAACAATGTGTATAAACCAATTTACTTACATTTTCTTTATAAAAGGGGGCAGGAAAAAAACCACCTTTAGGATTTGACTCTATAGTCATATCCCATTGCTTGGTAACATTTCAGACAATCATCTGTAAATGCTGTCTCCATGAAACTATAGTCATATCCAGCTAACACTCCTACCCTTTTCTGATGGTTACTTGGTATTCTTTATACTTACTTAGGCCAGGTATACCTAGATGCTTTTTTGGGGGAGGGGGGATTAACACACAGCAATCCCCAGATGCTTTTTTGGGGGGAAGGATTAACACAGAAACATTTTTTCAGCTATTTTGATTGCAGGAATAGTTGGACAAAATATAGGGAATAACAAAAGTATTCAGGTTTTAAGATAGCTACAGACAACTATTTAATTAATTTATTCATAGTTCATATGCTTAAGAATCAAAACAGAAAGATTCCACAATTGCAAGTAGAGTTTGATAAATACCATAACACTGAGGACAATAAGTAATTGGTGAAAAATCATGTCACGTTAATTAACATGGAGGTTCACAGGAGCAACTTCAAGGAAATGATACTTGGAATATATTATTTATCCTCTTAATTTAAATATTTAGGAATCATTAATACAGCCTGGCAATAATTAAAATAATAATGAATCTTTATTTTACAAAATCAAAATAAATTTTTAAAAATCTAATATACTCCATTATCATTGTTACAAAAGACAGGAAGGATAAAAATATTATTCCCCAAAATTATTTCGTTTTTGAACATTCCCAATAGCAATTGGTTTAACAGAGAACTAGGAATATCTTCATTCAGATATTATTTTTTAAAAAAGAAAAAAAACCAGAATTAGACAAGCTTTCCAATACTAAAAGGGAGATTTAAGAATATCAAATTTTAAAATACTATTTTGACATGTTCTGACTGAGACAATTATAAACTGTAAAAATATATAGTACAGACACTTACTCTGTTCTGTTAGAGATACATCAAAGTTGCATTCAATCATCTAATTCATTTAGATTATATGCAAAATATTGAACTAGAAGAACTAGAAATTTTTTTAAATTGGAATTAAAATGGTCAGGAGAGGCTTCCATAACTTCCAATATGCTGATAGTACCTTTTTGATGGCTGGAAACGAAGGAAACTTTAAAGAATTGCTCCTTGAAGGTGAAAGTGATAAAGTCGGTCTGCTTCTCAGTGTTAACTCTTCCCCCTTGCCAGTTACATAATCAGGGAATTAAATGCAAATATCTTAAGACACCTAAAATGTATTGAGCGGAGAGACCTTACAAATTGTTGAAATCAATAAATCAATAGGCTAACAAGAAGTTGAAACAGTGATGGGTTTTATCTTGCTCTGCTCGAAAATTTATGAGCATAGTGACTATAGCCCTGAAATAGAGATTTGTGTAGAGGGATGAGCTGCCTTGATGGGCATGGGGTAGTATTGATCTCAAGATTAGAAAACATTGAAGAAACCATCACTGATGGATAGTTCTTGCAAACTGATGTTGAATCACCAAGAATCGCAACCGATTAAATTTCAAAGTATAAATACATACTTAATGTTATTTTCTTAGGTTGCTTTGCTTCTAGATTACTGGTAGCCGTCACTTACTGATTATTATTCATTCAATGAAGTCACAACAGCATTGAATACCAGTCCTTAAAGCTGCAGCCATTACAGCATCCCCAGTGTCACATAATCATGATTCAGGTGCTTGGCAAACTATAAGCTTTACAGTGGTTGTAGTGTGCCATCATCACATGACTGCCATTTACGACTTTCACGGTTGGCTTCTGACAAGCAAAGTCAATGGGGAAGCCAGCAGGAAGTAGCAAGTTGCACTCATGTCTTGCTTAATTATTTGCTGTGATTTACTTAATAACCACAGCCAGAACTGACAAACTGCTATAGTAAGTCTGGCACGCTCATATGGTTTTTCATTTTACAACTGTGTTGCTTAGCAATGGAGTTGTTGGTTCCAATTAGAGTCAGTAAATGAGGACTACCTTTATTTTATTATTTATTTATTTTTTATTTATTTACATTTATATCCCGCCCTTCTCCGAAGACTCAGGGCGGCTTACAGTGTGTAAGGCAATAGTCTCATTCTATTTGTATTTTTGTATTTGTATTGCTGGTAGTCCATGTATGGATATTTGGATATGTGTGTTTGTTCAGTAAAAATAGTAAGAAAAGGACCCAGAAATGCCTTCCTAGTTCAGTAGATTAAAAATTTAGTCAAGTAAGATGCTGCCACATGGCCTGGTGGGGAGAGGTTTCTTCCTAGCTAGACAAACAGGTAGAACCATTATGAACTTAAAGGGATAGACAAAAACTGGGAGAACCACATTTAAGTGTACCATCAGTTATAAAAAATACATTGGATAATTTTAGGCTAGAGGTTCGCTCTAGGCCCCATCTACCACACATAATTATTTTTGCAGGGAATAAAATAAAAGTAAAGTAAAATAGTAAAATTAATGCAAGTTGCCTTGAGTTTCCGTTTCCTGACAGTTATCCTACTGATGTACAAACATACAGATGGATGGACCAGTCCCAAAGTACTTTACATAAGTTAAAGAATTTAGAATTTATTTCTAACATTTCTGGATTAGAAGAGATATAAAAAGTAGTAAGCGTAAGAAGAGATGCACAGGACAAGCTCTATATATTTCAACATTATAAGGAGGAAGCGGTATTGCATTTCTCAGTAATTTAGTATTAATGGAGGGAATGGGAGGCAGGGAGGGGGAGAGAGAGAGAGAGAGAGAGAGAGAGAGATGGATTTAGTGAAGACAAATGACTTAACAATGGATTCCTGAAAACTTGCTAAAGATGCCTAAGCCAAGTCTATGAAGAAACAGCTTTATTATTTTTGCTTCAAAAATAAAAAAAAGAATGACTAAGCAGCTACATAACTGTTTTAACATCTGAACAACATTATCTTTTGCCCATGGATGTGGAAAAAGATACACACAGTCTTCAAAGAAATCTCAGGTACTTGCTCCATAAGACTAATAACACCAGAACCAGAGGATGAGTAACCTGAGTCCATTCTAAGGTGATTTCAAATGGCTTTGTTAAGGCCATTTGTTAAAGCTTTACTGAAGAGATTGTGCTGTTCACTTTTGGGAAAAGCAATGTGCAAAGTGCAGAAAAATAATAAAAATAGTATGTAAAACAGGAAATAAAAGATAATTATTATTCAGTTCAACTTGCCCCAACATTGTTCAGCATACCTTACGGTGAATGGATTTTTTTTATTCTGTAAACCATCCTTATTTCTACCATATCCATATATCACTTTATAAGTTTAACACCTCCATTAATCAATTTCATTCAACTACAATTTTGTTAGCCTTCTCCTTCATATATTTATGTTGTGATTCAATTCTCATTAATTTCCTGTATATGTGACCAAACCTTAATATACTTTTGCATTCAGATCGTTCACTTTTGTATTTAATTCACATCCATTCATGACCCTATCTTTTCATGTATATACTTCCACTCTGATTACATTCAACTTATTTTTATGTTTTTCTAGATATATCCAACTATCATTTCCATATCACAAAATTGACAGAAGCATATTCTTATATATAGTAATTTTTGCTTCATTCACTGCATTCTGACTGTTTAAGTATTCTATATGTATCTCCTAGTTGGTGGATGCTAGCAATGCTGTTCACAGTTCCAAGATAGTTTTTAGTTTAGAAATTCTAACTTGCATAACGTAGTAGAAGCATGCATGGAACTGAGCTTTGCATACTTGCCAAATGCACCCAAATTGGCTGGTATTATCCTGACTATTAGCAGAGAATAATGCGTGTATTAAGAGAAGAAAGAGAAGATTGTATCTAGTAACCTTAATCAATTTTATCTTATTAAAAAAACATTGCTTAGAAGAATATGCCCCCCCTCCAAATTGGTAGTATAAAAACATCTTGCTAACAAGGCATCTGTTAATGCTTCAAAGACCTCAGATATTTAAAGCCTAGGAGCAAAGCCTTGAGGCATATCCTTCTATCTTCATTCTTTAGGGAAAGAAAGATGTATGCATTTTTTAAAAACACCTACAGCAGTTTTTACCCATATACAGATATATGCCTGTGTGTTTTCCCTTATCTTGTTTTCCATTCTGTAGGCATTGCAACATACTTAAACATGCTGGCAGAAAACAGGTTTATAGATAGCCACACTTCTCTATACAGATTGTGGCAGATGATGAAATGTCCCAGAGCTATCCTCCTGTCCCTCAAACTTAAGATAAATCTGCAAATGAAGTACTGAAATGTTGGATTACAATTTTACAAAATAATGTCAGTCAACAGGAGTGCTGATTTACCACCAGTTTAACAAGTACTCAGGAGGAGAGGGCTTGGCAGCACAAGGAAACAACAACCAACAACTTAATAGCTGGCCATCAAAACTCCAATCAACAATTAAAAAGCCACCCACAACCAGGCACCATATAAATACCACACAGCGCATAGCCCAAAGCATACACTGTGTTAGAAAGAGGTTCCTTGAGCATGTGCTCCAGCATGAGTCTGAAAGTTCGGAAGACTAAACCTCTGGTCCCAGTGACTGATCCAGATTGGATCCTGCAAAATTTATATTCACGAACACTGTCTTAAATGGTAACACTGGATGTGTCCACATACACGTCAGAGAGAACACTTATTCTATTTGCCTATCTTCCTCAGTGAAGGTCTTCAGAAACTAATGGGATAATTTAATCAAATTCACAGGCAGATTACTGGTTCTGATTTTTTTGAAAGTATCAATAATAATAATAATAATATTATCAATCTAGTTTAGGAGTTCTCAATCTATTTTATTGCAACTCCAAGCAATTTCTATATTGAGGAATTTGACCCAAAGAAAACAAAAAAGCTTTTAAAAGTCATTTATTTGCATACATTTTTATATAGTTCCTTTTTTCCTTTATATGTTGATCAATAATTGTCAACGAATTCAATATATTTTGCAGCTTAAAGTTTTAATGATTTGTTCAGCCTAGACTACTTCTAACTCCTATCCTTGATTTGCATATGATAAATTGAGATCATTGATCTAGCTGATATTATGCAATAGACTGATTCTTTCCAATCCTCAAATGGTATTTCAAGCCTGAGATAAAATAAAATAAAATTGGCCAGCCAACATTGCTTGGTCAATCTGGGTTTGGAGGACATTTTTTTCTGGTAATCTTTTAATGGCTCAAATGTAGTCTTCCATAGGGTGGATGGGCTCCTAATCAGCCTTTTTTGAGAGTATTTCACTTTTGACACCACTCTAGTGATGTCCTCTTTATATATGGAGGTGGGAGCAGATAAGTGGTTTCAGTCTGTCACACTATTAAATCAAGTTAAAAAGTCCCAACTAAGTTATATGCCATCATGGCAATAGATGCTTATATCTCTGATCTTTCTCCAACAGACAAATCTACTCCAGGCAGTTCTTTCCCATTTATAGCAGTTTACTCTCTTTCTTTCCTTTATATTTTTAAGGAATAGTTCAGTTTTCCATTAGGAAAGTTCTTTGAAGAATCGGACAACTTTTACAGACCTGAATAGAAAAATCCATTAAGTGTTCTTTTAGCTTTGGTTCATTGTCTATCTTGTCTTTCCTTCCTTCCCTCTCCAAAGCCCTCTTCTCATAGCCCTTAACCTTATTCGACACTGGCTCTGAAAATACTTGCTAATGATCAAGCTAATTCCCAAGGAAATTGATATTTTCTCTTCATTACAAATACATTAATTAAATTTTAAAGAAAGTGCTTGAAACTGACGATGGTGTCTTTCTCAACATGCTCTGTAGTTTGATGTTCTAAATTTTAAGGAAAAAGAAACATCAAATTCAGGGGCATCAGAGAACTGATGTTGCAATGGGGGTTGTCAACCTGAATTGATTCCATTTAACAAATGTTTGTATGTGCAGAAGTCTATGAAATCAATGAATTGGCAGTTGTTAATCTTGTTTCACTACAGCAGGTTATCTGTGGGGAAGGGCTCAAAAAATTCAAGACCATACAGGCAAACTCACCCCTTTTTTACATAAACATTTAAAAAGCTAAGATTTTATTTAATCATTCCCAACATTTTGACTTTTTGACACCTCCCTACTTCACCAAGTGTTCTGAAATGATACGGATCATTGTTGCAGAATGAATGGCAGCTTTTAGCCAATACCTAACAAGAGGAGGAAAACTTTAACTAGTATTTAAAATAAGTTTTTTTTTAATATGTCACTGGAATCAACTGCTGCAAGAGTTTCTAATGATGTTGTTTCACCCCTTGAATAACTCCTAGAAACTTTTTTTCTGTCTCTGAAAGAGTGGCTGAATGAAAATCTAATTTTCTCTCAGACCACTGTTGAGGTAACTGGAATGCAGAATTTGTTAATGGATAAATCTGCATTTAGGGAATGACATGGAGGAAAATGGGAAATTGTAGTACTCCTTCAAGCTGAGACCCCATTAGCTGCTTTATATAAAAATGTAGAAACCAAGACATCAAACCACGACTTTACCTCACCTTGGTGATTTTGTATTTCAGATAGGAAACTGAACTTTGATTCCAACATGCTGATTCCACATTACAAAGGATAGTTGAATTTGGAAAATAATATAAAAATAGTATGTAGAGCAGGATATATTTTATTTCTACCACTATTAAATGATCTCAGATCCTTCTTTCACACTGTCACAAATTAAACAAAGATGCCGTAAAAACAATGATTAGTGCCAAGCTGGATTTATCAACTAGATGATAACCACAAAAACAGAGGAAAGTGTTAAAATAGCTTCATCTTCCTTTCAACGATCAATGTAGTGTGCAATCATTCAACAGTCAATGTAAGTGTGCATAGATCACAATATTAGATTTGACAGCCCAACTTAGAACTTTTAAAATGGATCATCTTTGTTATCTAATGGTGAGTCCAGGTCCATTGGACCTATGCTTACTGTCTATCAAGGCAAAATCAAAGAAAGATATTCTTGATTTAATTTTTCAGCACAGTAGAAATAAATGCTAAGGAAATCTGAAATTTAATGACAGGATCCAGCCTATCAAATTTCATTTAAATTTTTTTCATTCCTCTTTCCTGTTGCAGTTTATAAACCACTCCAATCACAATTAAATGTAAGCTTCATACAATTCTTACTCCCTAGTTTGAACTAAAACAGAGTATAATACTGTTGACAAATCAGAACCACACAGTCACACTGTAAGCCCTGGGATTAGTTGCTCTTCTTCCCTTTTCCTCAGAAATATTTACAATACTAGAGGGGAATACATTGAATTCAACCTTTTTAGACTTCTAAATGCTAACAGGGAAGAAGCTATTCAAATATAAAAGAAGAGAGACAGTGACAGAAAAAACATGCCTATACAGCCTTATAGTTTGAGCAGAGGTGTCTACAGCTTGGTTGTTTTGCAAAGAACTTGGTGAATTTGGAGCAGTAGCTCTTGCTTCAGTGAGAGATTTCTACAGGTGGGTTGAGACAGTGTGAGAAAAAGAAAAGAATGGTCATGCTCCTTTTTTTAAAAAAATGCGGTGAAGCCAGTGGTGGGATTCAGCCAGTTCACACCCATTTGGGAGAACCGGTTGTTAATTTTCTAAGCAGTTCGGAGAATCGGTTGTTGGAAGAAACCTTATTTTGGTTTTTTCCACTTTATGGGGCTAATCCTGTAAGGAAGGCAGGAAAGAAACATTCTGGTGTTGTTTCTAGCCTAATCTTTATTGCCCTGCCTCTCTGGTTAACCCTTATTACATTGTAACAACTAAGGCGAAACGCCCATCAATGTTAGTGACGTTGAATTGGCCATGTCCACACAGTCACATGACCACAGAGCCACGCCTACCCAGCTGGTCATTAGGGCAGAGAACCAGTTGTTAAATTATTTGAATCCCACCACTGGGTGATGCTGATAGCTGGTGGCTGAAGACATACATAAATGAAAAGAATCTGAGTGCTCAAATTATTTATTTGGGACAATCCTGTGATCACAGAGATAAAAGCCTAAAGTTTTATTTAGAATTACAGAGGAAAGTGGCATAAATCATACTCAGTAAAATTAACACAGCAAACCAAAATAATTGATAGCAAGTTTCACCAGGCAGGAACTGCACACAAGAGACTGTTTTTGACTGCGAATGAGCACAGCCATATGAAACAAATAATACAAAAATATATATATCACATCCTGTTCTCATAATGTTGGGGTTTGGTTGTCACGGTTTAGCCCACTATGATTAAAGGGACATCTTCAAATTGAGATAAGCTCAATGGAGTCACTGAACTTCAATAATTTATTCATCCCTCTTCCCTGTCCACATCAGAATGTCCAAGAATGTGGAAAATAATGGTATTCGTGCTCCAAAGCTCCAAAAATACAATACAAAGCCAGTATTATGCATACTTGATTTAGATCCATATGTTAAAGATTTAACTTCCTGTTCTACCATTAAGTTGACTATCAAATTATAGGCGAAGGCTAGCAATAACTACTAATCATGATGGCTAAAAGCAGAGGGAGCTGGTCTATAAATTCCAGTAGCCAAGGTATGTAAATGGGAGTGGGCCATGCCCATCAATTGCTATCTGTTTCATATTCCATACATGTAATTAATCACTATAGGAAATATGACTCTAGAGTCCATTGGATTCTTGGAGTGATCCAGTCAAAATCTTACACAGTCTGCATATTTTAGTACTTCAAACTTTAGTACTTTTATGATTACACATATAATAGTAAAATGGTTAATATTCAGAAAAAAATTATATATAAGCAAATCAGTAAATTAAACAAAATTGATACAATATACCTCCTCTGGGAGGCTGACCTTGAAAGATACATGGCAGGCTGTTTATTTATAATGCAAATACTAATTTGCGTGTTGGGGGGAAGGTCCAGACACAGTTCCAGGGAGCAATTATTTACAATGGTTAAGAACTGGCAGATGTTATTGCTATCATCTGTTCAGCAAGTGGATTGTTTCTTTGGCAATAAGATATTTTGTGAGCAAAACAGCAAGCTAAACTCAGACGGTGCATGCAATTCTCTCCCACGCGTTCTTTGCATCTCAGCTGAAATCTTGTTTTGCAATACAGAAAAGCCAAATATATAAAACTATCTTGTGAGCTGCAGTAAAGGTCATCTATAGAGAAATCTGGGGAAAGGCAGGGGGGAGGGGAGGAGAAAAAGGTCATTCTTCATTTACATAAACCTATCAGACAAGCCCTCTGTATCAGATATCGAAAGGCCTGAAGTGAAAGCAATGGGAAGAAGCAGTGGCATAGAAACAGACAGGTGAGGGTGCTTTCTGAAAACATCACACAAATCCTGCACCAGAAACTTCCTCTGATACGCTGGCGATCACCATTGCCATCATTCACCAACTGTCAGGGCTGCATCCCCGACACACATGCGTGGAATTTTAAGCACAGCCACTTGCTTCCAGGACTTTCTCAATAAGACCAGAAGCTGTTTTCATTCAGAGCTCTGTTCATCCTATGGCTGAAGGTGTAGCAAACCGACAGAGGATGCAATTACCAGAGATCCTATACTCTTGTCTCGCTCGCTTCAGAGCACGCAGCTCAAGAAATGGATGACATCAGAGTGCAGTAGAGATGGTGGCAGCAGCAAATGCAGCAGGAGCAGAAGAAGCAACAGCCACCACCACTCGCTGAGCAGCCAAAGGAGCTATAGACCATGAAAAGGAGTTGGGGGTGAGAAGAGGGAAAGCCTGATTAAGAATGCTGATTAATTGCCGTCTCATTCTTAGCTATCTGAAAGTAATGCTGCATCTGGTAATGAACGCATTGAGTGGACTAAGAACTGTTCATCTGGGAAATAGGCTGCGAGTGGGCCATATCTACTCCTCATTGGTCAAGAGAACTACATCCATTTGGATAGCAAGTCTGGGCCTTTGGAAGGAATAAAGGAAGCAAGCAAGCAAGCTCTACCTGAGCTTCAATTTTTATTCTTAGGTCTTCAGGGCCATTTTGACTTCAGAGATGAACATTTCATCATGATCAAATCAAGGCCACCCAAAACAAAGAAGCACAATAATTGGGTCGGGTCTCCTGATCTCAACAGTTCCAAGAAGGCTCCACACCCATTTGCAATACACAGGTGACCCTGATGACACAGATAAACCTCCAGGGGGTCTCAATGACTCTCTAAAAAAAATGCAAATGACCAGCTGTCTGCAAGGAGTATAAATCTTTCCATTCCCCACCATCCAACCAGAGCTGAAGAAGTTTCTCAGATGAGAAATGAAATGTTTTCAAAGAAAAACCAGAAAGTACAGTTGCCTCTTGAAAAAGCACCTTTGGGACAACCATGACATGGATAACTGAGAATCTCCAATGGATGTTTGATCTCCTGGACTTCTAGCTCTTTCAAAGGTCTTCATTCAGTATCCAAAATGCAGTTTGTTGAACCCTTGGGCCCTTATACATCTTGGACAATTTGGTTTCTCCTACAGAAATGATTTTTTAAAAAAAAAATTAGGTCATTTGAAATTGCTTGTTATACCAACAACACAAACCAGATTGGCCTCTAAGATCTGAAAAGAAAATCAAGAAAGTTAACCTCCATTTGACCAATCCAAATCTAGAAATAAGTAAGCAGATTTTGGGACTCATTTTAACTGTGCTGCACACAATTAAAAAAATTCCTAAAATGGAGAAGGACTATTTGCTGCTGAAACTGGGCTCTAAAATTGAAATTTTAACTCTAGAAGGATAAAGAAAGACTCAACAGTTTTTTGGAACAAAATTTTGAAACTGGATTCCAGCAAGCAGAATTCATTTCTACTTCATCCACAGTGAGTAACATTTGAAATGCTATTAAGGATGGAACTATTTATCAATATATACATTTGGCCCAACCTTTTTTGTTCTGCAATGCAGGCTGTTATAAAGTAAAGGCTATGGATTTGATCAATTACTTGGAGAAGGTAGAGAAATAAATAATTTCTTTAGAAAAGTTTTTTGAATTAAAAAATATAAATATCCAGAACTGTAATTTATGGATATTTACTTAGACAAAAGTAATTGGAATGTTCTTCTGTACTTACGTAGATTAAGTTAGTTTACAAGTACCTTTAGTGAAATATAAAATTAATATTAAAATTGTTTTGTTTAATTGTTTAATTAATAATTGTTTGTCAAATTACCTGTTTTGATAGTCAGAATGCTTTACTGGAAAATAGCAAACAGATGTTTTATTAGTTTCTCTCTTTCTATATTTTTTGCATAAAAAGACAAAGCCCACAATAAACCAAAAACCAGCCAACCTCACCTGCATATAAATTTGATTTGGGCCTAAAGCGATTTGAACTATTGCACTTCAAGTAATGTTTTAATTATTTTTATCAATATTTTAACAGGAATTTTGAAAATAGAAGCTGAGTTTGGGGTAATGAAAAATCTCTCCAGATTATGTAATTGGTATGTCTTCACTTGGCAAAAATTTGGCCTTCTTAAATTTTCTGATTGTTAAATATCTACCTTAAAAATGGACATGATTACAATCTAGAAAAAAAATCCACTTAAGTTCACAAAAATCACTGAACATCGTAACTGATAAGGTGGCAGATGACAAAAGCCTATAGACATCCTTTTTGGGAGGTTGTTTCAAATGATATTCTTTAGCAAATACTATCTTGTTAAATCGGTGGAGAGGATAAATAGAACCTGTTTGAAACATGTGATGGCAATATGGTTTTTGGTATTCTTACTTATTATTTTTAATTGTGGCCTTTTCTAATCTTCCTAATCTGAGGGTTATTCTTGACCAATATATCTTCCCTTCTATGTTGAAACTATCCTTTTCTGCTTTCCATTTAGTGTTGAAAAAACAGATGTATTTTTTATAAGAGAAATGAAGCCAGTAGTTTCTAAACAGTACTGAACCACACAATAATTTCTAAATAGCTAGGCAAATCTCTAAGTATATGAACTAAAACAGAAAATGCATTTAAAAATAACAAATAAGCTTCCTAAATCCAAGGAAAATTGAAGAAAACATGGATTAGTTCATCTGAAAATCTATGCAGGGAACTTCTCAATTTGTATTGAGCATCATTTATCTTATACGGTAACAGACTATTCTTTACTAATTTAAAAATGAACAAAATGTAAAGTATTTGGTCATTATGTTAAAGGTAAATAGTCTTTCAGTAAATAACCAGCTACTTAAAGTATTTGTACAAATCAGTAGCATGTTAAATAGCAGGCAATAATGTATGCAATGCATTAAGAGGCAGGTTCCAATACAAATTATAGCACGAGTTGTGTGTGTATGAGCTAATTTGTATAATATTTGCAACTGCTAATTTATTCACAGTGGGGCAAATTTAGAAATCATGTCAGTGACTTAAATAGCGATGGAAGACAGTGACTAGATAAACTGAGTTGAGCCTTCTCAGAATGTTGACAAATGTTAAAGCATTCACAAGCAATTTCAATGCCCCTCCTTTCTTTCCCAATATTTTCCCCTTTCATTGTGTTAAAATGCCCTTCTAATACAGAGCACCTTCAAATCTGAGGCTATCCTCTTTAAAATATAACACACAGCTAGGCCAGATTCAGAAGGGAGGATCCAGATCCTATATTAGAAGGAAGAATTTAGGTATTTCACAGATAAGTTAATGAGAAAATGTTTATAGCAGGTTAAAGCCACTAGAACAGCTTTCCTCAACCTGATGGAACCCTTGAAATATTTTTCAGGCCTCCAAGAACCCCTGCACATTCCAGCTCAAGATACAGAAAGATCTTGACAGATTTGAACATTGGGAGCTATCTAATAAAATAAAATTCAATGGTGAATAAAGTAAGGTTCTACATTTAGGCAAGAAAAACAAAATGCACAGGTACAATATGTGTGGTACCTTGCTCAATAGTAGTTACGGTGAGAGGGATCTTGGAGTCCTAGTGGACAACCATTTAGATATGAACCAGCAGTGTGCAACAGCTGCCAAAAAAGCCAACACAGTTCTGGACTGCATAAACAGAGGGATAGAATGAAGATCATGTGAAGTGTTAATACCACTTTATAATGCCTTGGTAAGGCCACATTTGGAATACTGCATTCAGTTTTGGTCACCATGATGTAAAAAAGATGTTGAGACTCTAGAAATAGTACAGGGAAGAGCAACAAAGATGATTAGGGAACTAGTGGCTAAAACATATGAAGAACGGTTGCAGGAACTGGGTATGTCTATCTTAATGAAAAGAAGGGCTAGGGAAGACATGATTTCAGTGTTCCAATATCTCAGGGGCTGAGGGCAGAACAAGAAGCAATGGGTGGAAACTAATCAAGGAGAGAAGCAATTTAGAACTAAGGAGAAATTTCCTGACAGAATAATTAATCAGTGGAACAACTTGCCAGCAGAAGTTGCGAATACGCCAACACTGGTAATTTTTAAGAAGATGTTGGATAACCATCTGTCTGAGATGGTGTAGGGTTTCCTGCCTAGGCAGGTGGTTGGACTAGAAGACCTCTAAGTTCCCTTCCAACTCTGTTATTCTATTCTAATGCTCAAAAAACAGATTAGCCTTAAACCCACATAATAACGTATTTAAACCCACATGAAAATGTATTTTCCATAATAGTGGAGACCTCAGAACTAAGACAGACAGATCCAAAGGGCAATGTCCAACTCTGCTATTCTATTCTATTCTATTCTATTCTATTCTATTCTATTCTATTCTATTCTATTCTATTCTATTCTATTCTATGTCAGGAGTTAAAAAAATTATTACATGAATTTCATGGGTAGGCCTGTATGTATGCTTTAATGGAGTTCTTAAACTAAAATTAAAGAAGTAAACTTTTTCCATTCCCATTTCTCCTCTCCACCCAATTTCTGTGGGTGGTTTTCTGCCACTGGTGCCTAGATCAACCTTTCTCAGGATCTCCTGTTCTCTCTGAGATGAAGCCCTGATCCAGGCTGCTGGGCCTGCAGAAAGGCAAACATGAGCAGGGAGGGAGAGCCCCTGCAAGCCCCTCTCAAGGACTCTCCCATCACCTTCTGCTCCTCCTTCCTCTACTTGTGGACAGTGCAGTGGGCCATCCAAATGTTGGAGATCGTTTTGTTCAGTCTTTGCTTTTTAAAAAATAAATCTTGGGAATCCCAGTTGTAAAACCTTCCCCTAGAACAGGGGTGTCAAACTCATGGCGTCACGGCAGAGTCATGTGACACGTCAGGACTTTTTCCCTCTTCGCTAAACCAGGCGTGGGCATAGCCAGCATGTGACACATCAGTCCTGCAGGCTGGGAGTTTGACAGCCCTGATCTAGAATATCACTAGCTAGATTTGCTTATCTTATGAGAATGATGGGTTTAACCACCTAGATTTTCAACTCTATCATTGGTTTTTTATTTTAACTTTTTTTTTTCAAATGAGACATTACAATTACATTTTTCTGTAGCACTATTTGGAGAGCACAAATGTAAACACCTTTGAAATCTTGGCAAGTTATTTAGGCTGCAAATGGAACCAGGCATTAAAAATGTCATGTAAAACATTTCTAAGATTTAAAACTAAAATTTCTTCATCAAAAATAGTATTTTAAGTATATTAGATCCCTCAAAGAATACTTTACAAAAGATAGACATTAGAATTCCTATGTTGGTGATATAAGAATTTGAACATTTTTAACTCAAGTGATTTGATCTTATTTTGCTATAGATTTGTTTTGGTTTCAAATTAATGCATATACAGCACTAATACAATTTTGGAAAGAAATATATTTAAGGTCTGAAGGATGCTTTATTCTTAAAACAAATAATTAGTCATTTTATGAAGAACTTTGCCCTATTTACAAAGAAGTGCAAAGAAGTTGATTCTATGTATGTGGAAAGGAAACCACTATCCTAATTTTAAAGAATGGGTTCAGGATACGAGTTATCCATTTTTGAAGTCTTTGTGTTCTACAAATGAGATGAAGGTACAGTGCACTGCCTTGGGGTTCAGATTTAATGATAAGCTTAATGACTGAATTAATTCCATATACATATTCATAATTGTATGGCATTTTATTTTTGTTAATCTGGCTTTTTAGTACCTTTAGCTCATATAATTATGATGACATATTTAAGTTTTTTTCCTATTACTATATAATCCATTTCACATATTTTCCTTTGTGCTTCAATATTAAGAATTAAATTAAAAAATAAGAAAAGAAGGCAGAGAGATTATCTGCTTCCTTTTACATACAAGGAAAGGAACCAGAGACATATTAGATGTGAAGGGTAGATTATAGAAAGGCCTATTTGTCATGAATAAAAATATATTTAACATATTAATTAATAATTTGGAAAAAGCCATGGAGATTGGGTTTATGTTGTGCGCTTTTGAGTAAAAGTAAATGGAAAGGATATAGCAGATTTGAATGGCAGTTGTTTGATCTTGTGAAGTGGAATTAATAAATGCAAGGAATGCAAGGAATTAAAGATGTAGGTTTGCTTATGAGTGAAAAGTCAAAAATATCAGAAACCATGAATTAGTTTAATCTAAATTGCTGTATGTGGGTATGAATTTGGGAACGCATAGGCTGGTGATAGTCATATATTATAATCCAGTTAACAATTATAATAGAGGCAACACAAAAAGTATAATGTCTAGAATAAATGCAATGCAGAGAAGAAAAATATATTCTGATAGGTTATAAGAATGGATGGGTGAAAATAAGACAAGAGGATACAAAAAAGTAATTGGGCTACTGGAGGGCCAACAATGAATGCAAATGGTGAGTGATGATTACATTTAGAAAAAAGTCTGCTTGTTTTTGAACAAGTGGTTTAAGCATTAATCAATTCAGATATAAACATAGCAAAGGAAAAATGTAAATCTAAAAGTATGACTGATCTGATTATTTACAGTAGAGACTGAGAATATTATCATACTGTTATTTAGGAGAATGAATGAGAAGTATACATAAGGGGAAAGGAAATGAAAGCTGCTTGGAATAAAGTGAAAAGGATTATATTATAGAGTGCCTAGAGAATAATAGGAAGTATGAAAAAATGCATATAAGAGAATGATAGCTGTAAAAATGGGGACAGAAAAAAGATGCATAGTTGCAAAAATGTAGTCAGAGAGCAAGGAATGGTTAAAATTAAAAGTTGGAGAAAATGCTGAGGAAGTTTGATGAAAATTGAAAGAAAGGGGAGATGGTGAAGTGGGCGAAGCAAAAAACTTCCATCACAGTGAATGAAATTAAAAATAAACATTATTAAATGATCTGAGATGAAACTGAAATGATGAAATGGAGGGAGTAGTTTAAAGACTGATATGGGAATATATTGATATGTCACAGAGAAGAATTGAAACATATGCCATGTAAGTTAATGCATAAAAAATGTTCGACCATTAAGTAGTGAAAAACTATGAGGGTAGAAATATACATGGGTAACTCGATAAATGCTAAAATATGAATGGAATTTATTTATGGAATACCTGTAAAAGTAAACATAAAAGTTTCCCTGACTAGTCATGTCTGACTCTAGCAGGCAGTGCTCATCTCTGTTTCTTAGCCGAGGGAGCCAGTGTTGTCTGAAGACTCTTCCATGGTCATGAGGCCAGCATGGCTATATACCAAAGGTGCACGGAATGGTTTACCTTCCCACCAAAGTGGTTCCTATTTATCTACTCTTATTTTCATGCTTTCAAACTGGTGATTGGGCAAGAGCTGGGGCAAATAACGGGAGCTCACCACTTTGCGTGGTGTTCGGGTCTTGAACCCGGGCAACTGGTTTAACAAGCAATTGAAGACTGCATCTCTACTTGGTGTTTAAAAATGCCATTTTTGTTTCTCTATACAAAGAGAAAGGCAACAAGAATTTATTTATTTATTTATTTTCAAAGAATGAAAACAAGTGAATGCAAAAACCACAAGATTTGTTAATTGGGTAAGTGTGCTGGGGAACGTGTTTGGTGGAATTTTGACTGAAAGAATACAAGAGGTAATAATCACCAAAATTTGGGAACTGTTGATGGGCAGGGATGTACAAATCAGATTTTTGCTCTTGAGCAGTTCACTAATATATGTATTTTCTGATTTAGTGAATGTTTACAAAAAAGTGAATTTGCTTCTGTTTATGGAGTGTTTTGTATAGATAAACAGCTGAAGATTGGCTTCTGAATGCAGTAAGAGCAATGTATGATGAAGCGTAAACGAGAGTAAGAACACATGGAAGGCTTAACAAAATGATTCAATATTGAACAAAGAGTAAGATAAGGATGTGTGATGCCCTCTTCGCTGTTTAATTATCTGTGGATCAATATGTATAGAATACTTATTGTGTAATAAGAGATGTGTTGGTTGGTGACATGATTGTGTGTACATTTGTACACACATAATGCCATGTTGTCAGATGACAATCTCAGTGATTTGTACATTGCACATATATCAAATAGAATTCAGATCTGAAAATGAATGTGTCACAGTTCAAGTTGGGTTTCATAGAGAAAGTGGAATGACTGATTGCAAGAGTGAAAAATTAAAGCAGTGCCATAAGTTCTTTGGAAGAATGTTTATTAATGATGGAAAAATGCCTGAAGAAATTACAGAGAAACACTGTATATTAAATACAGTGTGAATGAGTTAGTGAAGAAGTGTGTGTGTACAGTACATTAAGTAGGATGAGTGACTAGGGACCAAATATAAAAATGACTATTGTAGAAAAAAAGTACATTGACGTGGTTAGGTCACATAGGGAGAATGAATGAGGCTGGAATTGCAAATCAAATACAAGAAGGAAGATTAAATTAGTCAAGAGTGAGTTGATGTGGCTGATGAGATCTCTACAAACAAAATGGTGATAATTTAAAGAAAAACCACAGTGAATGAACCTGTGTGTAGATGGTTTAGTAGTAAGGCTGTTTAAAGGATAGGAAGATATGATAAAGTCTCTATTCCCATTTCTCCTGCAAAATCTCCATTCCCACCCACTCTGAAGCCAGCCAGAGGTGGTATTTGCCGGTTCTCCGAACTGCTCAAAATTTCCACTACTGGTTCTCCAGAACCTGTCAGAACCTGCTGAAGAGCACCCCTGTAGATACTACAATATATGTTTGGAATAGAATTATGGCATACAGGGAGTCCTTGACTCACGACCACAATTGAGCCCAAAATTTCTGTTCCTACATGAGACATTTATTAAGTGAGTTTTATCCTTTTTTATGACCTTTCTTGTCACAATTGTTAAATTAGTAACACGGTAGTTAAGTGAATCTGGCATCCCCATTGATTTTGCTTGTCAGAAAGTCACAAAAGGTGATCCCATGACCCCAGGATACTGCAACGGTCACACATATGAATCAGTTGCCAAGCACCTGAATTGTGAGCATGTGACTATGGAAGTGCTGCAATGGTCATAAGTGTAAAAATGGTCATAAGTCACTTTTTTCAGTGCCGTTGTAACTTAGTGAATGGTCACTAAGCGAACTGTTGTAATTCAAGGACTGCCTTTATGGTGTGCAAATGACTACATGGCATTGTTACAACCTTATACAACCTCCCTCTGCTCTCCCCTTTATGAATGATGCCTCAATCTTAGAATGGTGCATTAATTATTTTACTTCTAACAATGTGCCTCTGCTAGAGAAACTTGGGCTCTAAGGATGGCAGCATAGTGAACAGCTGTATCTTACTCAAGGCAGTGAGCAAAGCCATATGCTGTAGTTTGATGGAAGAGGGCATATTTCCCCTAAAAAAGAGGAAGCTTGTAGCATTTTAAAAGAATAAACAATTCATTTTAACCATATGCTTTTGTAAAGTAGAAATGACTGCATAGAGAGGGACTCCTCAGGGTGCCGTCAGCGAGGCAATGTCGTCTGGCGACGCCCAGGGGAAGGGCCTTCTCTGTGGGGGCTCCCACCCTCTGGAACGAACTACCCCCCGGACTCCGTCAGCTTCCGGACCTTCGGACCTTCCGCCGCGAGCTTAAAACATACTTATTTAATTGCGCAGGACTGAGCTAGATTTTAAATTTATGGGTTTTTAATTGGGTTTTATTTTTTATATTTTTTAATTATTGGGCTTTTAGAATAAGTTTTTTAATTGTTTTTTATATTGTATTTATGTGTTTTTTAAGTGCCTGTAAACCGCCCTGAGTCCTTCGGGAGATAGGGCGGTATATAAATATGATCAATAAATAAATAAATAAATAAATAAATGTTTGAAATATATCTGGCTTATTGCCAGAAAATGCAGGTCAAATAAGTGTCTTGACTATTCTCCAAGCCAGCAAGGGATAACTTTGCCATGTTAATGAAAACTTGAGAAGAAATGTTTTCAGTTCCAAATCTGAATGATATGCATTTGATTTCAGGTTCTTGCAAATTAAAGCAAGGAACACATTCAAGCCCCTGATTTTCTTGGATGCATTTTTGATGCGTAATACTTTTTTTAAAAAAAAAATCTTATGTTTCTCTGTTTTATATTTTTAATATGGGCAATTACTAAATGTTGAGCTCAGGTTAAAGTAAACATGTCAGACTGGAGCCAAGATAATTTGTTATAGTAAAGATAATAAATAAAACTAGAAGCAACACAAAACAGAATGAATAGATAAAAGTGGAAGCAAGAAGATAAATGATTGGAATTAAGTTATTGTATTTCTGAGAAATAAGCAGTGACCAATGCTTACATAATCTGGGAATATATTCAGCCTATATTGAGCAATAGTATTTGCAATCAGTTCACTGATTTCTACCATCCTCAGAATATCAAGATATCAACTCTTCTGTTAGTTAATGCTTGAGAACGGCTTAGTACTGAAACCATTCTGCAGAAAGATTCTTTCAACATTTCTTCAGAAGGAGCAACTTATTCTTCATGAAGTCACTTCACCCCACCAACCCTAAGGTATTGCCAGGGTAGCGAGTGCAGTTCTCCAGTAATTGGCATATGTCAATGTATGACGGGATCGCTGAGTATTATGTGACTGGCCCGTTTTTCATCATGCAATCTTCTTTCCAGCAGTCTGAAGCATCCTTGACTTCCTGTGCTTTAATTAAATCTCAGGAAAAGAAGCCAGGAAGGAACTTTTCCTATAAGACTTCTGGTAGCTTTGGAGGTAGGGGAGAGCGAAGAGAGAGAAAAGACAGTGAAGCTTGCAGTCTTTGCTAAGCAGGAAAGGTTGAAGGCGGATTCTCCCTAGTAACTCACAAATTTAGTAGTTATAAACCACAGTCCACAGTAGCAGGTCCTATGTATCACTGATAAGAATGAGCCTTGCTGTTGACAGATTGTTAGAACAGACGAACTTCAGATATATTGCCCAACCAATTTTTTTACTTACATATTTCATGGTTATTTTTTCAAAGTTATTTGTTCTTCTCTTTAAATTTGAATGCAGTGGGAAAAGGAAAATATTGCTTAAGCTTGTGTGATGAGTGGTACAATACTATAATGTTCTGCAAGGCTGCGAGAGGGGGCAGTGGTAAAACATGTGTCATGAGGCTAATGCCATCCCCTATATAACAGTTCTGGCAAGTATGTAGGAGTCAGAGCTTGCATCATTATGTCATGAGACAAATTTTGTCATTTTTGAAGAGATCTTAATTTGCTGTAGAGGGCTGTGTTTTTCTTTTATTTGGAGAGAAGGTATAAAGTACAAATTCAAATTTCCCAGTTTAATATGAGCATCCACTCCTGAAAATATCCTGGTGTGTGTGTGTGTGTGTGTGTGTAATATTCTGCCAAGTGTTTTGCCCTTGCTTGATAGTTTCAAAATAATACTTGCTCTCACAACCTATTATTAAATCTCAGAGTAACTTAAAGATATAGTAAAAAAATGTAATGGTTATAAACTGTGTTTATATAGTGTAAAACCGGCACCCATTTAGTTTGCAAAGCTTTGCTTTTTTAATTATTCCCCAAATCAGATCCCAATCCCTGCCCTCAAATGCACCAATGATTAAGCTGATTATGTGTGTGTTAATACTTTTTTTTTACTGTTATGTGCTTTATGGCATTTTAAATTGTGTTTAGCTGCCAAACATTATGTATTTGAGATAGGAAACCATATAAATCGATTGCTTAATTGAATGAATCTACTTAATTAGGCTCAAAGACTTATAAAATTTTGCCCAGTTGTGCTTCTTTGGAGCATTTCTGATGGACTTTCTTATATTGGCAACTAGAAATAAGCCTTCTGCAGAACAGCTTGGTTTGGTGAAAGAGTTCTTTTCTCTGAATTGTCAGTTTTACAGGGAACGCATCAACAAAGTTTGCCAAGAGAGATGCTTTCCTTTTGTTTATTTCTGCAAATAGGTATAATAATAATAATAATAATAATAATAATAATAATAATAATAATAATAATAATAATAATAATAATATCAGAGTTGGAAGGGACCTTGGAGGTCTTCTAGTCCAACCCCCTACCCAGGCAGGAAACCCTACACCATTTCAGACAAATGGCTATCCAACTTTTTAAAAAAAAATTCCAGTGTTGGAGCATTTACAACTTCTGTGTTGTACTTTACAACTTCTGTGTTGTACTTCTGTGTTCTGTGTTACAACTTCAGTGTTGGAGCATTTACAACTTCTGCAGGCAAGTTGTTCCACTGATTAATTGTTCTAACTGTCAGGAAATTTCTCCTTAGTTCTAGGTTGCTTCTCTCCTTGATTTGTTTCCACCCATTGGTGAACATTAATCTCAGAGATTGGTAAAGACCTCTTTCTGATCTCATTGGTACTTATTTAGAAATTTAAATTGTTGGGTTTCCTACAAGCCAGGAGAATGTGAAGCACATAGACATGTTGATCAGACTTGGGGTGAAGAATAGTTGCTCACATATATTGGACAGTAAAGACGAACAGATGTAAGTATCTAGATGGCCCTACGGCTACTGTGTTTGTAGGATGTAGGATTCATCCTATATGTTCTTATTCTTGTTTTTTGTTTTGTTTTGTTTTTATGCTATGTTTTTATGCTTAGCTTAGTATTATTTAATTCCTGGTTAAACTTGTCAAAATTTGTGAACCAATTCAGGCCTAGCAAAATGGCAGGCTTTGTAAAAATGTAGGTTGAAAGTATTGTTTCACATTTGAAAGGATTGATTGACCCATGCTTTGTTTGTAAATTTTAAAAAGTGAATAGTGATGTCTTCTGAGATAATATTTTGTTTTTGTTTTTACTTCTCTGTTCTAAAGCAGCTTATTTCAGTGATTTTGTACTAGTCATGATTCTATTAGAGACAGATCAGGATACATGTTGCAAGTTATCGGACCATCATTCTCTAACATCATTGCCTAAACCTGTATTTAAGCATTTAATGCTAGATAATGTATATCTTAATTGCCACACTAAAATTATTTATCAACAGGGAAACAACACCAAGCAATTTGCAAGCATTACAGAATTACATATTTTATTTATTTGTATATTTATTTGTCAAGTACAAGGATGCCCAACTTAGGGAGGCATACAACATTAAAAATAACAAGAAACAATGTAAAAAAGATCTGTCTTAGGAACGCATTTAATGTCTGAAAAGGAGCGATTTGTCTGCAGACAAATGGTTTGCCTGGGACAATTGTGGATGAATTGATTTTTATAAACACATTTTTCCTAACTAGAAAAAATAGGGTATTTTCCTCTTCTACTTTCCTGTAATAGGGATAAATATAGACCAAATCTTTCCTTTCATTTTGATTTGGTTAAGATCTGGGATATAGTCCTTTCACTTTTCAGTTTCAGTCACCTTGGTAAGTGAACCTCATTCAGTCAACTATTTCTTCTGTGAGCCATCTATGAAGGTTATTAAAGTATTACATTTTATGTGTCAGGGAGATGGGATCCCACATCTGAAGAGTAAAAGAGGAAATAAAGAACAAAGGAGGTAGGAGGATAAAGTTGAATTCTGTAGCACATTTGGATTCTATCACTCAGCAGGTTGGATTGATGTTTTATTATGTATATTAATCTGGATGTATGAAGTGTATTGTTCTTCATGATTTTCTAGCTAAGTATCATATTCTGTAATTCTCATATTCCACATCCATAATTTTCACATTTCAAGTCCATTCAAAAATCAGTCCCAGCTAACTTTTGTTACATCAACAAATGGAGTAGTATTACTCACAAACATTTCTTTATTATGAGAGAGGCAAAGATTCCCAAATAAGCACATTATAACGGAGGTGGTTAGCATATGAACAGTGGACACACGTGCTTGAGTTTTTCATTTGAGGACAATAATGGGCAAATTATATGTAGGCAGCATTGGAACATGATTATTTTTCCCAATAACACCCTAATGTAGGTATGTAAAGATTACCTCAAATTAAACTCAATGTTTGTATAGATTTCTTAAAAACAATGTGAAGTGGTGTGCCACTGTCTTCTTCTGGGATGTGTTTTTAATTTCCTACAGCGTGGTTTATCCCAACTGGCTGTAACCTCTTTAGCATTATTTAAGATCACTCAAGGTTGGATAGCTGCTGTCAATTGCAATAGGCATCTCTTGGCTTTTTCATTAACTCTGCTCCTAGATTTCCATAACTTTATTCATTAGAAATTGATAGTAAGTCCATTTATAATTTAGGTAAATTACTGTCATTAGAAGACAGCAAGATGCTGTGTTGTTAATACTGCTTACTAAAGATCTGAAGTTTGAAACAACTGTGGTATATTTGCCTAGTTCCAGGAAACCCATTCTGCAACGTATCTTTCTTGACACATTCAACTCCATTTTAATAGGATGAAGTCCTTGAAGGTTATTTGATCTGTATCACTTAGGCCTCTGTGAGTATCACTATTAAGCCATCGTTGTTGATGCTAATAAGAGTTTTATGGAATTAAAAAAATTATTACTAGCTGAAAATAATGCACCCAAATCTTACACTAGGGAAATAATGTTACATTAGGACAGGGGATATCTGAATGTAAGTTTCAATTCATCCACTGAATTCAGTGAGTGTTTTAGGACTATTTGTCAGATTAGCCAACCTCACGGTATTGTCATTATAAGGGGGGGGGAATCTGCCATGTATACCCCTTTGAGCTCTGAGAATAAAAATAATTTAATTTAATAATAGTTTAAATTATTTTAATCGCCTGAATAATGTTTTTGGTATAATTGTTAAGGGGGTTGTCCTTGGGCCAGTCACTCTTTATCAGCATTAGAAAGAAGACATTGGGAAACTGCTTTCAAAATCTTGCACCCCAAAATGCAAGGGGTTCTGCAGGTAGTTGCCAGCAGTTCACACTGACTTGAAGGCACCCAAAAAATGTACATCATCAGACAAAAATATTATAAAATGAGAAATAGAGCTGAAGTACTCAAAATCTGGAGATGCAATTAAGATGTACCACATCTGAAAGTCATACACAAATAAATACTAAGGCACCTTCCCTTTTCTACCTCTTTTAGCCATCATATGCAACTCCCTTATTTCATTCTACAAATTCTCTAAAGAGGATTGAGCTGTGTGGCAGCCATAATTGCCTCTAAAGGATCTAAAGATATTAAAATATTAAATTACATCCACACAAAACAGGATGTAAAATCTGTTGCTTTGCTCAGCCTCTTTCCTTTGCTGCTGATTTGTGTCACAGTGAACTTGTTATTTCAAACTGCATCCTGACCAAGTGAGTAACAGGCAGGTAAAATAAAAGCAGAGATGAGGCAAGCCTCAGCCCTTTCTTCAAGTACAAAATGATTAATAAAATTGGCCAGTGTTCCAACTTTATGCCATTAGTGATAATAGATTAAGAAGTGATCAACTTGAATATGTTATGAATGGTGCCAAATGTTCATATATGCTGAACCTGAAAAATGGAGTTGTTAGCAGGGACACTGGGCAAGAATCAGCCCATGAAGGACTTGGCAAATGATCCCTAAATTTTACATGAACTTGCATAACATCAGAGCAAGTTGGTAAGGTGATTTTACTAGCAGCTAGAACATGAAACCCTTGGAGATGCACGCAAAGGGACTTGAGGAATGTGCTAGCTACACAGCCATGGAGTGTGATACCCTGCGGAATATTAAAGGATTAAAGAATATGGTGTACAAGGAGTGTTAGTTGTGGAGCAGATCTGGAAACTACATTTCAATTAAATTGATGAGCTGGAGAATATGACAGAATATGAACCAATTGGGCAAGAGATTTTATTCATTTCCATCATGCCAACTTCTATTTCCAACATCTACTGGAACTCAGTTATTTTAAGAATGCTAAACTAACAAATTTGGAGGAAAGAGATTGGAATATTTAATGGTCTCATTTATCCATACTCGGAGTATCTTTGCATCATGAAAACATAACAGATAAAACAGAGTCATAGAGCAATATGTTGCAAACATGGAGATAAGGATATGAATAATAGAAATCCCATCTGCTGGTATGAACACATTTATTTTTGATTACATCCTATATAGCATATTTTAGTTTCAGACTATAAACTAAAATTTCATTCCTGTGTTCAGTCCTAATCTGAGCATTTTAACTGTAAATTACTTACCTGCAAGGCAAATTAGACTTGAGTGACTTGAGCCTAAATTGTCCAGAGTTTCTATGACCCAAATCTGAATTTCCCCAGTCCTAACGTAATAGTGTAGGAAAGATTTTTCTCTTTATCTTCTAAAGCATCCAGGATAATCAAATATGAAAAGCTTGGAAAGGATCCCAATACATTTTGCTCTAGTATGAATGATGGGTTTTTTTCAGAACTCAAAATATGGAGTTGTAAAGCAATTTCTCCTTGATGGAAACTGGAAACGGATCTGCAGTTGTCTTTTATTTACTACAACTTACTGCCTAATTTAGCTTACTTACCAGAGCCTTCTGGAGGAAATCTGTATGAACTACAGGTTTTGTCTTTAGCACACTATGGTCTTGATTGCAGCAAGGCAACAATGGCCAACATATTTAAAAATGGGTTAAGTTTCAGTCAAGTTACATTTCTGACTAGTAATGGTGATATCATCTGATCCCATCATGTTTAGTTGGCAAGGATCCAATTCATCGAAAGAAGAATTTGGGAGATGTCATTCTCCAAGATGGGTAAAGTTTGAACTGTCTGACAGGGCATATACAACATAAATATTTCACTTAGTTTTCCATGTGCCAAACATTCCTTTTTACGCAAACAGAGATCTTGCATAGGTGGAAGGATCTGTGACATGATCCTGAGAAGTGGTTTCCCCATCTGAAAGCACTTTGCTCCATTTGATCTAATGGGAACAGCCGGTAAATAGAGGGCACACTCTCATCTGTTCCAAAAAGAACTGTGTAAAGTCGGAAATGATTTCTTTTCTATGTAGTTTGATGGAATAAAAGGCATCAAAAGACAATCAAGATTCAAGTAGAAATCTATGGCTGCCTCTCATAAAACCTGACTCAGTGGACTGACAGTCTTGCTGTATTTATTGGTTGATTTATTAAGTTTTTATGCCACCCATCTCCTCTATAGAGTGACTCTGGGAGGCTTATGAAATTACTCTAGTTTGTAAGGTGTTGAAATAGACAGCTTCACGTGTATAATTCCATGAATATATTGTACATTTATTACAAATCAATTATATTCATTACACTCCTCAGGCCTAGGTAGGATATTATATGTGATGTCGAGGAGTCAATATCTATATTTGCCATCATTACCAAACCTATCATTTACGTGCAGTAGAAGCTGATGTTAGTATGGCAAACAGTAAGGTGGCTATTTTGAAACACAAACGTTTAGATAAGACAGAGATAATCTACTGTCGTTCCAGTGGTGGGATTCAGCCAGTTCGCACCACTTCGGAAGAACCGGTTGTTAACTGTCTGAGCAGTTTGGCAAACTGGTTGTTGAAAGATATCATTAGGGCAGAGAACCGGTTGTTAAATTACTTGAATCCCACCACTGTGTAGTTCCATAAGGCTACTTTGGGGAATTTGTTGAACACCATTGAACACCTTTTAGACTCTGGTGGCTCAACAGACTAAGACAGTCTGTTATTAACACAGCTGCTTGCAATTACTGCAAGTTCAAGTCCCACCAGGCCCAAGGGTGACTCAGCCTTCCATCCTTTATAAGGTAGGTAAAATGAGGACCAAGATTGTTGGGGGCAATAAGTTGACTTTATATATAATATACAAATGGATGAAGACTATTGCTTAACACAGTGTAAGCCGCCCTGAGTCTTCGGAGAAGGGCAGGATATAAATGCAAATAAAAAAAAAAGACTGGGCTGAAAAGAGGGATTATCTCAATTTTGATTCTGTAAATTATTCTGGGATCTTTCTTGGCTAAAGAATGGGATAAAAACTTCACATTATATGAGAGAAGGAAGAAGAAGATATTAGGAAAAACTATTTAACCTGAGAATACAACATTTGACATTGTTCAGATGACAGTAAACAAAACATACAGTCATGCATCTGGGAAACTGTAAACCATTTTGCTGATAACAGAAAATGACCAGTCCAAGGCAGGAATCCTGATTGATAACAGCTGGAATAGCTGAGGAAAAAAATGATTGAGCTCAGTTCAAGGCGGAAAAGTTAATGCACTTCCAGAAAAGTCTACTTTATTACATTCAAGTGAGGCATCACTTGAAACTATATTAAATGGTTGTCATTTATATTTCAGCAAAAAAGTATGACAAAACTGCGGCAATCCCAAAACCATTACAATGTAATGTTTAGCCGGGAGGGGGGAGGGGAGTCCCCAGGGGTGGTCATGATTCTGATGATGTACAGGGAAGACTCCCAAATAGTCTACCACAGGAATGGCACTATTTTTACCTTTCAGAAACTTTCTAGCATTTTCTAGCGCAGCAGCATGGGGGGAGTGGGGACCTTTCAGAATGGTACTGACTATACAAGGCACAATTACAGCTATTCTCTTCTTTATGTTTCCACTAAAATATACTTTGACCTATGGAATAAGCAGTGAAAGCTTCTAGATCCAATGGATCGATAATTCATCATCCAGCATAGAAATGATAAATTTCCAATCTTTAACATTAATTGTCATGTTGCTAGAGATGCAACGATTTTCATGCTTTATTTAAACGACAGTTTGTGTAGTATTCTGTAACTGTTCCTTTTTGGGAGACAGCCATAACATGTCTTAAGTCGTCTTTGAGTTAAGGTTTAATATTTTCACCTGAACATGGAAATTGACAGCCAAACAGATTTTCTGTATTACACTTATAGCTAAAAGACTTACACTTCAGCATTGGAAGGATAAATATATGGCTCCAAATACTAAATGGCCTACAGAGACGATGTTATTAACAACTTTCCAATGAATTACTTATCAGTGTATATTATCTATGGTTCAAAGGAAATACATCAATTTATTGAAATACTAATGTAGAATTTTAGGTATTTATTCAGGAATTTATGAAGACATGCTTTGCTTTTGTTTTCTTTTTTTTCCCTCAGAACTTTATATATTATGTATTTATTTATTGTTATTTGATTTTTGTTCAATTGGCAAAATAACAACAACATCTGCAGCACCAATTTGAACGCCATCAGCATTGACAAAATCACTATCAGTCAATTGCAAAAGTAGTTTTAGTTAAATCTGCACAGGCTATTCAATGTTGATTGCATTTCCCCCCATTTTTAACTTGTGCTTTTTAAGATAAATTCTGCTGGAGCTGTCATGAAATTACCCAAAGCAAGAAGCTCCATGGATTGTAGTTCTATGCTGCATTCTATGCAGAATGAGCAACACTGTCTGATTTTCCTCCATTTCCTACTTCATCTGTGAGCAGGTAAATCTTCTTTCATTTATAGAATAGAATAGAATAGAATAGAATAGAATAGAATAGAATAGAATAGAATTCTTTATTGGCCAAGTGTCATTGGACACACAAGGAATTTGTCTTGGTGCATACGCTCTCAGTGTACATAAAAGAAAAATACCTTCATCAAGGTACAACATGTACAACACAAATGAAGGTCATAGGGTACAATTTAACCCTTATTTGAAATTATTTAAATGAAGCAATATAGATGAACTGAACATTAATATACACATATTCAGCAAATTCTGAAAGACTACTTCCTCCTGCCCCACTGAGAAAAGTTAGGAATATTTGAGGAATAGGTTCTCTGAGAATTCTGTACTATTCAAATCCCCTGCACTGTTTAGATCAGAAAACAGTTATCCTTTTTGATTCCATGCATTTCTGAATTTTATGTAGAAAAGGATGATTATAAAATGTAAACTTGTCAAACATTCACTGAGCGAATTAGGGCCTAAAACACAGTTTTTCTCTCTCAGTCAAACTTTTCCTGAAGAATTGTTGGGGGAATAAAATGACTCCAGATATAGACCATTTTGAACTCTTAAAAGGGGATATAAATGCATAAATCAATAACCAAGTAAGTGCATTTAAAATGTGTCAATCAGGAAGCTAAAAAAATGGAGCATTTTTTGGAACCCTGACAGTGTTAACATTTAAAAATGTGACAATATATTTATGCTACATTCCTAGAATACACTTACCAAGAAATAATTCCCAGGCAGTTCTAAGTAATAATGTATACAGCAGCATCAGAAATGTGCATTTTGTGTAAACGGTTGTTCAAAATACATAATTCAATGTGAATTTTCAAACTTGCTTTCTTAGTTTGCAAATTAATGTGGAAACAGAAACAGGCAATGAAAAAAGAATGAGCACGTATGAAGTTGTCACAGACAGATAACAGACAGATCCATCTATCCCTAAGAAAGGTTGCTTCAGCAGGATAATGTATCTCTTTCCCAGGCTAATTCATCATGCCATACCATCACTTCTCAAAGCACGACCCCTCATTTTCTTTTTAAAAGGACTGTCACCTGCAATCTTAATCAAGGAATTGTATGAATTTTAATTGACTAATCAATGTGCTTCAACAGTGCATTCCTAACTCCACTGTTACTGGATGAGGGAGGAATGGAAGCTGCTAGCAAAGCTACATCTACCTATGATGCAGATTTGGGGGGAGAAATTGAAAAGGGACAATGCCAAAACATTTACCTGAGATGGATTTGGAATTGCTGACACTATTCTTTCCTTGAAACAGGGACTGGGGTTCTTGTCTATCAATTCAGCAGGTTTTTGTAGGTATTTTCCCCTCATTGAAGCTAATGGGGGGTGGAACACTGAAAAGAAATAATTCGTTATATTTTCATTTGAATAAGCAGATGGACATAACTGCTATTTTTTTTAAAAAAAAGCTGTCCATGTTGCCTTGCACGTGTTTAGACGTAACATGTTTGTATGCCTTTGCTTTCTTGAATATCAAACTACTATTATAGAAAAGTGACTTGTGTCTGGTCATCATACTGTTGCAGCATCCCCATGGTCACTTGATTCAGGTGCTTGGCAACTGGCATGCATTTATGAGAGTTGCACTGTCCTGCATGGTCATTTGATCACCATTTGTAACCTGCCCAGCTAACTTCTGACAAGGAAAGTCAATGTGGGAAACCAGATTCACTTAACATCCACATGATTCACTTAACAAGAAGTTAAGTAGCAGTGATTCACTTAACAGCTGTGGCAAAAAGGTTGTAAAATGGAACAAAACTCCCCTAACAACTGCCTTGCTTAGCACTGGAAATTTTGGGCTCAGTTATGGTCATATATCGAGGATTACTTGTATTCCTATAAAATTTGGACTTTGGTTACAGTCTAATGGAATTATGGGTAAAAAAAAAAGGACATAGAAACAGATTTGGGTTTCCCTTTGTTTGAGATTATAGACTTTCTCATCACATGCTTTACAGGTAAAAAAAAGCAGTTCCCAGGAACTAAATGAGATTTATAGGGTAAAAATAACATGCCCATTTTTCTGACTAAATGTTAGCTACGGTAATTAATATTCAAAGAGAGAACTTTTCTGAATGTGGGAGGAGCTCCCTGTTTACATGTGTAATAGTGGTGCAAGTTCAGGTAGTTCAGTTCAAAGCAAAGCCAGGCAGCCTTTCCAAAAAAGGGTCCTCAATAACATCTGCATGGTATCTTTTAATGTAAAAGCCTTCATCAGTTTGAAATGGATGCATAATCAATAAGAAAACAAACCTATAAACATCAGAAACAAGATATGACTTAAAGGACCCTCCTGGAATTTGCTGTACTCTGGATGTGTTGATACTACAAATGCCAGAATTCTAAGCCAGCTTCTGGTAGTCATAGTCTAAATATACTGAAAAGGGGTAAAATTCTTTTAAATGTGCAGGTATGCAGTAATGCAGAACTACCTGGCCTTGGGTTATTTACGAAAAATAGAACAATTTAGTCTTCCGGTGGCTTTTTCTTAAGCCATCAGGACTTACCCAGCTGTGTACCAATTAGATCTATTTGCATTCAGATTAATGAATGCTTTATTCACTGTAACAAATGTTGCAGTCTTCTTTTGTGGGCAAAAGAATGTGGGCAGGTGAAGAGAACACAAATACTTATTCATTGGCATGTAAAACTTAAAAGCGGCTACATAAACATGATAATTTAAAGCCCTTAAATTTCTCATGCCATTAAAATCAGTCTGGCTCTGGGACTATTTGGAGCAGCAAAATATATGAGTTAGATAAATTTCTTTATGTGCATTTATAATATATACATTATCACTGAGCTGGTGGTGTATAAGCCCATTCCGCCGTATTCTTAAAGAAACAAATATACAGGAAATGTCACATTATATTTAAATATATATTCATATGGTCCATGGGTTTTCATAGAAAGAAATAATATTTATGGGGGTTATACTCTGACTTGGAGTGAACAATAAATCCTAAATTCAAACATAGAACAGGGTGATCCAGGATGATTTTAATTTACTGAAAGTGGGATGTAAATAGTTTTTTTTTCTCTCTCTCTCCTAATTGCCTAGGTTCTCTATATGTGAAAGTAATTTTCTTTCAGATAACCAAAACTTTTCATTTTCATTTTTACTTGATTTTCTTTCAGGCAGTTTGCTCCATCTTTTCATTCTTTTAATCCTTTCTCTTCTACCCTCCCTTCCACAACTTATTCCAATCCTGCATTCTGT
The DNA here is from genome assembly GCF_028640845.1 of Ahaetulla prasina. Lineage (NCBI taxonomy): Eukaryota > Metazoa > Chordata > Lepidosauria > Squamata > Colubridae > Ahaetulla > Ahaetulla prasina. The sequence goes on from NC_080540.1 coordinate 120,299,216, forward strand.
TTTTACAAATAATAATTTATTTCATAATTAATAACCCCAAGTATTCTGATGCTATTCGGAATAACATCAACTTCAAGTTTTTGCTCTGTATGTGACTATTGTAAATACTACTTAATTGTTATGGTATCTTTTGTCTTTTTCTAAATAATGTCCTTCCATCCCTGCTGATAGGTGGTGAATGAATTTGTTAGTAAATAAGGCAGCTTCATTTCTCATCATGTTCTGGCCCAGCTTAGCTGTCTTGACTTTGTTCCTGTCAATCATTCATCACAGTACTAATGTCTTCAATGAGAAAAGAGGTGAGGTAGATGCTTTAGATAGGGGGAAAGCCATGTCTGATTATGGTTATGTGAAAAAGTGACATTTTTCTTACCCTAACATTAAATACTAAATATTTGACACTGGTACTCAAAACATGGAGTATTCTGAGAAAAAAAGGAAGAAGAGAAAGAAAAAGATAGCAGCAGTAGGGCTAGCACTGCTACCAATTCAAGACCAACAATAACCCCAAAGTAAAGCTAACGTGTTCCTATCTATGGCTAAGGTGGAACAGAAATGGTTATGAGAGGTGTTTTGACAAACCTAAGTACTTCCTTCAGACAAACAGCAAAGTCTATCTAGACCCTTTCCAGTCCGGCTTCCGGTCCGGGTATAGTACAGAGACAGCTTTGGTCGTGTTGGTGGATGACCTCTGGAGGGCCAGGGATAGGGGTTGTTCCTCTGCCCTGGTCCTATTAGATCTCTCAGCGGCTTTTGATACCATCGACCATGGTATCCTGCTGCACCGGTTGGAGAGTTTGGGAGTGGGAGGCACTGTTTATCGGTGGTTTTCCTCCTATCTCTCTGACCGGTCACAGACGGTGTTGACAGGGGGGCAGAGATCGACCGCGAGGCGCCTCACTTGTGGGGTGCCACAGGGGTCGATTCTCTCGCCTCTCCTGTTCAACATCTATAAGAAACCGCTGGGCGAGGTCATCAGTGGCTTTGGGGTGAAATACCAACTGTACGCTGATGACACGCAGCTGTACTTTTCCACCCCGGGCCACCCCAATGAAGCTGTCGAAGTGCTGTCCCGGTGCTTGGAAGCCGTATGGGTCTGGATGGGGAGAAACAGGCTCAAGTTCAACCTTCCAAGATGGAGTGGCTGTGGATGCCGGCACCCCGGTATTAGTTCAGAATGCAGCTGCACGGGTGATTGAGGGAGCCACACGTGGCTCCCATGTAACACCACTCCTGCGCAGACTGCACTGGCTACCTGTGGTCTTTCGGGTGCGCTTTAAGGTTTTGGTTACTACCTTTAAAGCGCTCCATGGCTTAGGGCCCGGGTACTTACGGGACCGCCTGCTGTTACCTCATGCCTCCCACCGACCCGTACGCTCGCACAGAGAGGGACTTCTCAGGGTGCCGTCCGCCAAGCAATGTCGGCTGGTGGCCCCCAGGGGAAGATCCTTCTCTGTGGGGGCTCCTACCCTTTGGAATGAACTCCCCCCTGGCTTGCGTCAATTGCCTGACCTTCGGACTTTCCGCTGCGAGCTGAAAACGCATTTATTTATTCAAGCGGGACTGGCCTAAATTTTTAAATATTTTTAATTGGGGTTATATTTTTTTATGAATTTTAAGGGTTTTTAAATTTAATTATTTTAAATTTCGGCCGACTGTTGAATAAGTTTTTAAATTTTTGTTTTAATTGTATATTGTTATTGTTTTTATAATTGGCTGTACACCGCCCTGAGTCCTTCGGGAGAAGGGCGGTATAAAAATCTAATAAATAAAATAAATAAATAAATAATAAATAAGTCATCAATACCATCTTTTGCAAAAACCATGAAGGCAGTATTAAATAACCTAAGTTTAATTGTAAACAATATTTCTACACAGAGATTGGGGAGGAAAAGTGGCAGCATCACCTGGGGCATTAGAACTGTTAATATATTTCATTTATGCTGTTTATATGCATTGATGCATTGAAAAAAATGGAAGCACTAGAGACATTCTAGGACTAGCAGCCCAATGATGCATCTGAAAAGACATCATCAGGTAGCTTTCACAGAGACTAGAAAATCTAGCAGCAAAGACAAGCTTCAGAACCACATAACCAAGAAAGTACATGCCATTATTTCTCAAAACAAACTCAACAATTTATGATGGATGACCTGGGATGGCATAAGTCAAGTATGATTTTACCAGATTGCACTTTTAATATCTTAACTATCACTATCTCCATGATTAAGCTGTCAGCATTTTAAGGTTTTCTATTCAAAGTAGTGGATTTCACGGCATTCTGACCTGGGTTCAAGGATTTGCCCACATACATCCCCAATGAACCAACCTACCTCCAATTCTTCACTGCTAAGTAGGTAAGGGGAAATTGCTGGGTCATATAGGAAGCAGGGTCATAGATGACTTATTTCCCATTGGATATCGGGAACATCCAGAATGGAATGCAGGCCATCATGGTGCAGTGGATAGGACTTGGAGCCAACAGTGTTGAGATTGAGGGAAAAGGGAGAGGGAAGAAATATAAAGGCAAAAGAATATAAAGGGATCTCTTTTATGAATCAGTATTCCATGCAATGGAAATCAGAATGGCATGAATTAGATGGCAGATAGGTATCCGGTTGGTTAGCAGCTTAACCATATTGCTGTGGTCATGTAAAAAGCACTATGCAAGACTAGATTTGTGAGCATCAACTGCTTTGTTTGCCAAATCCATCTTGTTTTAAAGGATGCTATATCAACATCCAGGCCCTCATAAATTCACATTGGAAAAATCACTGGCCACTCTTTTCATAGGTTCAAGGATACTAAGCTTCTTTCAAAAAGACATGCAGAGTTGGGCTTGTTGTAGTACTAACTTTTCAGGTCTTGACTTCTCTGACATCTTGCAAAGACCACCAGCCAACAAACCATATCTTGAAATGATATCTCCAGAGCCAGTATCAACCAGAGAGCTTCTGCTATTTCTTTTATCCTGACTTAGCAAGTCATCACCTGTTTGCCAATTTCTTCTCTCTGTCCAGTGCCTACCTTTGCCCAAAACTAGTTTCCATTACCAGACTGATTCCCACTCAATGCTATTTAGCATCTCTGAGATGCTTCTCTCAGTCACCATTGCCAAAATGTAGAATCTACTATATAGGAGCTACTGCTGCCTCTCTGCCAGTATCAGATTGCTTTCTTAATATTCATAACATTAAAATTGGCAATGCTTTATCAAATCCTGTTCCTGTCAAGAGTGGCGTTCCTCAAGGCAGCGTCCTTGGACCAACACTCTTTATACTATACATTAATGATCTTTGTGACCATATCTCAAGTAATTGTGTTCTCTTTGCTGATGATGTCAAACTATTTAACACCACAGACAATACTTCTATCATTCAAAATGACCTTGATCATCTAACCACTTGGTCTAAATATTGGCAGCTCCAAATTTCAACCAGCAAATGCTCAGTCTTACATATAGGGAAAAAGAACCCAAACACTAAGTACATACTAGATGGACATTACCTTACAGATGACCCCCATCCCGTTAAAGACCTTGGAGTTTTCATGTCAAATATCTAAGTGCCAAAGCCCACTGCAACTACATAGCAAAAAAAGCTGTAAGAGTTGTAAACCTAATTTTGCGTAGCTTCTTTTCCAAAAACACCACACTACTAACCAGAGCATATAAAACATTTGCTAGACCAATTCTAGAATACAGCTCGCCTGTTTGGAACCTTCACCACATCTCTGACATCAATACAATTGAACGTGTCCAGAAATATTTTACAAGAAGAGTTCTCCATTCCTCTGAAAACAATAAAATACCTTATCCCACCAGACTTGAAATCCTAGGCTTAGAAAACTTGGAACTCCGTCGCCTTCAACAAGACCTAAGTTTAACTCACAGAATCATCTATTGTAATGTCCTTCCTGTTAAAGACTACTTCAGCTTTAATTGCAATAATACTAGAGCAACTAATAGATTTAAACTTAATGTCAACCGCTTTAATCTAGATTGCAGAAAATATGACTTTTGTAATAGAATCATCAGTGCTTGGAATACTTTACTTGATTCTGTGGTCTCTTCTCATAATCCTAAAAGCTTTAACCAAAAACTTTCTACTATTGACCTCACCCCATTCCTAAGAGGACCATAAGGGGCGTGCATAAGCGCACAAACGTGCCTACCGTTCCTGTCCTATTGTTTTTCTATTCTTCTTCCTATATATATATGCTTATACCTCCTTATATTTACTCATATATGTGTTTATATACTATATAATCTTTTTTGTATGATACCTACATATATTGTTGTGACAAAATAAATGAATAAAAATAAATAAATAAATAATGAGCTGCTTCTACTGCTTCTTGATGTCAAGCACTTCATAAGCAAAAATGGTACTGTTTTTGATTTTAAAAAATGGAGACATTGTGAAGCAACTATCCTATTACATTATCTTTCAGAATGACTGAATATGAATTCATGAAAATAATTTATTAAATGATTGGGATTCTACATATCAAGGGACTGCCCATGTGTGAAATTCATCTTGATGAACTTTATATGAGGCAGGTATGAAGAGTAGTAGATTATTCTGAAATGGAAACATAAAGCATAACTCCATTGGATAAATGGTAATAGAAGTTAGACCTTCTAAGTCTCAAAACAATTGCATCGGAATCCATAATGGGAATTTTTTTGCTTCTCTGTCCTCAGTTTTTCAACAGGAAATAGAAGTTTATTTGTACACATACATATACAGATTTAGGAAAGAGGGAAAACAAAATGCAAACATTGGATTATGGACCAAGATTCCAGAGGACATATATTGGAACTGGAAAAAAAAATACATTAGGACTAGAAATAATTACCCTGCAGTAGTTATTTCCATTCCAAATGTAACTCTTCCTCTTCAGCCAGCTGTCCTTCTGGTTCTAAGTTTTTAGAGGCAGATGGTCTGAGAAAAACTCTCTGTTTCAGCTTTACTACATAAAAAGCCATTCAGCAGACAGAAACTGATATTCTCTTCAGAACATGGTTTCATAGACCCCTTTAGTACAGCTGTAGAAACCAAACTAATCTTTGGAGAGATGCAGCAGTAGCTGAGTAGTTGGACAATGTAGGGAAGTGAGTGGTGAGACTATGGAAGGATAACGTAGTAGACTGTCTTTTTTAAATTGTGCCCTTCAAAAATGTATGTGAATGTTGAGAATATTGTAGAAGTGAATTGAGCAAGTTGTGGTAAAAATATAGACCATGATACAAGTACAATGGGATGAGATTTGTTTGGCAATCATCATGGTTAGTCACCTAAATAATGTAGCCAAGACAGAGTCTAGATGGGCTTTGGTAGAAAACATTTCTCTTTCTTTTCTTTTTTTTTTTTTCTTTCTTTCTTTCTTTCTTTCTTTCTTTCTTTCTTTCTTTCTTTCTTTCTTTCTTTCTTTCTTTCCTTCCTTCCTTCCTTCCTTCCTTCCTTCCTTCCCTTTCCTTTCCTTTCTTTTCCTTTCCTTTCCTTTCCTTCTTTCTTTCTTTTTCTGTCTTTTTTCTTTCTTTCTTCACAATTGTGGGGCAAAAATGACACTTGTGATTTCAGGTTGAAATGGTGTGTGCAAAGTTCCTCTATCTACACAACTAGAAATTTGGAAAGAATTGAGTGATGAAAAGAGGGAGGAAGGGAGGGAGGGAGAGAGGGAGGAAGGGAACTGTGTGGACAATTCTTGAACTGTAATACTTATACAGATTATGAAGAAAAAAGGAAAGTGAAGAATAACACCGTTCCAATTTGCAAGTTAGTCTTAGAAGTATACACCTGACTGATTCATTTAAAATGCAAGCTTAATATAATCCTCAAGGATTTCTACATGTATCATTCGGTTGTTGACTTTTAAGCTTAACATGTGAACATCAAACATCAAATAAAAAAAGTAATGTATTTAAAAGTGAACAGTCAATAATGCATCAACATAGATGTTTATTAAAATGTTAAAAATAAGACATTTGGACAGAAGTAATCTATATGTTAGACAGAAATATTCCTTTATTTTGAGAAATGCAAAAAAGCTCCAGTATAGCTTTAAAATATTATACTAACATTAAATATTACTAATAGTAAATATACACAAATTAGTAAATCCAATAGCAAATGAATTTAAAGCTATAGAAAAAACATAGGCTGCAAAATGACTACAATATTTCTTACAGCACCACAGATCAAAGCAGAATATTTTTCAGGGAGTTTAAACATAATCACTCTGATTGCAACCCACTCTACTGGACTTTCACAGAACGGATGTTACTAGATTTGTCTAATTTCTACAACTATCCATCCATTTCCAAATTTAACTTGGGGGGAAGGGGAAACTGCAAGGTTAATTCAAGGGAAAAAATGGATGACAGCCTAATGTTTTACCTTAGTTACTGTATATTAATTACCCATCTTTCCCCCTGTTTTGCTATGTTAAGGTCCATTCTGATCTTCATTTTTTCCCCAAGCCAGGTGGAATCTTATACATTTGAGTCATATTATCTATTTTAGTTCAATAATTTCCATTCTTCTTGTTACTACCACATATTGTGTTGATATCTGAGTAATTTTCTAAAATGTTTTATTAAATAAGTAACATAATTCAGCACCTATTTTTGGCTGAAATGGTCTTCATCTCAAGCAGTCAATTCATGTCAGGATCTTGAGATTCTCCACATGTGGAACTGAATAGAGCCGTAAGGTTGGGCTTCTGTATTTTATAATGATACAGAGTTTGATCTATCACTTTGTCTTGCTATTTCCACATGGATTTTCTATAGTTTATCAGAATCAAATGTAAACATCTCCCAAATGCTATGCAGTAATCTTTAAACTGGCAGAAATGTAGACCGACACAAATATTGCTCTCACTGCTGATCCCCATCCTGCCATAGGACAAATTTTATTTACAGGATGTCCTTCTTTACTGATTGCCTCAGGCACTTATCATTTACAGTTACTACGTTAATGAAAAAGTAATGGTAATGAAAAGGAAAAAGTAAAACCTTCGCAAGTTTGTGAAGCAGAAGAGAGCTGAAGTACAATTGTAAACACAGTCACAGTTTCATTTAGTGACTGCTTAGCTTATTAACCAAGTTGCTGGTTCTAATTGTGGTCAGTAAATGAGATTTATTTAAAGTTTACAGACAGCTCCAAGCAGTCAACTTTCAAATTAAAAGCAGACGAGTTTAAAACAACATACCATACACTGTCTGTAACGATATAAAAGTAGGAATAATGATTAAAATCAATACAAGCCAATCCAGAGAGATAGTCATAACAACCCACCCCCCTAGCTTGGTGAAGCAAGGAAGTTTTCCCATTTTCTGAAGACCAGAAGGGAGGGGGTATCAGAGATTACAAAGAGAGTTTTCTGGAACTTATTGGATGAGCAATGGGAGAAGGCAGTCCTGCAGATACCTATGTCCTGAACCATGAAGGGCTTTAAACTTGACAACCAGCCTTTGAATCACACGGTCAGTGTAGCTCCCAAATGGGCAGCCCGCAAATCATCTGACCCATTGAAATCCATGCCAGTGTAGCTTCCAAATAGTCTTCAAGGGCAACTTAATGGAGAGCGCATTCAGCCAAGAGGTGAGTAAGGCATGAACGACATTGATGAAATAGTGCATTATTAACTTTCTGCAGGGCACATTAAGGAAACAGATTGATAGATTGTTCTGTCTTTGTTTCCCTTCTGCATCAACAAATATCATCAGCTGGTGGTAAACATTCATCAATCACTTATGATGGTCGGGGTCAGGAAAAGAGGTGAAAGGAGACTATCGTTGGCTCCCCTTCAAAGTCCTCAAGTCTCCAATCTCCTGGATTGACCGAGAGAGATGGAGAGTTTTTGAGTGAAGAGGCAACTCCCCTTCTCTTGCCATCTTTCCTGTCCCTAAAGCTGTTATAGCTGATGGGCACAATGTGGCAGGAGAAAAACTCCCATTGTACTATACCCTACATTACAACTGACAGGCATTTGGGTGCCTAGAACTGTACAGAGTGACAGAAGTCACCCTCCTCTTATAAGTTGCACCTTCCTCCATGTTAAGTCAAATTGTTTTTAAAGATAGGTTTATCCCTCTTATGAAAGAATGGTAAACATGTAATTTTAAGTTGTGGAACAGACAACTTAGAACCACTGGTGGACAGGAAATGTGTGATGTAGTACTTTATACACAAGCCTGTTGTGATAATTTTTGAACATGGACAGAGCACACTTATGGAAAAGGAGTGTAGAGAATGTAGAAGATTATTTTGATGGAAATATGTAAGATCTGATACCAAAGCAACAATAAATTAAGTCCACAACATACAGAAAATATGTGGAAGAGGCTCAGGCAGACAACTCCCTAATTTACAAGACCTGCTGTCAGTAAAAAAAATTTACCTTCCTACTGCCTGTGGAGTTGATTTCCTGATCTGTTCTACATGGTGCAATTGACAAGGAGTAAACTTAGTACTCTTTGATAGCACTAAGTATTTGAACTTTAATAAAATGTAGTCTGGGTTGGTAGTTTCAGGTAAGAAAGATTACAATGTATGAACACTCAAGAACTTTCCAATATCCACTAGAACATTTTATCCACATGTAGCCAAATTTCTCAATGTACACTATTATGCTGACTTTTTAGAAAAAAAAATAATCCATGTAGACTTTCTCTGAATCAATAAAATAAATACAATGTCTGTATTATTTTTATTTTAGTGGTATATTTTAGAAAACTATGCCTAGCATACTTTTATGCCTAGCATACTTTTATACTTTCATTCAGGCAACATGCTTATTTGTAAAACTTACTTATGAGTAATGGTGAGTTCTAAAGATAAACATACTGCTTAAATGAAATTTATATCTCTTTTTATGGAGGAAATCTCTTCATGCACCTTATAACTTATCTTTCAACATTTTAAATACAGTTTTTACGTGTCATTTGAAAATAATAATTATAAACGTAGATTTTTCCTTAATATTTTATGAAATCCAAGGAACTCATTTAGATACTAATATTTATTTCCTGCCTTTATTATTCTATAAAATAATAAGGCAGTGATCATACCTAATACTACCTCCTCCACCTATTTTTCCCACAAAGAGAGAGAGCAAGAGGGAGAGGGAGGGAGGGAGCCTAAGGTGGGACTAAACTTACAGTCTCCCGACTTCTAGCCTGGCATCTTAACTGGAAGACCAAACTGGCTCTCAATGCTCTCAAATGCTCCTCAAATTTCTCTCTACCCCATCTTCAGATTACAATTACATTTTCTTATCTGTCTTATCAGCACAGCCTTTTCTCCTTTCTTACTACCAGCTGTCATTCAAAAACTTAACCTCCAATGCTTCAGCTGTAAAGCTAATTTTTTAGATCGAAGTCCCATTTGCCAAGGAAAGTTATGATCAGATCAAAATTTTGTCAGGTACAAATATCTAATTGCAGAGTTAACACAATAAAAAGCTACAACATCTACAGCTCTACAACATAAATTCTCTCTTTTAATAGGGTTTTTAAAAAAAATAAAGATAGAAAACTGCTTAACAAAACAGAATTCTGCTGCAGCAATGGTAGTGCTTTATGGTTTTTGGATTGACAAGCTTTGCTATTTTCAGATGTGTGCTGTGTGGTTTCAAGAAACTTTCACCTTAAAAATAACTCTTATGAAATTTGAAGCAAACATATGTAAAAAGTTGCATAGATTAAGTTTCTTATTACTAATAACATGGGGAAAATGTAAAGCTGACATATATTTTCTGGTTTGTCTGTATCAGCATTTTCCCATGTAATGGGAATATATCTCTTGCTTCAAGCATTCTTCTGGTGCCTCTGTAAAATACTCATCAAATCCTGCCTCTACCTTCCTTTTCCTGGTCTATGACGATTACAAAGAAGTCAATTACTTCTTTGTGTCCAAGCAAGTCTTTATAACAATACTTTTGCCTGAGGACTCTCTTGAAACTAAATTCACAAAGTGTGCTAAATGAAACCAACATGAATTAAAGTCAGCTGAGTCAGTTGTTACTCAAGCTGACAAAGAATGGAAACATAAACACTCTAGCCTGCATTGGAACCTATATGTCAAAATCTATGGTTCTTTGCATTGCCTCTTAATTAGAAACTGTAGCTTCTCCTATGCAGATTTGCCCCTTCCAAGTTTCTTTTATCAATCTGGCCAAATCAATTGAGGACATGGGCATTTGATGAAGTGGCACAGTGGGGAGATCGTAATTGCATTCCTTGAAAGATCTGCAATCTGACAGGTCTATCTTATATTCATACTGACTGGGGTTCATTCAGTGATAACTGGAAACTTACAATGACATAAGTATGCACAACCCTTATGAGAAGATGTATTTTATTTCAGATATGCAGCGGAAAAGATGCTAGCACTGAACCTTGAAGATAATTTGCAGCATTATTTAAAGATTAAAGATACGGAAGCAGCAGGACCATGGAGAGCACTCAGCGACATGAAAGGAAAACAAGACTATGAAAGGTACTGCAGCCTGTAGCTTTCAGGAATTCGTTCACCCATCAAAATTCTAGTTTCGATGCCATCTAAGACTCTGGCCAATAACTCAGCAAATTAATCTCTATATGCTGAACATTACAGAATATGTGTATCCAATATAAGCATGAGTATACCGATAATTTAAAATTAAATGCAATATCTAACATAACTCTACACTTACATTTCATCATGCATAATTCTTTCTATTTTGCTGGAACAAATTGTGCTAGAGAAACAATGTAAGAGTGACATCATTATGCTTATCATCTGGCCTCTCTGCTGAAAACTCAAAAAGAATTTCAAAGACATTATGTACACACAAACACAGAGAGTAAAAAATACTCAGTCTGCAAATGTACTCTTCTCATATTTCCTCCTGTTTTTCCTCTCTTGTTCACAACTTATGTATAGTAATCTAGAAATGCTATAGTCTAGTCTATAGTATAATGTAAATGTAAATGCTATTTACATTAATCTGTTCCCTAAGCAAAAGTTACATGAAATGTGAGAAACATCTTATTTGATTTTTAATCAGATAGAATTTCTGGTTTGTATGTTAAGATTTCTTTTGATCATAAAAAGCCGTTTGAAATAAAGGTATGCTAGTTTGCGTGTTTACAATATTTACCGATTTGCTCTATCTATATAGCCACCCATTTTGCATGAGCCCCCGTGACTCTAGATTCTAGACTCTAGACTAGATTAACTTCACAGTTAAAAATAATAAAACAACACAACACATGTAAATAAATAAACAAAACAATAACAACAAACGATATTAAAGCAAATTAAAAGCAATTTAAAAAATATATGGAACTGAAGTTCAAGGAAATAACTATCTATTGAGCATCATTTTTATAGAATAAATCTTCAAAAACCAAGATACTCCCAATGGCAAATGAACAAACCAAACAAAATTAGGACCATTTAAATATGTGAAACCAAGCAACAATCAGTATATTGACCATGAACAAGACAGAGATATACAGAGATCATACAAAGATGCCAACCAGAGAAGAGGTTCTTCAAATAGCAAGTTATTATCATACCAGGCCATGTTTCTGGTTATATTTATACATGAAACCTGCATATTTTGTGAGCTACCAACCCAGGTTTTTCAACAACAGGTATCAAGGAGAAAACTGGGAAGATAGGAAGTGGGATGTTGGGAAACAGAGAGTGCCATTTTGTAAACAATCTGCAGCTGATTTGTTCTGTCCCCCTCACCTCAGTCCGAGCGATGGCTTAATCAGCCGGCACTATCAGCTCTGGCAGCAAACTAGCGAGCATCTGCCAAGTGTCTCTGTTATCTCCCTTGATGCTGATGAGTCAACGAACAGTACTTCAGCTCTAGTCAAGCAGTTGATTTGCCTGCTACGAAGAGGCATAGCAGCCCTTACTGCTTTTATATCCTGTGGGGTGTGGCTCCATGACTCAGCACTTCCTAGGCCTGCCCCACCCCTGCTTCTGTTGTTCCCGCCTCTCCTGCCTACGAAACCTAGGGTCCAGCCAGGTCTTATTGCCATCAGCTGGGTCCGGAGGCGTGTCCTGGGGGGGAAGAGTCAGGGGACGGAGGCCACGTTATCTCCTCCACCTGGCCTGCCTCTGGCTCCTGGAGCTGAGCCAGGGAAGCCGGTGCTCCCGAGGTAAGTCCTGATGGCCCTTCCCCCTCACTTTCCAATTAACTTTCTGGCAGGGGGCCCGGCTCGGGGGGCGCAGACACAACACGATTAGAACAAAAAAGTCTGAGAAAATGGTGGTTCCTAGTCTATTACAGCATAAATGTGTAAAAAAGAAACACAGAATTTAAAACTTTGGGCCACACAAGAGAGAGAAAGATCCCAAGCGTATATATAGAAGCTGATTTTTGTCATTAGGTCAAATTGTATCAGAAATCAAATTTATTCTTCTATCCAACCCTCATCTTTGGCTTCAAAAGAAGAGATTGAAAATCTTTTGAGATGCATTGTAGTGACTTAGAGGAAAGCCTGAAACTGTGTAAAAGCATTCCAATCAATATGGGTTTTTTGCTCTTGACCCTGACCTGCAAAAGTGAGGGGTTATTGGACATAAGGCCAAACAAAGTACTGGTACATAGCTAGTAACTTGCCTTTAGCTTGATGTGCAGAAGACAAACACACTTTTTTTGTTCTGAAATTAATTGAAATGGTACTATTCCAATATTATCCATTACTGCCTTTAATCTTTTAGGACAGAGGTCATGGCTCTAATGTTCCTAAACTATATGGGTAATTACATGTTTAATTTGGATCAATCACTGACTTTACCTTGAGTCATTTCTATTTTTTTAATTCAGTCACAAGCATAAGGCAAAGGTTGAAATGCCAACCAGAACATGATGATTCCCTTCCATTTGAAGAGGTATATATGCATTTCCTTCCCTTTCTACTGAAAATGGAAAGTCAGCATTCAATCAGCATGCAGAAGAGAAGGACAAGAAGAATACATAAAAAGTCAAGCACAACATCCTGTCCATAATGAAAAATTATGATTTGTTTTAGGTCCGAATCTGGCCTGAAAGTCAGTAATGTAAGGATATCAGGAAAATATCAGCTATAATTAAATTGTTGCTCATACCAGGAGCCAATATGCATTTTTGACTTTAAAGGTAGTTATGGCAAATTTCATGGCTCAAATGTGATAATTCAATGTGTGTGTGTGTGTGTGTGTGTGTGTGTGTGTGTGTACCGTGTTCCCCCCCAAATAAGACCTTTCGGGATAATAAACCCAATTGGGCTTTTCAGAGCATGTGATAATGTCCAGGGAAACACACTGTAAAAGAAAACCATCTCATGAGTTCGAGAAGTTTGATTGAGCTCACGAGAAGGTGTTGTTTTTTTTAATAGCGTGTTTTCCTGGACACAACAGTGAGGAGAAGTGACAGATCTTGAAAGGTAATACCTGCATCCCGCTTCTCGTCTGCCCCACCTGCCACCCTGAAATTGCATCCCTAAAGGGGGTGGGTAGCTAAGCCCGGTGAGGGGTGGGTAGCTGTCATGCCCAGTGAGCGGGGGGGGGGGGGGAAGAGATGGCAAGGGGAACCACGTCTCACTCCATGCATCTCACTTCTCCCCCGCCCCACCTGCCACCCCTCTCGATAAAGAGACAGCAGGGAAGGGAAGCAGCCAGGCTGCTCTTGCCATTGGGGTGGGGTGGGACATGTTGGGCCTCGAGACGCATATCTTAATTTTCAAGCTCCGTAGCTTTCCTCACCGTTGTGTCCAGGGAAACACGTTGTAAAAGAAAACCTTCTTGCGAGTTTGAGAAGTTTGAACTCATGAGAAAGCTTTCTTTTACAGCGTGTTTTCCAACACTGTACACAAAGGCAAGGAAAGCGATGGAGCTTGAAAGGTAAGATGCACGTCCCGCTTCTCACCCACCCTACCTGCCATCCCAAATTGCATCCCTAAAGGGAGTGGGTGGCTAAGTGAGGGACAAGACCCTGTCGTGCCCGGCAAGGAGGGGAGAAGAGACAGCGAGGGGAGCCACATCTTGCTCCATGCATCTCGCTTCTCCCCCACCCCACCTGCCACCCCTCTAATTAAGAGAGGGTGGGGAAGGGAAGCAGCTCTTGCCATTGGGGTGGGGTGGAATATGTTGGGCTGCTCAGCCGGTGTGAAGAACAGGGAGGGGAGGCGACGGGACATCCAGTCCCATGCTCGTTGCTTCCTGCACCCCCAAAATAATAAGACCCTCCAATAGTAAGCCCAAGCCCTTATTTGGGGGGTGGGGGTTCAAAAGAAAATAAGACCCTGTCTTATTTTTGGGGAAACACAGTATGTATGTATGTATGTATGTACCTACGTACGTATGTATGTATGTATTGTCACCCTGAAATTGCATCTATTTGTCTACTTTAATCATGCAAAAGAATGAATTGCTAAGGAACGTCTTAATAGGTTAATAATGTATTTTGAATACAATTAGAAACTGTGGTGAACATAGAGGATTACCTTAAAAGAAGATCCATTACTAAGGTAACAATCTGATAAATAAGGTTTCAGCCCAGACCAAGAAAATGCTTTACAAAAAACCACCTCAGACAGCCCCCCCTCCTTTGCTCCTCCAGATAAAATGAGGAAAGCAAGAAGATACAGTTCTGCTAGATTCTGATACTATAGCTTTCTAATAAAAATGGCTTTAGATCTATCTGGTGTCTGCTTCTTAGTCTAGTCTACCTTATAGGGTTAAAACAAAATCATATATGATTGATATGAGGGCTTAAAGCCAGTGTTCTAAAATTCTGGCAGAACATTTTCCCCCTGAATTTGGCCTACTAATGCTCTAAGTCATGGGTGTCAAACTCGAAGGCAACTCGTTGACGTTGCCATCACATGATGTTTCATGACATTTTTTCCCTTCACGGAGCTGGGGTGGGCATTATTAAATATTAAGAGGACTTACAGACCGCCAGTTCAAACAGACCTCTCCTTTATTCACGAACAACAGGAAGGGAAAAATACACGGCTCTAACGGAGCTATAATACACGGAACTGAACTGAATAACCGCTGACAGACTTCAGCACCCTGGCTAGCTAGCTGTCAAAACGCCAGCCAATAGGAACTCCCTCGGTTTCCCGCTCTTTCGGTTGCCGGCGCTTCAAACACTCTGATTGGTCGTGAGTCATCCTGGCTGCAACCGGTCGTAGGTGCGAGGACACAACACCCCTCACCCCTCGGATCGCGCAGTCATAGTCAGCCAAGTAAGCTGGCTGACGACGGCCACGATTGGAACGTCTGGGGACAACCTGCGGCGGAGGAGAGGAAGGCACTTGACTGTCCTTGTCTTGAACAGATGTCTCCGCCAATGGACAGCGCCCATTTGCAGCCGGCCCGGAAGTATCGTCAGGTAGGACTTCCGATATTGTGTCTTTCTGGATTGCTGGGAGCTCCGGTGAAGTGCTTTGAGATGCATATTCTGCTTGTGGTGCCAAATTGGGCGTCGGGTCATCACTATTGGCTGGGATACCCCTGGGAACAAAAGGGTCAGTTGCGAGGTCTGCAGGTGTCTGTCTCAAAAACTCTGTCGGCCGGGGAAAAACGTCTTGTTGAGGCCTCACTGTTGATTGGTTTTCCCCATCGGTGGCCAGGCGACGCCTTAGTTGATTAATGTGGCGTCTCCCGAGGCGCCGTCTGCCAGTTGGACCCTATAAGAATACGGCCCAGATAAGTGAACCACGTTCCCAGGTAGCCACTTCTCCGTTCCCCCAAAACACTGTGCATATACTGGATCCCCCAGGGTAAACTGCCTAGTCTGGCCCCCCAGTCCTGGAACCCGTTCAGGCGTATAAGAGGGGTGTAGCCTATCCAGTATGGTTCTAAGACGGCGGCCCATCAGCAATTCTGCGAGTCTGGTTTGTCAGTTGGCATGGGGTAGTGTGTTGGGCCAGCAAATACTGATTGACTTTCTGCTGCCAATCAGAAGTGCCCAATCGTCCCAACGCTTCCTTTGCTGACCGTGACGGCTCGTTCTGCAAGGCCGTTTCCGGCCGGGTGGAACGGCGCCACGGGAGCATGTCTGATGCCCAAACTCGCTAAATACACTTGAAATGCTGCCGCAGAAAATTGGGGCCCATTATCCGTTACCATAACATCTGGCAGCCCATGGGTAGTGAACAGTTTGTCTAATATTCTAATAACGGACTCAGCCGTGGTGGAGGTCATTAGGAACAACTCCACCCACTTAGAGTAAGCATCCACTATAATGATAAACGTCCGTCCTTGGAAGGGGCCAGCGAGATCTACGTGGATCCTTGCCCATGGCCCTCTGGGTGTCTCCCAGTCTTGGACCGAGCCCCAGGCGCCGCCGGGACAACTGACAAGTGTGACATCGACCTACCCATGTCTCTATTTCCTGGTCTAATTTTGGCCACCACACGTAGCCGTCCCAGGGCCTTCATGCGTCCTATCCCGGGTGAGCTGCATGTAGGCACGTTAGTATTTGTGGCCTTAGGGACACTGGAACTACGACCGGCTACCCCATAATAAACAACCGGCTTGGGTAGACAGCTCGTTCCGCCTGCGACTGTAGGGTAGGTATTCTGGTTGCACCTCTCGATCCGGCCAACCCCTGCGAACCCAATCCAAGACTTGCGCCACCACGGAGTCCTTCCTCGACTCCCTGCAGATATCTCGTGCAGAGAGCGGGCAGCCGGACTCTTCTATCAGGAGAACGGGCCAGGACGGGGCCGGGTCAGAAATTGAGATGGGCAAGGGACAACGACTCAGTGCGTCAGCATGGCTAATATCCCTTCCTGGTCTATGTAATAGCCGATACGAATAGGCTGCCAGGAACTCAATCCAGCGTGACATTCGGGGGGACAAAATTTGGGGAGATGGCCTGTCACCGGCCAGCAACCCCAAAAGGGGCTTATGGTCTGTGATCAGCAAAAAAAAACGACCATACAGGTAATCATGGAAACGCTTGATACCTGCTACTATTGCAAGTGCCTCTCTATCCAGCTGACTGTAGTTGCGTTCAGCTGAGGAAAGGGTGCGTGAGTAAAATGCCAAAGGAGCTTCTCTTCCGTTTGGAAGAATATGACTAAGGACAGCCCCAACGCCGCAGGGCGAGGCGTCACAGGTTAACGACAAAGGTAGGCGCTCATCGTATTGTACTAACACGGCGGATGAAGTGAGGAGCTGTTTGACAGCAGCAAAAGATGCTGCTGCATTCCGGTCCCAGACCCAAGGTGCCTCAGCGTCTAACAGGCGGTGGAGTGGCTCTGCGATGGTGGCCTTATGGGGCAAAAATATCGCGTAGAAATTTAGAAGCCCCAAGAATGATTGGAGTTCTGCCTTATTAGATGGCGTAGGGGCATTCTGGATTGCTGCTATTTTGGTGGCCGTGGGGTGGATGCCCTGAGCATCCACTAAAAACCCCAGGAATTCTACTTGGGGTACTCCTATTTTGCACTTGCCCTTTTTTAGTTTTAATCCGGCTCTTGAGCGGACTAATACTTCCCTTACTTTGGTGACCAATTCGGGCATGTCAAAAGCAGAAATAAATAGGTCAACAAAGTGGGGGCCGACCCCTGGAATCCCCTGGAGCAAGCGTTCCATGAGACTCTGGAAGATTCCTGGGGCGACACTAACTCCGAATTGGAGTCGTGTGCATTTGAAAGCACCCCGGTGCGTGACGATAGTCTGCGCTAATGCAGTCTCATCATCCACGGAAGCTGTTGATACGCTTGGGCCATATCTAATTTGGCAAACACACGGCCCCGCCCCAGGAGTGTAAGAGGTGTTGGACCACCGGCAGTGGATAAGGATTATGCTGAAGAGCTTTGTTGATCGTTCCTTATAGTCCGCACAGATCCTCACGGATCCGTCGGGCTTAAGGGGAATTACGATAGGTGTTTCCCATTTTGAGTGGTCTATTGGAACCAATACCCCTTGCTCTATCAATTTATCCAGCTGTTCATCCACCTTGGGCCTCAAGGCCAAAGGAACTCGCCTCGGTTTGAGGCGAATGGGTGTAACCTGTGGGTCTAAACTTAGGGAAATAGGAGATCCTTTGTATTTACCCAGATGTTCGTCAAAACATCAGCGAACTCTATAGCCAATTGGGAAGACCCCTCCCGGCTGGTGTAGTGGATCCCGGTAACATTCAGATCTAGGGCAGCAAACCAATCTAACCCCAAAAGGCAGGGTAGGTCACTCTTAACAACAATAAGGGGCAGTCGGCCATCAAAGTTACGATATGATACCCTGAAGGTACCAACTCCCATCGTTGGAATTGCCCCCCCTTGATAGTCACGTAAGATGACAGAGCAGGGTTGCAACCCGGTCTTGGAGACATTTGGCAAAATGCGTTTCAACGTGGTCCAGGAGATAAGCGAACGGGATGACCCTGTATCCACTTCCATGGTGCACGGTGCTCCTTCTAGACGAACGGAGATGTACAATTTATTAGCTGGACCTACGGAAAAGCGTAGTTAACGAAGACTTCCTCCTCACAATGGGCCACAGCGGAAGAATTCCTCGGCGTGGAGTTTGTGGCGGAATCCTCCCAGCGGCTTGGCGGTTGGCGGGCAGGTCCTTGGGTTGGCATGGTGGCCCTGCAGACCCTGGCCAGGTGACGCGTCTCCCAGCGACGGCAAACGGCCGTCCTGAATCTGATCATCCCTGGCATGGTCGCCGCCGCAACCTAGGCATTGGGAGGTCGGGTAATAAGTCATGGGGCCGCTCTGCCGTCTAGGTGTCATGTTAAGGCGACGGACGTCCTCGTCATCCTCTGGGAACCCGTCTGGAACGGAGTCCCCATAATTCACAAACAGTGGCTGTCCACTGCTTGCCGGTCTCATTTGGGCACGCTGGAGCTCAGCGGAAGACCTCTCTGCCATCTCAGCTGCTTCTGCCTCTTCTACAGCAGACTTGAGGGTTAAATCCCTTCGCGCCAGTAAACGGCGCTGGAGCTTTAAGTCCTTGAGGCCGTATACAAATTGATCCAGTAACATGTTCTCGAGGGCCTCAAAACCGCAGTGGAGAGCGGCAGCTCGCAGCGAAGCGACAAAGTTGGTGACAGTCTGTCCCTCCGTTTGCACGCAGCGACGAAGGCATGTCGCTGGGCAATTTGGCACGCGCTGGGCGTAATGTGCCCGCAGTTTCTCTATTAAAGTGTCCCAGGAGAGATCGGATACCAGTTGTGGAAAAGCAAGTGCGTGCCATTGAGAAAACGTCGCTGCCGCAAGAACTCAAAAAATATCCAAGCTTCCTGGCCGGGGGAAGGTCAGATAAATTGTTAGCAAGGAGAAAACATCCGAAACGTTCAACATACACGTCCCACAATTCAGCTGACGGGACGAATGGCGAAAAAATCGGCAAATTGTTCGCCATGAGGAAGCTGTGAGGTGACAGATCCTAACGTGAATGTCACAATAACCCAATTTCGAGCGGCAAAAAACTCGGGTTGGCGTTCCCAAACCTTCGTCGCCAGTATTAAATATTAAGAGGACTTACAGACCGCCAGTTCAAACAGACCTCTCCTTTATTCACGAACAACAGGAAGGGAAAAATACACGGCTCTAACGGAGCTATAATACACGGAACTGAACTGAATAACCGCTGACAGACTTCAGCACCCTGGCTAGCTAGCTGTCAAAACGCCAGCCAATAGGAACTCCCTCGGTTTCCCGCTCTTTCGGTTGCCGGCGCTTCAAACACTCTGATTGGTCGTGAGTCATCCTGGCTGCAACCGGTCGTAGGTGCGAGGACACAACAGGCATGGCCTGCACATGACACACTCGGCCCACAGGCCACTAGTTTGACACCCCTGCTCTAAGTAAAGTATTGGTCCATTTGAATAAAAATAATGGCAAAGAGCTAAGTCTGTGATATTGTTGGAGAAGTAAGCAAATGCTTCACCAATACATTAGGGATACTGTCATCCAAATAAATATGGTGCCTTATTAAAAGATAAAGCTTTACTATAGCCAAATATCTTAGGAATATTACTATTTTAAACTTAAGAAGGGTGTTCATATTCTACTTATTGGATTCCATATCTTATCCACTTATGTGATGGTTATGAGATTTAATCAACAGTTTATGTGCTGTTACACAGTTTACACCAAGGAGGACTACAGTTTGAAAATCTCATCCCACATTTAATTAAAACTTCAAAAAGAAGACACACACACATACATCATACAATTCTTGCTAGATATGATGATGAGAAACAAATTTATGAAAGCATGCTTCATACAAAACACACTGTATACAGATGAACTCTGTAACTATATGTTGCTATTTGTTCTCTCTATTGTATGTGTTGATCAATGATTGAAATAAAAGAGTATTATTTGTAAGCTGTGGTGAGCTGCAGTGAGATGGGTAGCAAACAAATTTAATAAATAATAATAAAAATAAATAAAATGAGTCATGTATCTATCTATATATTTTATTGCCATATGAGTTAACTGTTACAATGTGCCACCACCTCCATATATATTGTAAACATCTTGAACAGAGCAAGATAATCATTTTTAAATTATCCTTCAATGCATCTAGTTTCATGCTCCAGAGAATGATAGCAGTCTCAGCCACCTGAAAAAAACACAACGTGACATAGTGCACAGCATTTTTGTTCGTAAGTATCCAAATTCATTGCTCTACCTTTTAGCACCCTAGGAAAATACCCTGTTGTAGGGAGATCCTCCCCTTTTATTTTGTCTAAACTCAAGCATATTCCTATCTCATATTTAAAGAATACACTTCACAATATTTGATAGGCTGAAATGATGAATGCAATCACTGGTCCTGCAGGGTCTCACATCAGAAGCATAAATCATTTTAGCTCATTCGGTTCTACATCATTGACCTCAGTCTACCTCTTTGGTATTCACAATAGGGAACATGCCATAAAACCAGTTTTCTTAACCCAGAATCTCCATTCAGAATTGCTACTCAACTCTAACAGGGCAACTACATCAGAGAAGACAGCAAGGAAGGGGGCAATGTTAGTATCCTACATCACAGACACTCAGCGCTAAGTAATTCAGTTTTAAGCAAAAAAATGTTTAAAAAACTGAAGCACATGTGATAAAGTTAAACATGTGATAGTTTCAAGCTGTATTTTTATTGTGGAATTTTTATAGTTAACTGCAATAATGAATAATGAATTTCCTGAAGCCGTAGTTAGTTTGACAACATAACCACCTCTATCTCAAAGTAATAGTTCAAATGTTACAGCAGTTTGGAACATCATACATACTCTGCAAGCAAGACAGTACTTGTGTGTGTAATCATAAAGAAAAGAAAAAAGCACTTTCCAATGTCCAGAGATGTGCATACTTCAGCTCCTCATTACATCTTGCTTTCCTTATTTTTAATGCATATATACAGCACACATTTTAAATCAATTGAGTAGGCGGAACTTCCATGATCAATTAAAAATATCCCATAGTCTTGTATTTTGTTTCCAGCATTCCTAGGCTTCTTTAGGGACTTCACCAAGGATGGCTGTTTACTTGAAAGCACTCAAACAGCTCAGCTAAAGGACCATCCCCACAGCAAGGAGACACAGAATGTAAAGCTGTCATGTGAGATTTTTATGCAAGAGTTTGCCTTCTTGCAGTGAAACGTATGAACTGAATCCTCAAGGAAATAAATAACATGTATTGTGATTTGGATCCAGAATCAACTATGTGGATGACAACTAAAGTGAATGGTATCACCTACTTCAGAAGCAGCACATTCAGTCCTTGGGAGGACTTTTTGTTTTTTTTAAAAAGATAAGCCAATCATTTTTATTCACACATCTGTAAATGGAATTTTTCAAGCTTTCATCATTGGCCAGGATAATTGATGAAAATCAACTTTATAATACAAAGTTTAGAAATAATAACTACAATTAATTCTATTACTCTAAAAAATTCAGCCAGGGTGAAGCTGGGGAAGGGAAATCGATTCCAGAAAGGCTCCTACAATAATGAAATAGTAAAATATGAAATATTGGATAATGCTCAAAAGCAAAAGTTTGTTCACTATTTCCCTTTATTGCTCATGGCCATTTTCTCTCAACATTTATTCTTTAAAAAATCTATCTTCCCACTGCCTTTCTGCCCTGCCTACTAGGCATGCATCTTTAAAACAAAAATCCCCTTAAGCTGATTGATTGTGGCAACAATGTAGATAATATCTGGCAATAAACAAACCAAATTATTTGGGACAACAGAAAAGATGCTTCTGAATTTGTTTCTGTTTTTTTAGACTCCATTGGAATGTCTCAGTTTGTGATTTTCTGCCAGCTTTTTCCTTGTTTGATTAGAATTAGAAAAACTTGAAAAGGGTAATTCAGAAAAGATTATAGAAGGCTTTTTTCCCTTGGAAGTTCTTTGTCCATACATCGTATCCACCTCCCTTCCCATTTTTTATGCTTTATCTGTATTGCATCCTACACCACAGGACAACACAATCCTATGGGCTATGCCTCCACCTCAATAATCTTTATTTGAACACACAAAACACAGACAGTACACACATATAATGGTTTTTTTTCTGTGACAGTTCCACAGAACTCACACTGCTTTGGATGACATTTATAAAGAAAGCTTTTCGTCCATTGGTTAAACAGCAAAATAAAAATCAGAGCAAGAAAGGGGAGTTGGTTGTTTTTGTTTTACAACTTGTGAATGATGAACATCCATGGAAACATCAACAAGAATGGATATATAAAACAATATGCCTTCACATACAATACAGTGTTTCTATAGAAATAGAATTGTATCTCCAAATACATGATATAAATGTTCAACAGTCTACAAGTAAGTCAGCAAGGAACAATGTTGTGTCATCAAGGTGGCTTAAGCCTACCCTTTAATGCACTAGTGTGCCATAGAGTGAGATGAATCCCCAAAAAGACTTGATGGTTAGCTAGCTTGGAATCTGTACATCAGATCCAATAAGCGGTCCAGCCCTACTAGGACTTTCCCTCTCTCCCCTCAAGTCTTTCTAGGAAGTTGACTCATTCTTCAACAGTCTGAAAGCAATAAAATGTACACAACTCCATCCCCTATAAATAAAAAAGGTCTTGCTATATACTTCATTAGAAATTTACCCAAATAGACACCAGAGTGATTTTTAAAGAGCCATCCTGGTTTGGGTAGCAAGACGCTCCTGTATATCAGTTATGAGGGTCATCATAATTGCTAGGTGGTTATGGTAGATATCATTTGTTATTACATCACCACATCAGCACATCCAGCATTGTACTGCATATACATTATGTTACACAGAACATACACAGTGCAGGATATGGATATTGACATGTTTTTCAGATTTGTACAATAATGAGTATGTGTCTGTGTGCATTCTCTCGCTCTCTCTCTCTCACACACACACACACACACCTGCACGCACACACACATTTCTCACAGATTAGCTAGACAGACAAAAATGTATGACCCTTAAGGAAATCACTTTATAAAATGCTTACAATATTATATGCATGGGAAGGATAAATATTTAAATACAATGCACTCTTGTTATACTGAATATGCTGATGCAAATTCAATAGAAATTGTGAATAATATGACCGGTAGCTTTATGGCACAATCAGTAATGAGCATCTCTTTAAGCATCTCACACAAATTTTGGAGGAAAAAATCTAGAGGAGATGCAAAAGTGATTCAGTTCAGTGAGCCACTATGTGGCAGGACCACAAATTCATTTTCACTCTACAGATAAGTTTATGTAGTCCAGATTCCAACATACAATAAGCAAAGAACAAATAAAACACAGAAAGTTCTCAAGATTCATGTATGAGCACCAAGAAGCAACATATTCCAAGAGGGAATAAAACTAGGCACAACAAAATGAAATTCCCAAGATCTTTAGCCAGACCGATCACCAAATTGCTTTCTACTGAAATCCAAAGAAGGCAAAGGTCAGTCCCACTCCCAGGCTTAACTGCATTGCTTGGAAGTACCTTTGGGCTTGTTTGCAAACTTATACATTTGCATAACATACCTATGGGAATTGTGAGCTTTTTGTCTTATTGTGCAATTCCTACTTTTTTCAGTAGGTAAAGGAGGTGTTTTTATTTATAATGGAGATTTTTTTCTCTCTGTGTGTGATATAAGCACACCAAAGGGGTAGATATATTTATGTATACAGTTTTAAGTCAAATTCTCCGTATTCTAATAACGGCATCCCACTTTGGGAGTGGTGTCACCATTTTATCCCATAGTAACTTTATGTATCTTTCTGTTTCTTTGGCAAATGGTAGCAAGACAGGAGGTTTCCATTCATGTAGCTCAGTCCACCTGTCTTTCTGCCATTCTGGAACCTTCTCCAGATGCTCATTCCATGTCTCCTTCCATAGGATTTAAAAGGCCACTGTTAACACTTTATTAAACTTGCAGCACTATGCTCTGGCATAAATCTATGATTTTCCACACTAATACTGTTATCTGATGTCATACATAACAAAACTTTCAAGTGAAAGACTGTTCTCAAACATATATTTTCTATTCAACAAAAAATAGTTTCCACTGTACCCTTGTTGTGTCCTCTTCCTAATGTGACAAACCCAGAAGAGATGAAATTATGGAAATCTGGACCTCCACTTCGATAAATATCCTTTCCATAATGACCTGCCAAGGAAAGATGAGAAATAGTGCATCATTTTATGCAGCTCAACCACAATTCCATTTCTAAGCAAAAAGAATGCAAAAAGGCAGCTAGAGTGTTACACAATGCCTGCGGAACAGAATTTATTTAATATTTATTTATTTGTCCAACTGACCCACGCTATGTCACAGGATTGATGTTCTAGCGAAAAACAGGAAGAGGAAGCATAATGCATAGTGCTCCACCTCTTGAATGAAAAGTAGAATGTTGATGGAATAAATAAATAGGTTTCTATCCCACTGCTAACTGTGTTAGATGCTCAGTGGCATGCAACAGAACAGTACAATTAAAATATCCATAGTACAAAATATTAAGAGAACCAGCTTGGTGTAGCAGTTAAAGCACCCTGCAAGAAACTGGGAGACAATCAGTTCCAGCCCATTGTAAGCATAAAATGAGTTAGATGACCAGTCATTTTCAGCCTTAGAAAGAAGGCAGTGGCAAACCACTTATAAAATCTTGCCAAAAAAATCCCTGCAGAGATGCATCCAGGCAGATATCAGGAGTCAACATGAGACAGAATCAAAGAAACAAATTTACAATAATACATTCAGTGAAAAACAACAATTCAATAGCAAAGAGGTAAACATGCCAGCAACCTGCTGGAACCACCTATGAGCCTGCCAAAGCTCTGGAAGATTTCTGTATTAAAATCTTCCAAAAGATAATTTATATAGGGGCTAATCTCCTTGGGAACATTAGCAGGGTCATTAACAAGAAAAGCCAGCCCAGCTATAGTCTCCCTTTATTTTGTGGCCTATAAGTTGTTTATTCGAAGATATGTGTAGCAAACATAGAGGAATGGAGGAAATTTCCTGTAATTACTTCAGCACCAAGCCATATAAGGGCTTTGTAGAATTTTAAAAAACACTTAAAAACTGACCCCCAAAGCCCCCCCTTATTTTAAGGGGGACCATCAACAGTTTGTTCCAAGATATTTGTATCAGATAAGTTGCCTCGGGAATGGAGAAGGTTGGTCTGAGAAGGAACCACACTACAGCCTCATTAAGGCTGTAGGAAGCACCACCACTTATTTTATTTTATTTATTTATTTATTTTATTTATTTATTTTGTCACAACAGTATATATAAGCATAAGCATGAAAATAACTATATAATATATAAGCATATATATAAGCATAAGTATATAATAACTATATTAATTGGATATAATGAAAGGAAACAATAGGACAGGAATGGTAGGCATGTTTGTGCTCTTATGCACGCCCCTTACAGACCTCTTAGGAATGGGGTGAGGTCAATAGTAGTCACTTGAAATGAGGCATTGAGTACCTCCCAGATCTCACCTTACCCACTGCTCTGAACCCTCTTAGAATCCAGGATGGGAGTGAATATAGCCTACAAAGGTAGAATCATACTAGAAAACACTATTTCATTGGAAGCCATAGCATAGGCCAAAAGGAGATCTAGATAATATGACAAGATGTTGCTTCGATGAACACCACTAATGAATTTGGTCATAGCTACCCAGTGAATGGTTGTATATCAGAGTTCCCCAACATTTTGGGCTTTGCAGACCAGCGGGGTAGGGGGTGGGGGTGGAAAAGAGAAGAAATGGTTCTGCACAAGTGGCGGGCAAGCATGTGTACACGTGCAGCTCCATTTGTGTGAGTGGCGGACACATGCACTCATGTAAATGGAGTGCGCAAACTCACCCCACATAAGTGGGGATGCTCATGCACTCGCCCACCACTTCCACAGCCTGATTCCGAACGGCTCAAGGCCCAGTTGAGGACTCCCTACTGTACATTATTCTCAAAAAGAAATTGCTCACTCTAAACAAGATACAGCCAGCATGGTGATAGCGATAATTAAGGAAACATACAACTTTATCTTCCTTATTATACTTGAGTTTGTACATGGCTTCAGTCAGATTCACTTTTCATCTTGTTCCACTAGTGCTCTAGGCACTGCTTCACCTTCCAGACCTCCTCAATAAAGCAAGGAAACATCTGGCCTTTGTAAACAAATGCTACTTAGGAACAATTATCTCAAGAGCCCGAGTCATCTTTTAATCAGCAACTAACCTATAAAGGAATATGTGGTTGAATGAGAAGAATGAGAGGAATAGATGCTGCCTAGGAAACAAACAAACAAACAAACAAACAAACAAACAAACAAACAAACAAGAGAGGCAAGGGCCCCCAGTGGCTTGCTAGAAAACTCCCCAAGTGTCCACTGGAATCCATCCAAATGCATGAACTACTGTACAAGGAGCAGAAGTCTAAATCAGCCCATTTCTCCAGTGGAGATTTTGGATAGAATCAGTTTCAGCTGATCTGGAAAACAATCTGACCACCGAAAAGGTCTAAGTATAAAGCTCTCCATATCCACAGATTCTAACATCTGCTCTGAGGCAAAACCAAAGTTTAGCATAATGTATCAACCCAGAGATCAGGGTGGATAAACCTTGGATCCCCATGGAAGCTATGAACTTCCAAGCTTTCAAGAATTGCACTATTAACCTCAAGCACTCCCCCACAGCTTTCCTGATGATCTAATTCCTGACCTTTCTCCTGTCTTTCTCTTGGGGCAGAGGTTTTGCTGTACCTGATCAAAATGATCTGAAATATTCTAGACTGCAGTTCTCAGTATTCCCAGCCAGGGCAAACAGGCTCATCAGTTTGGGAGAAGTATATTGTAATCACATATGGACCCAAATCCTTTTCTCGCAGTTCCCAGATTTCCAGGTGGAAATTTTCAAAGGTAGATGTGTCAGTCATAGGGAAAGAAGGAAGGAAGGAAGGAAGGAAGGAAGGAAGGAAGGAAGGAAGGAAGGAAAAAAGAAAGAAAGAAAGAAAGAAAGAAAGAAAGAAAGAAAGAAAGAAAGAAAGAAAGAAAGAAAGAAAGAAAGAAAGAAAATTATCTATATTCCACATCAGATCCCAGGAAATCCTAGGCTTATCTATATAGGTATCATGATCACAAAAACGCTTGTCCTTTTGACTACTTACTGCTATAATACTGCTTGCCTCTGCTACAGGCAAACAAATAGGTGCCCTGAAAAGCTAAGATAATATTTACATTTGCAATAAAAAGAAAAGCATTAGAGTCTATAGAAAGGAATATGATGGATAATCTGTAGAAAAGATGTAAGCCTGTGGTTGCTTTTATGTTAGTACATTGCACTGTATATTATTTTATTATGCTTTGCTGATGTTTATTAGGATTCCAGGCATTGATGAATTTCAATTATTGTTCTGTTCATTATTTTAGGTTTTACACTGTTGAACAAATTCAGAAAACTAGTTCTGTGAAATATAATAAACACACATTTTTCTGTGTCTCCAAAGTAGCTCAGAGCCTTGCCTTTCTCATATAATTTACCTTTTTTGACTTGCTAATTAAGAGATGTTCTTTAATTGTAGGTTAGTGCCTAATAGTCTTGAAGTATTAAATGAATCCCCAATATGGATTCATACATCCTATTTGGTTCGTGTTTGCATAGATACTGCATTCCCTGTGCGAGCAAAAAAACTGTAAAAGTATGTATTGCCCATTGCCCATTCCCAGGTAGAATCACATCTGCACATTTTTGCCTTTTTTCATTTCATTTACACATTTCATCTAGAAGTATATCAGGTATCTTCATGCATACGGAGATAAAGTTATGGTATTCTACCACTCTCTATGGATGAGAGACCATATTTCTTTTTTCAGCCTGTAAATATTGTACCTTGAGCAAACTAGGTCAGCCTTAACTATAAGACATACAAAGCTGCCCCTTACTGAAAAAAAATATGATGCTTTTAAACAGAATTACAAACTTTCTCCCACCTCCGAGCAGTGGCCCATTTCATTTGATCACAACAATTTTTTTATAGAGTTCCTTGACTGAGGTTGCATCTCCTAGGTCCATCTTATTACAAAGAACTTGGTTGGCTCCAATTGCTGGGGTTCACTCTCCTGAGATCAATTCCATTCACATTTTCTCTCTTCCGTTTCAAAAGGTAAAAAAACAAGTTAAAAATAAAAACCCAGGAAATTCTAGAAGACAGCTGTGCCACACTGGGAAAATAAGGGGCTGCTCCCTTACACCGTCTTGTTATTTTTCAAATAATGCAATGAAATCACAGAGAAAAGGAGTCCAAGTCCTTTTCAAAACTAACAAAACTGCACATGAATGCATATTTTGCTGGTTGTACAATAATATGCAACTTTATCAGGACTTTCAGATGAAAAGAGACAATCCACTGCACAAATATATACACCCATGGAATATATCTAAGAAATTAATATGTGGTACCAATAAAGGAGAATATTTGTAGCTCAGGGCTGAAATGAGAGGTCCTTGGTGATCTCTGAACTTGCTTGTTTTCTTTCTTTTTTTTATTGAAAAAGTTTTGCAATAAAATTTTTCCCCATTACATCCCCCACCCCTCCCCCACCCACCATCAATCTCCTCCCCCCACCCACCAGACTTCCCAGAGCAGAATACAAGGTATATGATCTAACAGTCATAAGCTAGAATACCCTAATTATCCATAAATTCCCATCCCTCCCCTAAAACCTCAACTCTCCTTCTCTATAAAGAAAAACAAGAAAGAAGGAAATGTTTGTTCGTAAAATATTTGATGTTTCTTCATCCAATAATTGTTCTAAATATAGTCAGTCCATCTTCCTCATTCCGGTACATTTTCTTGTGGGTTTTCAGTCTGGTACATTAAAGTTTCCAACAAGTTCAATATTTTTAACCTCTAGTCTTTGATAACAAACATATAATCCATCTTCCAATATTACACTAGCATCATCACAATAAATTACAAATATTTTATAACCATTTTAGCATTTTAACCTTAAGCAACTCCCTTTCTGTTTAAATCTTTATTTTAATTTCCCCCCCACAACACTTTAAACCCAACATCAATTTTTATCCAAAGTAACTAAATCCACCATTAATAAGATAATGTCAATAAAATATATCTCGCTCATTTTACTTGTAAGTTAAAACAATTTTACTTTTATAGGAGGCTCGCGAGATTTCACTCCTAATCTTCCTAGATGTAAAATAAATCACTATATCCCTTAGCAGCTGTCTCTGCCTTGCCACCCATGAATTAACACGGTAGATTTTCTCAATTTGATTTTCAAGATCCACTGATGTCAGTCCAATCACCTGTGAAAAGGCTTCTGCAAATATCTTTTTTAGATTCTCTTGCTTATTTTCTTTTAAACCTCTCACCCTCAATACAGATTCCATTGTTTTATAGAATAGAATAGAATAGAATTTTATTGGCCAAGTGTGATTGGACACACAAGGAATTTGTCTTGGTGCATATGCTCTCAGTGTACATAAAAGAAAAGATACGTTCATCAAGGTACAACATTTACAACACAATTGATGATCAATATATCAATATAAATCATAAGGATTGCCAGCAACAAGTTATAGTCATACAGTCATAAGTGGAAAGAGATTGGTGATGGGAACTATGAAACAATTAATAGTAGTGCAGATTCAGTAAATAGTCTGACAGTGTTGAGAGAATTATTTGTTTAGCAGAGTGATGGCCTTCGGGAAAAAACTGTTCTTGTGTCTAGTTGTTCTGGTGTGCAGTGCTCTATAGCGTCGTTTTGAGGGTAGGAGTTGAAACAGTTTATGTCCAGGATGCGAGGGACCTGCAAATATTTTCACGGCCCTCTTCTTGATTCGTGCAGTATACAGGTCCTCAATGGAAGGCAAGTTGGTAGCAATTATTTTTTCTGCAGTTCTAATTATCCTCTGAAGTCTGTGTTTTTCTTGTTGGGTTGCAGAATCAAACCAGACAATTATAGAGGTGCAAATGACAGACTCAATAATTCCTCTGTAGAATTGGATCAGCAGCTCCTTGGGCAGTTTGAGCTTACTGAGTTGGCGCAGAAAGGACATTCTTTGTTGTCCTTTTTTAATGATGTTTTTGATGTTAGCTGTCCATTTGAGATCTTGCGATATGATAGAACCCAGAAATTTGAAGGTTTCTACTGTTGATACTGTGTTGTCGAGTATTGTGAGAGGTGGAAGTATGGAAGGGTTTTTCCTAAAGTCTACCACCATTTCTACGGTTTTGAGTGTGTTCAGTTCCAGATTGTTTTGGTTGCACCACAAGGCTAGTCGTTCGACCTCTCGTCTATATGCGGATTCGTCATTGTCTCGAATGAGACCAATCACTGTTGTGTCATCTGCGAACTTCAGTAGCTTAACAAATGGATCATTGGAGATGCAGTCATTGGTATACAGAGAGAAGAGAAGTGGGGAGAGCACACAGCCTTGGGGGGCCCCTGTGCTAATTGTACAGGTATTTGATGTGATCTTGCTTAGCTTCACCTGCTGCTTCCTGTTTGTTAGGAAGCTTGTGATCCACTTACAAGTCTGTTCCGGTACCTGTAGCTGGTTTAGCTTAGTTAGAAGAATGTCTGGAATGATGGTATTGAATGCTGAACTAAAGTCTACAAAAAGGACCCTTGCATAGGTCTTTGGAGACTCAAGATGTTGTAGGATGTAGTGCAGAGCCATATTAACAGCATCATCTGTTGATCTATTTGCTCGGTATGCAAATTGCAAGGGGTCTAAGAGCGGATTCGTGATGGTTTTCAGGTAGGAAAGCACTAGCCTTTCAAAGGTTTTCATGACTACTATATTGTAATAAAACCCATTCTTCATCTGCTTTCTCGACCTTGTTCCGAAGCTCCTCTATTTGACTTTTTAAATTCAAGTTAATTTGATCAATCTCATGCACTTTTCCATCCAGCTTTTTTATAAATTCAATCATGGTCATAAAGGCTGACCTCACTTCTTCTTGTAAATCTTCATTCTCAGCTGTAGCAGAATTTTTAATTTCCAATAATTTCACCTCAATTTCCTTAAGTTTTTTGTCTCTAGCAGAAATTTAAGCCTTCAGAAATTCTTTCAACTTCTCTTGTAGTTTGTGTATTTGAACTAGCGAGGCAGCTCCCTTAGAATCAGCAGGCTGTATTTGTTTAGAAGCTATCTTACTTTCACTTTATAAATTGCAACAAAGTCAAATCTTTTCAAGCAACTTATTTGAAATGGGTAAATCAATTCTATAAACCTTCGGCTTTTCTCTTCAAGATTTCTTCACTTAAATATAAAATCCATCAAATTTAAGCAAAGTTACCAAGGCGCTGACAATGTTAACAAAGACTTCCTTAAGTTTCGTTTTCACGTCTCATTAACCAAATCCGCCATTTTCCTTCTTCTTAAATATCTTTCGACGATCGAGATGAGGTCTAAGGCATACATCCACCCTGCCTCTTGCCTCCACTCCGTCTGCTTAAAGTAATTAGAATATCTTCATCTTGATAGCAGAGATGGTTGTGAGCGCTTTGTTCTGCAAAAATGCAGAAGCTTCCCGGATCTGGAGCATTTGCCAGGTTTAAACAGGGAGCTCTCACCCTTCGAGCCCCAGGAATTGTTCCTGGAGCTCTTGGGGAGCTCTACCCCCACCCGGCTGCTCACCTTTCCCTCTTCTCCCAAGGGAAAGGTTTTCAAGCCGCCAGACAGCTGATTTGCGCTGTCTGAGCAGCTTTAACAGAATCACGGGGGCGGCGGTCCAAAAGGACTGTGTCCAACGTGCGCGGAGCCACCGGAAATCCAACTTGCTTGTTTTCTTGCAGATGTTTCATTACCCCAGCACTGATGATGTTACCTAGTTAGGGCAATGAAACGTCCTCAAGAAAACAAGCAAGCTCAGAGAGCACCAAGGACCCCCCAGAAATTAATACGTTACAAATGTTAATTATATTCTTAGCCTTCAAATAATGAAATTATTAGAGTTGAACTGAACTATCATTATGCACCTATCAAAATTTTTACTCCTAAACACAGATTTTAGAATAGTGAGCTCTTTGGATATTTAAATTTCAACTTACACTTCTGTGTTTGTGTGATGTTAGATGAGTTTGACCCTGTGGCTCCTGAGGACATGGACAGGTTGCTGGGTAGGCTGAATGCCACCACATGTTTACTGGACCCGTGCCCCTCCTGGCTGGTGCTGGCCACTCGGGAGGTCACACGAGGCTGGCTCCAGGCGATTACGACCGCTTCTTTGGTGGATGGTGTCTTCCCGGCCGCCTTGAAAGAGGCGGTGGTGAGGCCTCATAAGCCTTCCCTGGACCCGGCTGTTTTAGGTAACTATCGTCCGGTCTCAACCTTCGCTGCGGCGAAGGTTGTAGAAATATGGTGGCATATCAATTTCCCTTGCACCTGGATGAAACTGTCTATCTAGACCCGTTCCAGTCCGGTTTCCGGCCCGGTTACAGCACGGAGACGGCTTTGGTCGTGTTGGTGGATGATCTCTGGAGGGCCAGGGATAAGGGTTGCTCCTCTGCCCTGGTCCTATTAGACCTCTCAGCAGCCTTCGATACCATCGACCATGGTATCCTGCTGCGCCAGTTGGAGGGATTGGGAGTGGGAGGCACCGTTTATCGGTGGTTCTCCTCCTATCTCTCCGACCGGTCGCAGTCGGTGTTGACAGGGGCAGAGGTCGACTCAGGCGCCTCACTTGTGGGTGCCGCGGGTCGATTCTCTCGCCTCCTGTTTAACATCTACATGAAGCCGCTGGGTGAGATCATCAGTGGTTTCGGTGTGAAGTATCAGCTGTATGCGGATGACACCCAGCTGTACTTTTCTACACGGACCACCCCAACGGTTATCAAGTGCTGTCCCGGTGTCTGGAGGCCGTCGGGTCTGGATGGGGAGAAACAGGCTCAAGCTCAATCCCGCCAAGACAGAGTGGTTGTGGATGCGGCATCCCGGTACAGTCAGCAATCGCGGCTGACCATCGGTGGCGAGTCATTGGCCCGATGGAAAGGGTCCGCAACAGCGTCCTCCTGGATGAGCGGCTGTCTCTAGAAGACCATTTGACGGCCGTCTCCAGGAGAGCGTTCTACCAGGTTCGCCTGGTACGCCAGTTCGCCTTTCTGGACCGGGATGCCCTATGCACGGTCACTCACGCACTCGTGACGTCTCGCCTGGATTACTGCAATGCTCTCTACATGGGGCTCCCTTGAAGGGCATCCGGAGGCTGCAGTTAGTCCAGAACGCGGCTGCGGGTGATAGATGGAGCCCTCGTGGCTGTGATAACACCCATCCTGCGCAGACTGCACTGGCTACCTGTGGCCTTCCGGTGCGCTTCAAGGTCTTGGTGACCACCTTTAAAGCGCTCCATGGCATTGGGCGGGTTACTTACGGGACCGCCTACTGCTACGAATACCTCTCACCGACCCGTGCGCTCTCACAGAGAGGGTCTCCTCAGGGTGCCGTCAGCGAGGCAATGTCGTCTGGCGCCCAGGGCAAGGGCCTTCTCTGTGGGGCTCCCACCCTTGGAACGAACTTCCCCGGACTCCGCCAGCTTCCGGACCTTCGACCTTCGCCTTAAAACATACTTATTTAATTGTGCAGGACTGAGCTAGGTTTTAAATTCATGGGTTTTAATTGGGTTTTATTTGTATATTTTAATTAACGGGCTTTAAAATAAGTTTCTTAATTGTTTTTATTCTGTATTTATATTTATATGTTTTTAAATGCCTGTGAACCGCCCTGAGTCCTTCGGGAGATAGGGCGGTATATAAATATGATTAATAAATAAATAAAATAAATAAATATTTGAATCTTCTACAAAATAGAAAAAAGAACTGCTCTGTACTTTCAGGTGCTTGTCCTTTCTTTTATTTGTATGCTTTCAATTGCTTGAGACAAACTAGTCACTTGAAGTTCTTTGTGCTCTCTGAGATTTGATGTTTGTTGCAGACATTTCATTACCCAACTAGGTAAGATGAGAAGTACTAGTGAGTGCCGCTGCCAATCAAGCTGTGTCCCCCTGAGATAAATACCTGCAATTACTTGTCTATAGAAATGAATTCCCTTCATTTACTACTATTTACTTCTACCCACAGACTATAAAGGCTGTAAGGCTCGCAGGTTACCATGGTTGACTAGCAGGTCTGATTCTGTTCCATCTGGAGAGGGCTGAACATTGCAGTTTCCTTTCCCTTGATTTTCAATCTGAATTAATATCTTTCCACGTTTCGCTTCACTTCGCTTTGCTTGTAAGAGTTAATCAGACTACACAAAGAATCATTAGGTTTATCCTCTGTTTAGAATCAGATAATTGCAGCTGTGTATTTCATTTTTGCATAAATCTACATAACAAAATACATTTTTCTTCCCTTGTTTTCTCTACTTTTGCTATTCACTTCTGTTCCAGTCTCCCTAATTGACTCATTTCATGAATGAATTTTAATTTTTTCACCTTCATGTTTCATAATTCCCTTTGTCCCATCTACATTTTCTTCATTAGTTTGTTTCCCTTCTTCTTTCACATCCTCTGCTAATGTGACAGGCTACCATCACAGCAGCTCCAAAAGCTGAAAATAAAGGATCCCCTGAAATTATTTCCCCACTCCATGCACATAGATAAATCAGAGTACAATTATAGCTTGAGTTATTCAAGGTCACAGAGAATGTCTTTAAAAGAACAAGGATAAAATGGAATTTCACTGTTGTTCCTTACTTTTCTGTTTTCATTTATGCCTAAATATTTGACTATGACTTTGGACATGATGTCCAAAGAAAATAATACACTCAAAGATAATGAAAACAATAATATTTAACATTTCTTTAGGCCTTAAACAGTCTACTATTTCATATTTATACAACATATCTTGGAACTCTAAATGACCAAATAAAAAGCCCATGACTTTAATAGGTGATTTCCTACAATTTTATATTTCATATAACAATAATAATTTAGAAGAAAAGCAGATATATATTTTACCCTGCATTGGGCTATTTTAATTATATTAAAACTTTGAAGAAAGCAGTTAAACTAATAGAAACTAATGTAAAGGAAAAGGAAAATCAAAGGAAGAGCTAAAAGGAAGGAAGGAAGGAAGGAAGGAAGGAGGGAGCTTCCAATTTTCTTTACAACAGTTATAAATAAATTTGCACTCTTACAGTTAAAAACACAACTCATTTTTTCCTATAATATATCTTGTCTAACCATCAAAATCATATATCATAAATTCATTTTTGTCTGTTTCACAAAAAGCAAAGCCAATCCAGCATAATTCCTCTCTCTGCAGATTGTTGTAATGATCCCATCTTCTTCCTTCTCGCCATTTTTTAAATAGTTGCTATTAGGAAAGAGTTTCAAATAAGGGAAAAAGGAAAAAAACAAAACAAGTGCCTTCTTGATGGTGCAATCAATGAAATTTTTGCCATTGGATTGTTAACAATATTAAAATTGATACAAGAGTTCTATAGAGAACTTTTAGCATAACTGATATTGGAATGGCACATTTTGGGAAAGGAAATCATAGAAGATTTGAAATTGTCAATCATTAACAAAGGAATGTCTAAAGTCAATGCTTGGATATATAAAAAAAAGAGAGGATGTCAAAGCTATACCAATCAGTATTAGTGATTCAAGTCTGTGCTCCACCACAGATGCAAAGGAAGCAAATACTGAATATGCTGACATGAAATCCTTGTTGATAGACCGCTATCTCCCCATCCAAGAAAGATATCATAGTTATCATAGGCAAGTGAAATCCTAACAATGGAATGAAAATGGTGTCTAGAATAATGGAAATATTTTGCTTTAATGTGCAGAATAAAGCAAGGGACTGACTGATAAGAGTTCTGCAGAATAGCTTTTTTTTTTTTTTTTACAGAAAATACCTTTTTCAAACAATCTAAATGACAAATCTAAACATGGACATTACCAGGCAGACACCAGTAGTATCATAATAAAATTATGATGGCAGCTGCTTCCAGAATTGCACCAGGTGGCCAAGTAACAAAGCAACCCATTACAGAGAAGAAAAAAGCTCCAGGGTTTTTCAAAAATCAAGAGAGGAATAGTAGTGGGACCTGGTGTAGTTCGAAGCAGACAGGAAGCCTGCAGGGATCCAAGGTTGGGGAAAAGCCTACGGTGACCAGTAGGGGTGGGAGGCAGGAGTTAGGGGGCAGGAAGTGGAGTATAGGATGTCTCATGGTATGGGGGAGGACTTGAGAGGCCTGGGGCAGGTGAGCTGGGCCTATGCTTAGCCTGCTTAGCCTCACAAGGCCTCCCCCACTCAAGGCTCTCTATGCTCTGTGCGTTTGTTTAGCAGAGGACGGGGAACGTTAAGTGAGGCCATCTTACTTAATGTCCATCGCGACATGCAACCATAAAGGGGGGGTTCATTACAGTTATATATCGAGGTCTACTCCTACAAATTTTCATGAATCAGCAGTCCACTTGAATCAGCCCACCATGACGAAACAAAGCAGCTCCTTCACAAATGCATGGCACAACATAGGAGAATAAACCCATCAGGAAAAGATTCAGCAGTCCATCTGCCTTTGAAAGACAAAAGGTCTTTTGTAGATAGAAAAGTCTACATTCTGGACAGAGAGCACCATTGCTTTGAAAGAGGGGTCAAAATAGACCATTAAAATTGAACAGTCCTCTCTCAATGGGGGGAGGGCAGGGAATACAATATCTGTTGTCTACAACACAGACCTTTCAGCAGTTCCAAAAAGATCCCACACCCATCTGCACACTTATTCAAGTGACTCTGAGGATACAAATAACTCCAAGTGGCTGCAAGGACTCTGAGAGAGCTAATGACCGACCTTCAGAGTGCTAACAAGAATATAAACTGAAGAAGCTTCTTGGATGAGAAGTGAAATATTTTGAAAGAAAAAACAAAATCCAGTTGCATTTTGAAAAACATCTTTGGACAACCATGACCTGGAAGATTGAGAATCTCCATAGACATTTAGCCAACCTGATGTATATGTTGAAGAATTTGTATGCTCACCAGGAAGTAACAATTAAAATGGAATATAGAACTAATTTA
The DNA here is from genome assembly GCF_028640845.1 of Ahaetulla prasina. Classification (NCBI taxonomy): domain Eukaryota; kingdom Metazoa; phylum Chordata; class Lepidosauria; order Squamata; family Colubridae; genus Ahaetulla; species Ahaetulla prasina. Next base: position 120,336,759 of record NC_080540.1, read on the forward strand.
TTCACAATTGGGAAAGGTGTGTAGCAAAGTTGCATTTTGTTAATCTATCTATTTAATTTCTATGCAGCCTATATCATGATGAGAAATACTGGATTAGAGGAAATCATCAAATTGTTGGAAAAAAAACATTAACAACCTCAGTTATGTTGATAGTTGATTTGACGACTGAAGAAAGAATTAAGGGATCTCTCCTTGAAGATAAAAGAACATAGCATAAAAGTCTATATACTGAAATATATACATACATATGTACATACATGCATAGATATGTATATTTCATACACACACAATCAGCATGCAGGTAAAATGGAGAAGAAGCTGAAGCAATTCCAGAATTTATCTTTGTAGGCTAAAAAATAGTCACTAGGACATTAGTACTTGGATGAAATCTAACAAACAATATTTTATCTAGTGCAACATAAATTACACTGAGAACAAAGTTGTATACTGCATTGTCAAGGCAACGGTCTTCCCAGTCTTAATATATACAATAAAAGCTGGACCATCAGAAAGGTTGACTGGAAAAAAATCAATGCTTTTGAATGTTGGAGAAGATTGTTGAAAATACTTTGAACTGAAAGAAGAACAGATAATTCAATACTAGCTGAAGTAAAACAAGACTGTTCACTGGAAGCACTAATTATGAAGTTAAAATGTAAATATATTGTTCACATAAAGCAGGAACGAGAGTCTTTGGAGAAGACCTTGATATCTGGAAAAATCAAAGACAATCAGAAGCCAATAGAAAACAAGGTGGTTAGGTACAATCTTTCATTACTCAAATAAACCTAAAAACATTCAAAGGAACAGTTAATGATGGAAAGTTCTGGTGAACTGTTGCCATCATACGGAAAAGAGTTGGTAGCAACTGAGTGATTAAATGGCAGCCCTGCTGCTCAGTTTTTTAATAACAGGATAAATCACCTAGAGAATTTTAAATAGTCCAGTTTATAAAAATTGTAATACACAATTTACCAAACGTGTGGTAAAATTGACAAGTTGATAAACAAAATTGATGTGCTGCATTAATTAAACTTGATCCCCTTTCTGTAATTGTAGGATTCTTTTTGTGTTTTTGCAATTTCTAGATATTATATTTCTAGATATTATATTTGCAATTTATAGTGTTTTCTAGGATTAGGGAACTAACAAGCCAATTTCCAATTTTAAATAGATTTTTATGTTGGCAGAGACTTCTTGGCAATTAGAGCTATCAGAATATCAGGCCCATTTAGCTAAATATATTTGTCAGGTTTGTTCATTTTCTTGGATATTATCTCACCAAATTCAAATCAGTATGTAATTAAATCTAAACCTCAGAATTATCCTTTGCTTGCTTTGTAGAACATTGAGCAGCTGAGAAGGCAGAAAATACTTCACAATAAAATATTAATATTTTGGTTTTGTTATTTATTTCAGTAAACATATGGTTCAACTGATTCACTGCATCTTTATAGGCTGCAGAAAAATGGTCTGAAATGCTTTTTAACGCTTTAAAAAGTGTTTGTATGTTTCTGGGTGTATACATGATATTGGGAGGGAAACACAAGATGTAATGGAATAAAGAAAACTCTCATATTAGTTTGGAAAATCAGTAATATGAAACAATCATAAAACATTAAAAAAAAACCCACCATAAACCTTCCCTACACCTTTGAATGGCATGTCAGGAATTACAATCAGGAGACAGAGCCAAGACAAAGATGGGGTTGAGAAGGAATGAAGCTGGAAACTGAATTTGATTTAAAAGTAAATTACCCGAATTAAATAGTTAAAATTAACCCCATACCTTAAAAAAATTTTCCCATTACATGAGAATAACAGTCTGGTGGCAACTTTTGGAGAACTTGAATGAGTCGTCCCCAAAGCCTATAAAATAGTGGCCACTTTAAAAGATTGCTTACTTTCCATTATTAAAAAAATACGTTTAGCACTATTAATTATTAGTAAGAAAACAAAGTCAGAGCCACTTAAAAAATAATTAAAAAGAATCAGGCATAGAGAAAATCTGCTCAATGTAATATTTTCAGTTGCCTGATAATCAGTGCTCATGTCCTTTAAAAGAAAGATGAAAGAGCCCAGGGAAGAAAGCTGCACGGAAGAAAGGACAACAAGATATATATGGACAACTGAAATATCAAATTAATGGTAAGACCTATAATAATTTTCAGCAGAACAACAACTACTTATTAGTGGCAAAGGACATGGAACCTAAGAGTTCCATCTTTATTGTTGCTCCCTGGTTCTCCACTGCAGATCCAAAGAATGTCTTACATAGGATCTGGCACTGAAACCCAGTGAGCTGCCCATAGGATGTATTAAGTAAAGGACAGCATTTTAAAAATCAATTTGATTGATTAATTTAAATAAAGCATGACCCTCGGCTCAATATTTTTAACTGTACAGAGGGAGAATAATTGGGTGAAAAACAAGGAAAAGTACATATGTATGGAGCCCATAACCACATTGTCCAAGACTGTACAACACTGGTTATAGAGAATACAGGATACATGATCATATTCAAACTTTTGGCACATAAATAAATGACATGAGAAAATGCCTTTACCTAACCTGAAGCGTTTCAGTCTTAAAACAGTAAGTGGGATGGGGAATTTTAGCAGGTGTCTGTCATACAAGCATGAGAGAAACTGCACCTGCTGAAATTCCCTCTTCCAGGCAGCTATTAAACACACTTGGCATCCTGTCTCACTTTGGTCCTTGTTGCACTATAAAGGAAACATACAGAAGGGATTATTCAAAGCTTGGCTCCACAAAAAAAGGATACAGTACAATGAACATGACAGAGCTATTGCCAAATATCCAGTACAGGATGTTCTGCATTTTGTTTGCAGTGTCTCAGTTGCTTCCTGTGCATAGCAATGCATGTGGCAACTTGAAAAGGGACCTCTATGCCTGCTGAGAAATTGCAAACGAACTCTCTACGGCCTTTCATATGCAGTCACATTCTTGTGCTTCCAGAGCAAACAAATACATTTCGTGAAATTTTACTTAAAAGCCACACAGAGAAATGTACACTTAAGCTCCCAATAAAAAATAAAAACAAGACACCAGCGATGTAGCAAACCTATTTATGCGGCTAGCTTGATGCAGCAAAACAGTATATAAGCTCTAGGCATAAATCAGAGTATCACTAGCAGCTTCAAAATATTAGTTCTTGCTCAGACCAAAAACGCAGAGCGGGATAAGGAAGAAGCTACTACCAAGGTAGCAAGTTGAGAAAGAGGATAGGATTCCTGTCACTTTAATTATCATGTAAGAATGGGCACTTTAGCAGATAGTACTTCTTAGGCGAAGTACATCTGCTGAAATTTCTCATTTGATTCAACTGTGTGGGAGCTCTGTCTCCTTTTGTATATGCCTGCCTTATTTTATTATTGCGTCAAAGAGAGAGAAACATGATCAAGAGATTTGAGACATCCGATACTTTTGGTCTGAAGACACAAATGAAAAAATAATCTGCCTGCACCTACTAGGTCGCAGCCATCCTATCCCATTACAGATACTAACATGGAAAATACAGCATTGGCTTGAACAGGATTTAGGTGTCTATTAAAATATTCATGAAATCACAGCAATCATAAAAGATAGACTTGGAAGGTGCCATTTCGGTCATTGAATCCAACCCCTGCTCACTACAGGAATTCAGATTAAGCATCCCTGACAGATGGCTGTCCACCTCTGCTTGAGCATATTGAGTGATTCACCTTGTCACTGCAGCCTTCTCAAACTGTTCCTCTCCGTGGCCTTTTCCTTGGCTTTGATTGTAACTCTAAATACACACGTTGATTTATTTACAGAGCTTTATAATTGCAGCAATACCTGAATATAGCCGAGTATCGTGGTAATAAGGATGGTTAAAATCATACTAAGGAACAAACTATTAATTCTGTCTTAATGCCCTAAAAATGTACCAGTTGCTAATTATTTATTTATCAGTATTCCTGTTTCCATGTTGCCTAGTAAACAGCTACAGACAAATCAGCTTGTTCTCGAATCTACATGTTCTCTCTCTCTCTCTCTCTCTGCCCCCCCCCCCCCCGTGTGTGTGTGTGTAATTTCTTCTAAGCGCTTTCCCACAAGTGCAGGGTCCCACTTTTCCCCCAGATCAACTGAGTGTTAGTTGGTCCACTGGTACAATACAACAGGAATTCAGTGACTTGACATTGTGGGCTGAGAGAGAGTGACTGTTCTAAAGTCACCCAGTAGCCTTTCATGCCTAAGGCAGGATCACAGTCTTCTGGTTTCTAGTCTGGTGCCTTAACCACTACACCAAATTAATGACTCTGGTTTTGGATTAACTTACTGCAACAATATATATGGATCTGTCTTTCTACAACATGTCCTGCTAATTGTAACAATAGCACAGGGATGGTAGCAATTTCATTCAGCACTTTAAGATTTTTGACAGGACCAGCACTAGTTTCAAGAGATCAACACACAAATATCTTTGGGTGAAAGATGGCACACAATGTGTCCGGTTCTGATCATCACAATACCAAAAAAAAGAAAGATGCTGAGGCCCTAGAAAGAGTTCAGAGAAGAGTAACAAAGATAATATGTGACTATAGTTTCCCAGATCCATTTTTCCCCTTTTTTGAAGGTTGGAACCATATCAGCTCTTTCCCAGTCATCAGGTAGTCCCTCGGTGCTCTTTGAAAAATATGGTTCAGTGATTCTGAGCTCACCTCTGTCAGCTCCTTCAGTATCCTGGGGAGTACTGCAGTGGATTGTGAACCAGTAGTGGCGGCAGCAGAAGGCTCTGTCCACCCACCCAAATATCATCAAAAATGCTCTGTGCATGTGCAGAAATGCTGCGCGCTCGCAAAGCGAGCTTCTGCTTGCTACCAATAGCGAACCAGTAGCCCTGGGATTTGAAACCCACTACTGGTGTACTGGTTCAGAAAATTTGAACTCATCCAAAGTAGATAGGGTTCTGTTAACCAAGTCCTTGCCTATCTTCACCTGCATTCCTGCTCCACTTCCCACAGTTCTGATTTTGATAGGTTGGACTTTTTTCTTTTTTTCTTTTGCATGAAGATAGATGCAAATAATAAATCTCCCTGTTGCCTGTCACCTTCTTGCTATCTCCTCCCATTAATGGGCACACCATTTCCTTGACCTTTTTTCTTGCTCCTTATCTATTTAAAGAAACTTTTTTTGTTATTATTTTTAGCTTTTGTTGCAAGTCTTATTCATTCTGAGCTTTGGCCTTGCCGACTCTGTCCTTGCAGATTTAGGTTATTTGCTGATATTCTGTTCTAGTATGACCCTCTCTCCATTTTTTATACTTGTCTGTTTTGTCCCTCAGTTTGTCAAAGAGCTCTTTGTGCAACCATATTGGTCTCATTTGATGTCATAATTTTCTCTGTGTGTGGTATTGTTTTTGTCTGGTCCTTATTATCTCATTTTTCAGAGTTTCCCAAGCATCCTGAACTGTTTTTCCCTCTAGGATTTCCACCCATAGAGGCCTTCTAATTCTCTCACTTAGTTTGTTGAAGTCAGCTCCCTTAATGTCTAAAATACTAGTCCTCTGATGGTGAACCTATGGTTCGCATGCCAAGGGTGGCACACAGAGCCCTCTCTGTGGGTATGTGGGCTGTCACCCCAACTTAGCCAGCTGGTCATTGGGTTTCCAAGGCGCGCATGCATGCCAGCCAGCTAGTCGTCGGGTTTCCAGCACTCTGGCACACGCACACATGCACACCTTCCAGTTTGGGCACTCTGTGCCTAAAAGGTTCATCATCATTGCAGTAGTCTAACTTTGTTCAATTGTTCAGTGGCTGCATTATCTTCCCCCAAAGTTCCTATAACTTTCACTCTCTCAATCATTTCATCCCTATTAATAAAAATTAAGTTCAGTATAGCTGACCCTGTAGTTCCCTCCTCCACTTTCTGAATTATAAAGTTGTCAGCTGGGCTCATAAGGAACCTGTTCAATCTCCTACTTGATGCAGAGTTTGTTTCCCAGTTGATGTCAGGGTAGTTAAAGCCCCCCATTACTAAAGTGGCATGTTTCATGCATATCTCAACCAACTGATTTGTAAAAAAAGATTTGTCCATTTCCTTTGCTTGGTTGGATGGCCTGTAATATACAGCTATAGCAATATCATTTCCTTTTAACCTAATACTCACCCAAATACTTTCAAGCAGACTTTCATCCTAGGTATCATTCTTTACATACAATGGAAATCCTCCTCTCTGTTAGGTCTGTTTCTTTTGTTTCTTTTGAACAAATTATATCTTTCTAGTAATATATTCTAATGATGGGTTCCATCCCATCAGGTTTCAGTAATAGTGACAATATCATTCCTGTCCACATGTACTAGGACTCCGTTCTCCCTGTTTGTTCCCCATACTTTGAGCAGTGAAGGCCTTCTTACATTTAGTTCTTCACTGATGAAAATAGGTTATATAAGTTTTCAGCACAAAAACCTAGAATTACTTCCAATTATTAAGTTATCTAAAGCAAACATAGGGTGTTGTTGTTTTTTTTGAAACGGAACCTATATCATCAAGCACTATCCCTTATGTCCTTAGTATGTTACTGGATAAGATGTCTCAGGCTGCTGAACTGGTTCCAGTGTTATTACCTTTAATGTCAGCTGACTCTGGAGATTTTAGCCAATGATAAGCAATATTTCCATGTTGTCAACGCCCTCATTTTTTTAGATCACATTTCTAAAGGCATAGGGGGAGGAAAATGTGTATCATTTGACAATTTTCTGGCTGTGGTATTTCATAGGAATTCAGTTACACCCCACATTTCTTTAAGTTTGCAGGAAGAAGAAAATAGTTACTTTTGTATTAACCACTATCTCAGATACTTCCCTAGGAACCAAAGCAAATTTGTTGAATAGTTATTTATATGGACCACATAGAAAACTGTATTCCATAATCCATTGCCTGCAATAGTGTAACAGAATTGCTGATTTGCCATGCAAGGAAAGAACTAGAAGAAAGCAATGCAGTTAATATTGGAAGCTAGATTGGTGTGTGCTTATTTATTTATTTAGAGAACTCACATGATTGTCTCTCTGCTATAATCATCTTGGTAGACAATGGATAAAAACAAGGATAAAAACAAAATCACCTTTTCCCACAGATGGCCAGAACAAACAGCCTCCCAGTTCAACCCTCTTCCTAGCCTAGTGCCTGGGGAAGAGCCTGGTCTTCCTAGCCTTCCAGAAGGCTAAAAAGGTAGGGACCCCTTGACTATTCCAAAGGGTTATGGCAACCATTGAGCAGGTATGCCTCGAAGGTACCATAGATATCAACATTTAAGGGTGGGGACCTGGAATACACCCACCCTATCAAATCTAGTAAAATGGATAAATAGCCTCAGGGGGAAAGGCAACCTTGCAGATAATCTGGCCCCAATAGAGTTTTAAAGGTGACAAACGAGCAGCTTGATTTTCATTTGGGAAGCAACTGGAAGCTACAGCAGCTCACACAGTAGTGGTATAACTTGGATGACTCATGAGGCATCAAAAACTGCATTCTGTGGTATTCTGGACCAGTAACAGCTTCCAGATAGTTTTCAAGGGCAGTCTGATATAGACCGCATTGCAGTAATCTAAATGGGATGTGACTAAGGTGTCTGCTTTGGAAGCCATATTAATATCAGAAGCTTCCACGCTTCCACCTTCTTGTGCTCGGGAAAGTAGGAGGGGGGATTTAGTAGAGGGATTGTAGTTAGACACAACAGCATTCTTCTTTTCAGTCAAGGTCAGGGTGTTTCCTGTATCTGGGGGAGGAGTGGTTGAAGAGGTGGCTCAAGATGGAACAGATGGTGATTGGGCCATGTGATGGACTGAGGGGTGCAGGGGTTGGATTTGGGATGTTGATTTTCTGAGGGAAAGCCCAAATTTGAGAGTTCCGGGTTTTCCCTGATGTGCCAGTATACCTACTCTAATAAATTGGAACTTTGAGAAAATGCCTGTCTCTGAGTTTTTAATTGGAGTTGGGTTCTTCTGGAACGCTGACATAAGGCTTGGTTGAGCAAGGCTCCTCAGTGCAGGAATGAGTGCAACTGGCACACAAGATGAATTTATGCAAAATGCCCTCTGCTCACAGCTCCCTCTGTTCTTCCAGCAGGAGCAACAAGTCCAGGAGGACACCCAAATTGTGCACCAGACCTATATGGGAGAGTGTTACCCATTCAGAATCAAAGGTATCAACTTTCCTGATCCTGGAGGTGGGGCAACCATTCCATCTTGCTAAGATTTTGTCAACAGCAGGTTGCTCACCACTCAGGCCTTTATAGCTGGGAAACTACCTGAACAGCATCACTTGCTGTATGCTATATAGGGGTAGAGCTGTATACTGTATACTGATCAGATCATGATACTGATGAAACCAAACCTCATGCCACAAGATGATTTCTCCCAGAAGCCTCATATGGATGTTAAACAGGAGTGGACGGGAGCCCTGAGCCCCAAGATACCTAACAGGGGCCTAGATCTAGAGCCTTCCTTTCCCGCCATAACTAACTGAAACCAGCCACAAGGAAAGGAGGAGAACCACCATGAAACAATGCTTCCCACTCCCAATCTTGAGAGCCAGTCCAGCAAGATACCATAATTGATGGTACTAAAAGCCATAGAAAGACCCAGGCACTGTTTACAGCTGCTCAAGAAAAATAGTGCAGCTGCCTTGCCGGTTCTCCATATTTATGAGAACCAGGGTGGTACAATACATAGAGGGGTTAAACTAAAAGCAAGGCTGAATTGCTTGAGAAACTACTAAAACCACATTCAAGCATCTATTAACCGATCCTACTATTTCAAAAGACTAGGGCAGCAATTGGTGGGAAATGGTTTCTGTTAGCCGCAATTTAATTGAAAATATAGCAGAATGATACCTCACCTTTTATCAAAATCCTTAGAATTACTGAATACAGAACTTTCTGTCAGGCTGAACAGGAAAGGGTAAGCTGAATGGCTCAAGTGAATCAGTACCTGTATTCATATGTAATCTTGTAAGTATTTTAATCACTTCTAGCAAACAATGTTTGCAATAGAAATGTAAAGAGATGCACTGTCTCAGTCAAAAGCAAAGGGATACAAGCGGAATAACATACTTTGACTTCACAGCAACAACAGCGATAGCTCAAAATTAGACTATATATACATTTTTTCTCTTGGCATAATTTTCATCGTTGGAAAGCCAGTAACTTACCGTATATACTCGAGTATAAGCCGATCCGAATATAAGCCGAGGCACCTAATTTTACCACAAAAACTGGGAAAAACTATTGACTCGAGTATAAGCCGAGGGTGGGAAATGAGGCAGCTACTGGTCAATGTAAAAAATAAAGATAGAGCCAAGTAAAATAACATGAATATTTATTTGAACGAAAAACAATAAAAGTGCAAAAGGGGGAAGGAGGATTCCCAGCTTTAGAAAATTTAGAACTACGCCACCTTTGGTATGACCTGAGCATAGCTCATAAAATTATCTGCTACAATGTACTTCCTATCAATGACTACTTCAGCTTCAACCACAACAATACACGAGAACACAATAGATTCAAACTTAAAAGTGAACCTCTCCAATCTAGATTGCAGAAAATGTGACTTCAGTAACAGAGTTGTTAATGCCTGGAATGTGCTACCTGACTCTGGTCTCTTCCCAAAATCCCCAAAGCCTTAACCAAAGACTATCTAGTATTGACCTCACCCCATTCCTAAGAGGTCTGTAAGGCGTGCATAAGAGCACCAGCGTGCCTACCGTCCCTGTCCTAATGTTCCCTTTAGTTGTATTCCTTTTATGTATTCAATTCATGCTTATATTTATATAATTATTTAATATGTATTTGACAAAATAAAATGAATGAATGAATGAATAGAATAGAATAGAATAGAATTTTTATTGGCTAAGTGTGATTGGACACACAAGGAATGAATGAATGAATGAATGAATGAGTGAGTGAGTTACTTCAACAACATTGTCTCACAGAAATTGACAATACAACTGCAAGCATGAAAATGAGTCCTCCTTTAGCTTCCAAGGGACCAGGGTGCCTCTGAAGGTCAGTGCTCTAAGCACTAAGAACCCAGCACAAATCTAAGCCTGTATGCACACCAATAGTGAAAATACCCTGCACAGTGTCTCTTGGCAGAAGGTTAATTTTCATAGGCGTTGGGGTGGCTCTTTTTTTTTTTTGGCAGGGCAATAAGGATCTCTAATATCATTAAACCCAAGTGTGAGGAAAAGACAGCAGCTAAAATGTTAAGGCCAGTTGTGTGACCTTCTCCAATACAGTTGGCCTGGCTGTTTGCCAAAACTTAAAACACCCTCCATCCCCCTCCTGCTAAAGCTTCTTTCTTAAAACAATTGTGGTCTTTGCCTTTCATGTCGCTCAACCTTTCACCTGCCAGGTTCCTAGCCCTTCACCCTTGACCCACTGCTGTGTTTGCTTAGCATTGTGCCAATCGACTTTAGAAGTCTGTGTGTGTGTGTGTGTGTGTGAGAGAGTGGGAGAGAGAGGAGGGAGGAGGAGTGCAAAAGGGGGAAGGAGGATTCCCAGCTCTAAACAAAGGGAAATCCCGGAATGCCAGCGCGAAAGGCGGTGCTCGCGTTCCTCCTCCCTTGCTCAAAAGCCCCAATAACCTTCACCAGCAAGGCAGACCCCCACGGGAAGGAAGGGGACGGGCTGACTCACCGAGCATCTGGCTGAAGAGCAGCTGCTCCAGGTCGCCCAGCACGGTGAAGCACGGAGGGAGAAGAAAGAATGAAAGAAGGGGAGGAACGGCCCCTCCTTTCTCTCTCTCTCTTCCAGCGCCGCGGAACAGAAGGGGACTAGGGCGCGCACACACACGCCCAGCTTCTGAAGCACGGAGGGAGAAGAAAGAATGAAAGAAGGGGAGGAACGGCCCCTCCTTTCTCTCTCTCTCTCTCTTCCAGCGCCGCGGAACAGAAGGGGACTAGGGCGCGCACACACACGCCCAGCTTCTGAAGCACGGAGGGAGAAGAAAGAATGAAAGAAGGGGAGGAACGGCCCCTCCTTTCTCTCTCTCTCTTCCAACGGGAAAACGCTCTTTCGCTTGCGGGGGAGAGGAGGGAGGGAGGGAGGGAGGTTGGCTTGCTTATTCAACCCTTCGGCTAGCCATCAGCCCTTCCCAGGAGAAGGCGAGGAGTTTTGGGCGGCGACCTTTTGCTAAGCGGCAGCTGCTGCTAACACCACCAGTTGGGGCGGGGCAGGTGAGCTGCAGTAACTCCCGCCAGGCTATGCATTGGCGGGGAAGCCCTGGCGGTGCAGTCCTTCTCGGCTGAGGAGGAGGTTTCCCCCTCTTCTCTCTCCCGTTGCGCCTGAACATCTGCCTAGCAACAATGACGACAGGAGAACCTTTTTCTACTGGTTGAGCTTGGCCAATCGCCGGCTTGCTCTGAGTTGCTGCATTGTTTGTTCACCGGGCGTCTCAATTTACCAAGCGGGCGAGTTTGAGGTCGCGGGCGGGATGGCGCTGCGCTCTGCGCCGCGCGAGCCACCCAAAGGCCAGAAGAAAGGTCATTCCATCGGAGTAATGGGCGAAGGCTCCTTCCTCTCCATGCCGGCTCCATTACTCGATGGAATGACCTTTTCTTCTGGCCTTTGGGGTGGCTCTCGCGGCGAGCTCCTCCCTCAGCCGAGAAGGCTGGCGGCTCCCCTGCCCAGCCCTCTCACTGCACCACCAGGGCTTCCCCGCGCCAATGCACAGTCCGCCAAGTTTGCGCCGTCCGCCCACCCGACACCGGAATGGGGGCCGGCCTGGGGGCGGCAAATCCCGCGAGACCTCGGCGGCCCGCCACCGCCACAGAGCGAGCCCGACTCCTCCTGCCCGAATCGCGCCGTGCAGTGCTGATGGGGAGCTGCTGAGTCCGGCCTGAGCTTGGCGGCTGCTGAGCGCGAGCCCGGGAGGCTGAGGAAGGAGCGGCGGCGGGGTTGCAGCCCAGCCGGGCTCGCACAGCATGGGTAAGGCGGAGAGGAAGGAGCCTTCGCTCCATTACTCGATGGAATGACCTTTTCTTCTGGCCTTTGGGGTGGCTCTCGCGGCGAGCTCGCGCGGTCGGGGAAACCCTCCCTCCCTCAGCCGAGAAGGCTGGCGGCTCCCCTGCCCAGCCCTCTCACTGCACCACCAGGGCTTCCCCGCGCCAATGCACAGTCCGCCAAGTTTGCGCCGTCCGCCCACCAGACACGGGAATGGGGGCCGGCCTGGGGGCGACAAATCCCGCGAGGCCTCGGCGGGCCCGCTCCCCGTCCCTCCCATGGGAGTCCGTTCGGTACCCCCTCCTGTGCGGGGTTCCCGAAGACGTAGACTCGAGTATAAGCCGAGGGGACGTTTTTCAGCACAAAAAACGTGCTGAAAAACTCGGCTTATACTCGAGTATATACGGTAATTATAATTAAACTTTGCCAACTAAAGGTTACACCTCTCTATATCACGTTGGGCTTACATTACGGATTTCTGGAAGGATGAAACAAAACATCAATTCCAAAACTGACTTTCCTTAGGAATTCCACTGGGCAGAAGACTCTTCACCCTTCGGGTCATTTCACGTTGATTTTGGCTCTCAAAACTCATTCATCAAATTAAGCTTAGTATTACTCATAGCTATGGTTCTCAAGGACCAGGAGGTTATATGTGTCAGAAGTGCTATAGCACTAGCAGTCCCTTGGTCTGACATGCATTTACATCTTTAGAGTACAACATGCCTGCTTCAAATGCACTTGGGATACCTGTATCTAACAAACAAACAAACAAAAAAGCTGGGATTGTTACTACAGCTGCATCCTATAGCTTTTGGACTATTATCTCCATGAATTTTGAGATGGGGTTACAAGTGTCTGCACATTATACCCATTCAATTGTGGAAAATTGCCAAATATAGTTGTGTTATGAACATAATCAGAGCGCAGAATACTTTAAGCATAAGACCGATGTAAGCGAAGAATAGACACAGAATATGCAGAGGTTGCTCTGGATTCTTGCAACAGGCAAAGCATACAATTTGTTTGATTTAAAAGCAGAGGAAAGTCAAAGGCTCAATAGCACAAATTCAAAATAAGCAATGAGACTTAATGAAAACTACAAGATGCAATCAATGATCTTTGTTCACAAAGGCACCAAGAAGATGAGGTGTGTGTATGTGTGAATCCTTTAGCAGCACAGTGATGTGTGATGGGAAATTAGAGCATGCATTCTGCCCTCAAGTGTTCAAATTGGGAAGTAGCAAAAAATTCCATCAATACTTGATATAACATCCATATTTGAAAGCCAAATATCTAGGATGTGTTACATTTTTCTTCTTGTTTTTAGCTGGCCTTTCCAAGGCATCTATACCACAATGCTGTATTCGCAGATAAAGTGTCCTTCAATACAGCAGCAAAAATGGATTGTGCTGTTCATATAACTCCCAATCTAAATCTTCCCAAATGTTGCAGATTGGCTCATCTATGGTGAAAATAATAAATACAGTGCCGGAAGAGAAACTCAGCACTACTTCTAAAATGTTAAGGATGGATTAACCACAGCACTTAACACAGCTTTATCTAAAGGCATTTAAGTCAGAAAAAATGGAGGGAGGTATATAATCTGTATATAATTTCTATATTATTAGACTAAGGTGGTTAACCAATTCTAAGGGCTGCATCCTTTGGTCCACTGAAAGTTCTGCTAGGGTGTCACGTGAAAGAGACAAAAATCCATTCTCTAATGGGGTTTAAAGTTACAGTTGGGCAGCTCTCACCATAAAGTTGAAAGGATTTATTTATACCACTGAATACAATGAATAAATAAAGTATCCAAAATAAATTATCCTAAATAAATGACCGTTTGGCTTTCTGCTGGAACACGTGCACTGAAGGAGAGTCCGTTGCCTTTCCAGATCATTTGTTCTACAATTAAACTTCTGTTACTGTTAGGAAGGTTCTCTCTCCCCCCCTCCAATCAGAACCAGAACTAATTTAGAATTGTAACTTAAGCCCATTATCCCATGCACTTGTACTCTGGAACAAGAAGGAAAGAAATCCTAACATCCCATCTACATTTAAAAGAAGCTATTGCATCTCTCTCCCCAGCAGTCCTTTCTCAGCTTCTTCGGTTTCTCATCATGTGGTGTAATTTCTAGTTACTTCTTTATCTTTATTCACCATCTCTAATTTCTCTAAAACCTTCTTAAAATATGGTGCTCAGAGTTTAACACAATAGTAAAAGTCTGGGCAAAGCAGAATAGAGTGAAACAATTTCTTCTATGACTTGGAAATTACATTCTGTATCTGATGAAGCCTAAAATTGTATTTCTATTCTCTGCAGCCACATTACATTGCTGGCTCACATTTAAATTGCATTCCAATATCTTTTCCAGTAGTATCTAAATCAGGTATACCACATTCAACACATCCACATCTGATTTTCCTTTCCCAGAGTACAACTCTGCATTTTAATTTTTTTAATTTATCAAATTTATAGGGTTGCCCATCTCATAAAAGCGATCCTGGGTGATATACAACAATTAATTCAAATAATAAATATATTAGAGAGTTATCATTAAGAAAATAAAAATCATACAGCATAGCAGTTAGTGAACATCAGCCACAGTGATGGAGCCATCATAACATTTCACCAATCCCTCGGGCCCCAGGCTGATGGCAAAATTAGATCTGGAGGGACTACCTGAATATTAACGGGAAGATAACTTCACTTCAGGAAAGGAGAATGCTCCATAAAAGTGAGCATCATAGCAGAGAAAGCCGTCCTCTGAAACCTGCCAAGTGTAGATCCGTAGCAGACAGAACCTGCAGCATGCCTTCTGTGCCAGACCTGATGAGACGAGCAGATATAAATGAGGAGAGGCAGCCCCTTGGATAATTTGGTCCAATGCAATGAAGAGATTCAAGGTTTAAAGCTTCGAACTGGACCTGGAAACAAACTAGCAACCAAAGCACCTCGGGGAGCAGAGGTGTAACCTGTGTTGTTCTGGAAATGCAACCATGACTTTGCATTTGCACCAGCTGAAGCTTCCAGATACTCTTCAAGGGAAGTCCCATTTAGAGTGCATTTCAATAATCCAATTGGGAGATAACTAGAATGTGAGTGACTGTGAGCAGTACCTTCCCAATCTAGGAATGGGTGCAACTGTCACACAACCTAAAGCGGTGAAAAAGCCTTCCTAGACACCACTGCCACCTGCTCTTTGAGCAGGAGTCATAAATTCAGGAATTGAGTTCATGAGTTCAGAAAGTAAGTCTGTAAGTTCAAGACAAGTCTGAAGGGAGCCCTCCACCATTTGAGCTTAGACCGTTGTTATTGTTACTTTAGATTCCAGTTAAAGAAAGAACTTTATGCCTTGTAGACTCTAATAGACTCTGGGGCAACCACTAAGTTCATAGATATAGGAATAGTTTCAGAAACTAAAGTTGCCTACATACTCAAGCTCTACAGAGTCCAATGATAGTCCAGACAATTGACAGACACTAAGAGCAATCACTAGGAGCAAACCAATCTAGTAGGTCAGCCTCCCTGCAGTGGATAGTGATACTAGGGCATCCCATGGCTATCAGAGGTGATCTGACCATGATAAGAGAGACACTAAAAGCTTTCCATTTCCTTCTTTTTGCAGATGAAAAATGTTGACAAGAGCTGCCTTGATAAATTAGAACAACAATTTTAAACCACTATGTCACAGCACATTTGTGTGGTACAAGACATCTGCAGGTGTGCAGCAGAACCCCCTCCTCCATGACATCACCAGGGGAGAACTGTGACTATTTCTCCTCCATCTCAGCAACCAATGTCTTCTGATTTTACAGAAATTTTAGCATCTCACAGTGTGCTACGAGATGAAAAAGGTTCAAATCCATGGATCTGGAATGTTGAATTGTCTTTTCCTGCTGGAAAATTTCAGTCAGTTTGACTATTTGTGGGGATGCTGTGGCTATGAATTTCCTGGAGTGAGAAGGTAGCTGGTCCAAATGTCTATTCCATAATCTTCTGATGCAGTGTTTCTCAACTTCGGTAACTCTAAGATGTGTGGACTTCAATTCCAAGAATTTCCTAGAAAATTCTGGATGTTGTAGTCTACACATCTTACAGTTGCCAAGGTCAAGAAACACTATTTCAATGGAATCTACAGTGGGATGCTGTGCTCTTGCAGTCATATGATCAGCAGCAAATAGGCTCTATCTTTCAACATTTTTTTTCTGCTTACTGTAATAACATACATCAGGTTCTAATGAATTGAAGATTAATTTCTACTTTTCTGTGAAGTATCTATTTAGGATAAGTCTGTGGTCAATATTTTGACATGAAAAAGGAATTGGTTTTTTGACTCCTGCATATATCCATGTTTTACTTTTTTTTAAAAAAAACATATCTTCAATGGTCCTTTGGGCAAATGCTTTTGCACTGTTTTTTTCTTAAAGTGACATATTTTTGCTACCAATATACAGTAAACCTAATCAATCAGAAATTGCTTTGCTAACGTGACAGTTTGGTGTCACATAGCCAACTTCATTCATCTTGTTATACCTCACAAACCTAGTACATAGTCATACCTTCCTTCCATTTCTATTTCCATTCTGATAATCCCACACAATAATGGTTTCTGGTTGGCAGCAGTATGATACTGTCATGCTAAGCAGGCAATTGAGCTTAATAATATAATATCACAAAACCGGTTCAGAAAGTAGATCTTGTCTTAATTCTGTTTCCTGTCCCTCCACAGAAATTAGAAAGGGAAAACTTAAGAAGGTGAAGTCTTTATTGGAAGCCTTCCCCTTTTTTCTAATTAATTGTTTCTGCTTCTCTCACATTTCTTGCATTGCCTTGATTTACGTTATTTATTTCATCTTTTCCTACTAACATATTGATCAGGATAATTATTTTAAGCTTCCACTCATGACCATTTCTATGTACATTTCTAGCATCCTTGGAACTCTCTGAACCAGCAAGTCCTGCAATGTTACTTGTTGGATAAGTTGTTACTTAAACCTGTTATTTAACCTGAGTTTCTTATTCCTATAAACTTTTACTATACATAATAGTCATGATTCCGAGTCTGATTTTAATTAAGCAGTAGAGGTGCATCAGCTGGGTTGCAGGAAGCGGAGACAGGTTAAAATGTTTCACTCTTGCTAGACTACCAACCAATTCATAGACGAGAATATCTGTAGCTCAAGGATGAAAAGGGAGGGGGTGGAGCTTGGTGTTCTCTGAGCTTGGTTGTTTTCTTGCAGACTTTTCATTGCCCAAATGTTTGGGTAATGAAATGCCTACAAGAAAACAACCAAACTCAGAGACCACTAAGGAATCCTCGTACCAATTAATCTATAAGTAATGGCTATAGCTATTTGAGGAAAAGACTACCTTAAGTCTTTTAAAAAAGAAAACCCTAACTTGCTTTCCTCTTGGAAAGACTCGGTCAATCTTAGCTAGTTTCTTGGCTTGTGAATGTCTTCTGCTGTTCAGCATTTAGGTAACAAAAGCACTTATCTTGAAAACTCAGTCAATTACTTTGATTCGGATCTCCAGAAAGATAAATACCCCACTCCCACATACAATATTTAATATTTTCCAAACAATATCTCAATTATTGCCAAACAGGAAAATGTCAGGAGGAAGCAATAAAATCAGAAACTGCAGAAGTTCCTATCAGATCTTCTGTATTTAGAGACAGCTGCTTTCCTCCATAGTTCTTTGAATAGTTCTTTGTATCCATCTTCCATCTTTCTTAAATTCCAATCTTTAATTCAATAGTTTAATTCAATAGTTTAATTCAATAGTTTAATTAATAGTTTAATTCAATAGTTCTTTGAATCCACCTTCCATCTTTCTTAAATTCCAATCTTCATGGTAAAGATATCTCTTCTGGGCTTGAGGCCAGGCCTACCATGGGATAGAATGAAACAGTTTCCTATGATGGCAGATATTAGGAATGTAAACAAGAACTTCTCCCCACACTCCAATCATTCCTTTGTCTTGGAAGGCACAATATTTTCTATCCTGAACTCCCTAAAGCAGTCTGCTGCCCTCCAGTGTCACCAAAGCTCTAAGCCCACCATCAGGAGTAAAATGAAATTCAACAGTTTCTGTATATGAAAACTGGAGTTCATGAAAACTGGAGTGGGATTGGGTGCAACAAAGAAGGAAGAATTAAGCTGTTGGGGAAGAATCAAGAAGTAGCAGAAGGAGCCGGAAGAAAGAAAAACAGCCCTGGCCAACTGCTGCAAGTAGATCTCGCCCATATGATTTTTTTTTTAAATCAACAGCCAAAACAGATTCCATTTCTGCTTAACAGATTGCATCTACAGACTAAGAAATTTGTTACAGCATCTGAACTGAGAAACGCAGAACATAATTAATATCCCTTCTGACAATATGACTCATGTCTGGCTCTATGGTTATCTGGGGCTGAACTAGACTAGTTACAGAAATTAGATGAAAGATAAATTTGATCTCTTTGCTCACACGGCAGATAGATTCCCCTCCTGTAACCTCCAGTCTAAACCGTCTACTTGTTATAAAATGCAAAATGGAAATTCCACAAAATGAATATACTTGAGCTTAGGTCTACATAATCCAAACCATACCAAAGCAATGTTTTCCCCTGTATCTTGAACTTTCCCAACCTCCCCCCCCCCCACTAAAATGCAACCAAAAATCCTTTTTTGGATTAGCCACTGGAGTAATAATTCCTCTGGTACTTAACATCTCGTATCCAATATACTAGATATAATGCGCTTGTAGCAAGAAAGCAACCCTAAAGCAAACAAATACAAGGAAAGGGAATTAGGTCATGATGTAGGAGTAGAAAGAAGACAGAAGAAATAGCATAATCATGATAAAGGTGCAAGAGGCAGGGAAAAAAGCAGATTAAATAAAGTGGAAGTGAAATCAAAACATTACCCAGGAAAAAGTAACTCAGCAAGCAGATATAAAGGAGTGTAACCTTAACAAGTTCTGCTTCAATATGTCTCCCACAATATCACCTCTGATTCTATAATAACAGTCTTTATTCTGGCACAGAGCCAATCCTTCAATGTATTTGACTCACTAAGCAGCATCAAAATTGCAGCATATATTTCTATCTGCAAACATTCGGGAAAAAATATAGGCAAGTGCTGGTGGACCCTTAACACTTGTAGTTCATTTTCACATGCATACTTAAAAGTCATCTCTCCACTGACTGCCTTCCTCTATTTGCTACTCCAAATACAAAATATGCAGGACGAATATTCTGTTTTATACAATTTTAGCTGTCCTCAGGACAAGATGTACATTCATTCATGCATCTATCTAACTCTGCACAGGTAATGTGTATATATACATATTACAGCGCCTGGAATCTCCCACATTTTTATCATTCTTTAACTACCTAGGTTGGGCACGATAAAACGTTTAAAGGTTAATGCATTCCTAACAGATCCACAGCAAATAAACTTGAATATATCCTCTGGATATCATTTATCCAGATCATTTATCTGAAAGGATTAGCTGTGTGCGCCCTTTGAGACTAGGTAAATCTGGGTTGTATCCAATGAATTTTCTCACCTCTTTTGGTCAACTCATTTGTCACATCCTAATTCTCTGTTTATCCGCCATACTTCTTTGGCTGTTGTGGCAATAAGAAAACAAATACAGGCAGCAGATATTCTTTAATACTATCTGAAATATCAAATCTTTCTTTTTTTCAACTGACACTAAATAAATGGTAGTGAATGTTGCAGCTCAACACATCTAGTTGGGTAAGAATTATTTACTACATAATCTTAAAAAGAAAACATATATTTCACCAAGAAAAAAGATAAATATCACACAAATATTTCAAGACTGAATCCTCAAATTTGGAAACGAACACATGTATGATATTAATAACAACCCAGACTAAGTATGAAAAAAAATGCAGATCATATTAGATTCTTGATAGCTGCCCGATTCGAGTTAGGTTTCTGTGAATTTATCTTGATATCTATTCTTCCACACTGACACTGCTTGGAATTTGATTGAAGGACAGTACAAAAATAACTTAAGCAAATAAGCAGGTATAAAATAATTGCACTCATCCTGTGATTTTAAACCAATTTAAGCTTCTTCAATTGTAACTCAAGCCATGCATTCAGCACACAGAATTAACAAGCCATTATTAGACTTCTAAATGTTATTATGATCAAAAAGATGTAGGCCTTTACAGGAAGAACTAGAAAACCAAAAAAAAAAACAAAAAAAACACTCTGTTTCTATTTCTATTCTGCTTGTAAGCATGGGGAAAGAATAGATATATTTTTTGTCCTTCAGTCTCCTTTCATCCTTCCTTCTCCAATGGTTAGCTTCTGCCTCCATTTACAAGTCCTTCCTTCTTTAATGATTTCATAAGCCATTGTAGACTTAAACAAGAACTGGAAAAACCAGGATGGTTCTAGATTACGTAATGTACAAACAATGTGATACTACCAAAACAGATTAGAACTATTTTTTACAAAACCTAGCAGAAGCATCCAAGCCTCCTCTGCAATGCACGTAGAGTAAGAGGTATGCAGCTTATTTTCTCCTCAGTGTTCACCCCTCTCCTTCCCCATGTTTTCTCATTTGCCGGTTGCTGCTACATGGAGCTGGGAGGACTTGGTATAAAAAGTGATAAATGCAAGGAGGGAAATACAACGAGCCTTATAGATATAAGATTGGAATTATACCTTTGAGACCAGTAGTCTTTATCATCTGCCATTTCTTGATAAAACACTCCCAAAACACAAGAGAATGAATCTCCTTCACAAATCTTCCACACTAAGTATATGCTCTTCAGAGTATTTTTCTGTAAACCTGTTTAGGGGTGTGTGTGTGTGTGTGTGTGTGCGCACACGCACACACACACACACACACACACACACTGTCTGCTTCAGTAAACAAACTAAAGCAAGATTTCATACCTAAATTTTGCATCAGAAGCATGCTTTAAAACAACATAAGGCTGGATGCATAGAAGGCTTGCAGGGATGGCCTTACTTTGCAAAAATGTGAAATATATTCAGATAACTATAAATACATCTGCAAAATTAAAAAAACAGCTAAAATTTGCATAAGTTAATTATATATTAATAATAATTATATAAGCTAAATAGCCAATTTGGTGTAGTGCTTAAGGAGCATGCCTAGAAACCAGGAGACTGTGAGTTCTAGTCCTGCTTTTGGCATGAGGGTCAGCTGGGTAACTTTGGGCCCAACACACACTCTTAGTCCACCCCATCATGTTGTCTCAAAGATGCTTTTTTCCAAAAGGCAATTGGACTTTCTTGGGGCTTTTTTTTCTTTGAAAACATTTCACTTCTCATTCAAAAAGCTTCTTTAGTTCTGAACTGAAGGGGGTTCAGGGTCCTTGAGTGGCTCAGGGTCCTTGAGTGGCTCAGACTGCTAAGACAGTCTGTTATTAACAGCAGCTGCTTGCAATTACTGCAGATTCAAGCCCCACCAGGCCCAAGGTTGACTCAGCCTTCCATCCTTTATAAGGTAGGTAAAATGAGGACCCAGATTGTTGGGTGGGGCAATAAGTTGACTTTGTATATAATATACAAATGGATGAAGACTATTGCTTGACGTAGTGTAAGCCGCCCTTAGTCTTCGGAGAAGGGCGGGATACAAATGCAAATTAAAAAAAAACTAGGGTTGTTGTTGTGGGGAAAATAGGAATAGGAAGAAGTATTAGATATGTTTACCGCCTTGAGTTAATTATGAAGTAACTTCAGTGGGATAAAAGTCTAATAAAAATAAATTATAAATAAAATCTATAGATGGTAACACATGAATATATATTTATTCCAATTGTATTCCTACTCATATATTTATGCTCATTCCCCAAATCATTACTATAACTTGATCAGAGACGCTGCACCTCATCCTCACATTTATGGGAACAACTATGACCTGTTAACTTGCATGCCTGGCTACTTAGTCTGTTGCGCATGAGTTGCTTCAAGACTTCTCTGTGTTTGCCATTGCCTTTATACTTGGTAAAGGAATGGGGCCATTCTCAGGTGCCTCAGAACTTCATACGTTTTGGCAGAAAAGTGAAGCAACACATTTTAGAGTCTGTCACAACATAAGAAGAGAGCGATACACACATTTGATGCTCTACTTCAGACAGCAAAATGCCTTGGGCTGACACTGAAGTTTGGGGCCCTCTGCCATTTGCTAGCTCTCTCTGTTTTGTGTGAACTTAAGTCAATTCACCTGAGTGTGAGAGAGCAAAATTAACACCTAGTTCTGATATGATGGGGCTGCCAAGCACACTTTCTTCTGCTTTAAGGAAAGCATCTTCTTGTACAAGTAGCAAACGAACAATTCCAGTACAGAAGAAGTAATCTTTCCTAAGAAAGACATAACATACCCATACACTCACACATAGAGTGCACGGTTCAAAAAGATTCCCACTGAGATAAACATGGTTGTTTTTTATATTTATTCTTTGTGAAGTATCCTTTGTTGCCCAGTGGTGAAATTCTCACTGTCCCTTTCTATTAGCAAACACCATCCACTTCCCGCGGTCTCTGTAACTTGCTGTGTGGCACAGAGCGAGATGAGTGTGCTGTGATGTTTTGTTTCAAAGCAAAGCTGTATTCTTAATGCTCTTGCACACTCACTTGCTACTTTTATTAGTCCCTCTTTTTTATATTAAAAAAAAGATATTGTTACCATAGTAACCCACAATTTCCTGATATCGCTGTGGACGATGAAGCCAGGATGCCAGACTTCAAAGCTCTGTGGCTATACTCTGGAGTTTTAATGCTAAATCCCGTGCTTGTGAGCCAGCTGGAAACTCAACTGCTGAACCCATACACTTAAACAGTCTTCCTCAGCCTATAAATACAATCATCCATGATCGGATGCATTGAACCACCATCATTTTCAGCCAGCATGGCTTCTGGCCCACATAATAAGAGTTGCAGTCAAACACACTTCGCAGCAACTCTGTTTGGATAGGGGGAGCTGTTCCATTACAGGTAGCATACTGCATTCCACAGTATAGTGACTTTTGTTTATAAGTGGGACTTTATAAAACCCATGAGATCATTTGAAGTTGTCCTGAACTACTGTTTCATTCTATGGCTACCTGGAGTTTGCAGGGAAAATTAAGCACAGCAGGCAAAGGTAAGGCAGAGGCTGTCTCGCGAAGCAAAAGAAGGCAACAATAAATAGACCCTTAGATATCTCAAGAGAGTCCTAATGGTTGAGGGTTTTTTTCCTACTAGATTAATCTGCAACATTCTAAAGGCAGATAAAGCCTTGTATAAATAGGATCTGCTATGAGATCAGCCTCACCCTCTCTAGAGTTATTGTCTGGCCTGCTAGGAAAGCGTTCATCCAATTTTGCATCTAAGATGGATGCTGGCAGAAAATGATTCTCAAGTCTGAGGAAGACGTATATGGAGTTAACTGATATTACTTTGACAATACAACTGGAACAGCTGGTTCCTCCAAAATTGCATAGCATCAGCTGCTGTCCATCTTTCTCCACAGTTGAAGTAGGAAATGACAATTGCTGGGCAGCCATAAGACAGACTGGAGAAGGACATACAGTATGTGCACACTTGGTGTCCTGTACCACACATGCACATCACTCTGTATCAGTTAGAAGCAAGCACTGCCTTAAAGCTACCAGTGACCCAAATTAAGAGATTATTTGAATATGCAAGCATTGATGAATTAATAATGTACCTGCAGTTTTACAGAGATGCATTTTACTATGTGTCTTCTTTAAACTTTTCATAAACAGAAAACCATTTCAACTCCAAAATTTTATTTCCGTGCACATTACAAAACATATAATTTGCTCTCAGAAGAGAAGGCCCCCTCTCTTTTCCCCATTAATCTGTCCTACTCTCTTGTTTCATCACTTGTTATCCCTGATCTCTAAAATTAATATTCCTTCAGCCCCCTAGATAAAAGGACCACTGTGGGAGAATTGAGGAAAATACAGAAGATATAAAGATCAGGTGACAGTGGAAGTAATAAGTGGATTTGCTGTTCAGATTTAACTGCTAGGACTCAGGGGTCTGCAAACTTGGCTCTTTTAAGACTTGAGGACTTCAACTCCCAGAGTTCCTCAGCCAGCTTTGCTCTGGGAGTTGAAGTCCACAAGTCTTAAAAGAGCCAAGTTTGCAGATCCCTGTGCTAGGTAAACTTCCGAGGACCCCAATTAATTGTTGGGTTGGTGGAAAATCACTCCCATCACCAAGAAACTTTTCTCTCCACTACCACAACTAGGACAGCAGCCATAATAGCTGGATGAGGGAGCTGAAATGGAATGTATGACTTTTCCCTAGTTTGGATTATATCCCAAATCAGAAAAGAACTGTAAGGAAAACTGACACCCAATTTGAATAAGGGTAAAATTCCAAACGAGGTAATTTTTGAACTTCAGCAACATTGCTAAAGGAATAATGGAAACTAGAATGATACCATTCAGATATCCTCCAGATTCATGAAACAAATTGCTGTGAGCTTTCATGGGCTTACTATTATGTTCCACTGGGGCCCCAAACTAACTATCTATCTACTATCTATTTACTATCTATCTATCTATCTATCTATCTATCTATCTATCTATCTATCTATCTATCTATCTATCTTCATCAGGGCCGTAGTGCAAGACAGATAGAAATACAAGTGTTTCCCAAGCTGGCTTGTGCTTCAGGCTGGTCATCATGGTGAAGTGCTTATACTGACTGAAAATATGATATATATTAGAACAATGGCCATTGGTTTTTCTTCTATAATCACTAATTTCAATCAATGTTAAATAACATCTGGACTGATATAACTGTCTTATTTATGTTGCTTATTTTTGTAATGGTAAGGTAAGAGAAAGTACTTCATCTAAATTTGATGTCTTTTCTTCTAAATATAAAATGCTAAATATATATTTCTACTTTTTCTGAATTATTACTGATGGTTCTCACATCCACCTACTCAAAAGTCAGCCTCTCTTTGGAACATAGTAAAAAACCAACACCACCTCTGCAAAAGTAGCCACTCAAGTTATACTCTTCTTATCCCATTTGGGGTGGAATAAGAGTTTCGATCTTATTGTGAAGAAGAAAACAGAGGCATTTGCTCTTTAAAGCAGGGCAGCTTACTGAAATATATAAGCAATCATCAATAGTGGCTCTATATTTATCCTCAAGTCAGGAGTAATGTTACAGATCAGCTGCATATTACATTATCCTAGACGAGTTCAAATCACCAGGACCGGATGGATTACACCCCAAGGTTGTGAAGGAACTGGCAGATGAGATCTCAGAACCACTGAACTATATCTTTCAAAGATCCTGGAGCACAGGGGAACTGCCAGAGGACTGGAAAAGAGCTGATGCAGTTCCCATCTTCAAAAAAGGGGAAAAAAAACAGATCTGGGAAACTACAGACCTATCAGCCTGACCTCAATACCAGGGAAGATTCTGGAAAAGATAATCAAGCAACAAATCATTGAACACCTAGAAGCAAACAAAGTAATAACCAAAAGCCAACATGGGTTTGTCAAAAACAGATCATGCCAGACTAATCTCATTGCATTCTTTGACAAAGTGACAGAATTAGTGGACCAGAGGAATGCTGTCGATATAATTTACTTGGACTTCAGCAAAGCATTTGATAAAGTAGACTATAACCTACTACTAGATAAAGTAGAAAATGTGGGTTAGACAGCACTACCACCAGATGGATTTGTAACTGGCTGACCAACCGCACCCAATGTGTAGTCCTCAATGGAACTACATCCACATGGAGGGAAGTATGCAGTGGAGTACCCCAAGGCTCTGTTTTAGGCCCAGTACTCTTCAACATCTTCATCAATGACTTGGACGAGGGGATAGATGGGGAACTCATCAAATTTGCAGATGACACCAAGCTGGCAGGAATAGCCAACACTCCAGAAGATAGGCTCAAGATACAGAAGGATCTTGACAGACTTGAACATTGGGCGCTAACTAACAAAATGAAATTCAACAGTGAAAAAAGTAAGGTTCTACATTTAGGCCAAAAAAACAAAATGCACAGGTACCGTATATGTGGTACCTTGCTCAATAGTAGTACCTGTGAGAGGGATCTTGGAGTCCTAGTGGACAACCATTTAGATATGAGCCAGCAGTGTGCAGCAGCTGCTAAAAAAGCCAACACAGTTCTGGGCTGCATAAACAGAGGGATAGAATCAAGATCACGTGAAGTGTTAGTACCACTTTATAATGCCTTGGTAAGGCCACACTTGGAATATTGCATCCAGTTTTGGTTGCCACGATGTAAAAAAGATGTTGAGACTCTAGAAAGAGTGCAGAGAAGAGCAACAAAGATGATTAGGGGACTGGAGGCTAAAACATATGAAGAACGGTTGCAGGAACTCGGTATGCCTAGTTTAATGAAAAGAAGGACTAGGGGAGACATGATAGCAGTGTTCCAATATCTCAGGGGTTGCCACAAAGAAGAGGGAGTCAAACTATTCACCAAAGCACCTGAGGGTAGAACAAGAAGCAATGGGTGGAAACTGATCAAAGAAAGAAGCAACTTAGAACTAAGGAGAAATTTCCTGACAGTTAGAACAATTAATAAGTGGAACAACTTGCCTGCAGAAGTTGTAAATGCTCCAACACTGGAAATTTTTAAGAAAATGTTGGATACCCATTTGTCTGAAAAGGTGTAGGATTTCCTGCCTCGGGGCCTCAGGGTTAGACTAGTCCTGCCTCGGGGTTGGACTAGAAGACCTCCAAGGTCCCTTCCAACTCTGTTATTATGTTATTAACTTTAATTCAACATTGATTCAAAAGAAATCAGCAATGCAGCCCTGCCTTAGCCTAGATCTCAATTATTATTATTTCAAGCCTTCTTTTATTTATTTATTTATTTATTTATTATTTGCATTTCTATACCGCCCTTCTCTGAAGACCCAGGGCAATTTACAGCCAAGTTAAAAAGACATATACAAAAATTAAAACACAATATTTCAATTAAAAATCTGATTCCATAGACCAAAATATTAAAATAACAAGTAAAACTATAAAACCAAACCATCAATAAAACCACCCATTAAAATTGCCCTTAGGTCAGCCCTGCTCGGTGAAACAAGAAGGTCTTGAGCTCGCGCTTAAAGGTCCGGAGGTCGGGGAGTAGGCGTAGTCCCAAAGGTAATTCATTCCACAGGGTATGTGCCCCCACAGAGAAGGCTCTTCCCCTGGGGGCCGCCAGTCGACATTGTTTGGCTGACGGCACCCTGAGGCCCTCTCTGTGACAGTAGGCGGTCCCATAAGTAACCTGGTCCCATGCCATGTAGCGCTTTAAAGGTGATCACCAACACCTTGAATTGCACCCGGAAGACCACCGGCAACCAGTTCAGCTTGCGCAGGAGAGGTGTTATATGGGAGCTCCGAGACGCTCCCTCTATCCCCCGCGCAGCCGCATTCTGTACCAGTTGAAGTCTCCTGGTGCTCTTCAAGGGGAGTCCCATGTAGAGAGCATTGCAGTAATCCAGGCGGGAGGTAACGAGGGCATGAGTGACCGTGCATAACGAGTCCCGGTCCAGGAAGGAACGCAGCTGGCGAATCAGGCACACCTGATAAAAAGCTCCCCTGGCGACGGCCATCAAGTGCTCTTCTAACAACAGCCGTGCATCCAGGAAAATGCCTAAGCTGCGAACCAACTCCCTGGGGGCCAGTGACTCGCCCCCCACAGTCAGCGACGGAACTAGCTGACTGTACCGGGACGCTGGCATCCACAGCCACTCCGTCTTGGATGGGTTGAGTTGAAGTCTGTTCATCCACATCCAGACCCGAACAGCTTCGAGGCACCGGGATATCACATCGACGGCTTCGTTGGGGTGGTTCGGGGTGGAAATGTAAAGCTGAGTGTCATCAGCATACAGCTGGCAACTCACCCCAAAACCGCTTCCCCAGTGGCTTCATATAGATGTTAAACGGGCTGGACACTGATTGGGTAGATTCGGGCGGGACGGCGGAGGCAGTTCTTGAGAATATTATTTGGGGGGAATTCGACTCTGTGACTCCCGAGGACATGGACAGGATACTGAGGAGGCTGAATGCAACCATGTTTATTGGACCCGTGTCCCTCCTGGTTGGTACTGGCCACACAGGAGGTTACACGAGGCTGGCTTCAGGGAATTGTTAACGCTTCTCTGAGGGAGGGTGTCTTCCCTACAGCCTTGAAAGAGGCTGTGGTGAGACCCCTCCTCAAGAAGCCCTCCCTGGATCCAGCTATTTTATCGAACTACCGTCCGGTCTTCAACCTTCGTTTTGTGGCGAAGGTTGTCGAGAGTGTGGTAGAGCATCAGCTCGCTCAGTACCTGGATGAAACTGTCTATCTGGCCCCGTGCCAGTCCGGCTTCCGGCCTGGGTACAGCACGGAGACGGCTTTGGTCGTGTTGGTTGATGATCTCTGGAGGGCCCGGGATAGGGGTTGTTCCTCTATCCTGGTCCTATTAGATCTGTCAGTGGCTTTTGATACCATCGACCATGGTTAAGGGGCTTGGGAGTGGGGGACACCATTTTTTGGTGGTTCTCCTATCTCTCCGACCGCTCGCAGACGGTGTTGGCAGGAGGGCAGAGATCGGCCGCAAGGCACCTCATGTGTGGGGTGCCACAGGGGTCGGTTCTCTCGCCTTTCCTGTTTAACATCTATATGAAGCCGCTGGGGGAGATCATCCATGATTTTGGGGTGAGTTGCCAGCTGTACGCTGATGACGCTGGGGGAGATCATCCGTGGTTTTTACACTTTATACCTTACAAGTATATTATTTTGGCTATTTAACAACTTCTTTAAAATAGGATATTACTAATAGCATGATTCCTCAAGTTTTGTCTTTGCTTTGTTATGTTTTTTATTTCTCTATATGCTCAAAGAATAACAGTTTGGGGCTCTGAAGTCTTGAAGAGAACCTGTGAATTTGGAGTGCTCTCTGATGGGCTAGGCCTAACTAAGTGGCATAAAGTTAAGCTGTACTGGGCCTTATAAATACCTGAATGTATTTATACTACAAAGAAATTCCAGGGTGATATGCTAGACGAATATAGAGAAGCCGTAAAGGTTTGAAGAGGTGTTAGATTAGGTGGGGAGTTTTGAAGGATTTGAAGAGATGGTACAAAACATATTTCAGGTTTTTCTCCTTTTTAGTCAAACTATTAATGAAACATAGCAAAAGCCCTTTAATTTCTCCAACCTCAGCTCTGCAAGTATGAGTTAGAGTTTCTTACTGCTTTGCATACCAATGTGAACAATCTTCCCTCTCTTCAGTTAAGAGAGTTTTTTCGAAAGCACAAATGAAATATTTTTTTCTGATCTTTAACTCTCAGCTCCAGTCAATTTCAAACATATATTCTAATTCTACCTCTATCTGTTCTCCCAAAAGCTAGAGTTAAGCAAGGGTTTAGGTATCAGTAGCCAGTTTTTTTTCTCAGTCAGACAGCTGGCCTTGTTAGCTGATGGTCAGTTTTCAAATAAACCCCAATGAACGTCTTTCTTTGCATCATCTTCAACCCCATCAAAGTCCTGTGTGATAACCGGATAAGGTACTGTATCAGTCCTCTTCAGGGAGTCATCAGGAGTTGAAATCAGTTAAACAGACTTCAGTATCCTGCATAGGTCAATATAATTCTCTATAAAATATTTTTTCTCTGCCATCTGCCAAGCCAGAGGCATGTGACATTAGCTTCCAAATCTTTTCACATCTGCATAAAGAGGATTAAAACAGAGAATATTTCCCATGGTGCTGAATCTTCCATTTGGCTGGACACATTCATTAAAACTTTTTTTTTAAAAAAAGAAAAAGATCAAGGGCATTTTCTGCTCTTGTTTTGCATGCAAACTGAGATCAGAATATGCCCCCAGGTAGAAGGAGTTGCTGAAAACAGCACTTTGAATGTGTTCACATCACGAACATTCTTTCTTAAATAGCTTATTAAAAACCTTCTCCAGCTATATTCAAACTAATCAGAGGTCTAAACTGTGTTGCCTGCTGCATTGAAAGCTGTAACAACATCAATAAATTCTTCAGATGCAAAAGGAACAAAAGATGTGCACAAGTACACCAGCGTGCCTACCGTCCCTGTCCTAATGTTTGCTTTTATTCGTACCCTTTACATGTATTTATAATTATTTACACTTGTCATAATTTACACTTGTCATAAAATACATGCTTGACGAAAATTAATAAATAAATAAAAATAAATTGATAACATGGATTCAAAAACGTGGAGAGCAGTATTAGAGGACTCTGTTTAGATTACCTGACCCTTCTTATACTATACTATGAAAAGGGAAATCAGTGTGTCTTGAGAATGGTAAACCAAATCAGATCCCTTCAGTCTACAAAATCTTTATATGAATAACAGCATTAGATCATTGATTTCTTCACAAAATTCAGTCTGTTATTGATTAACTTGCCTTGCCTGGGAGGAAGGAGGATATATCAATGGAACCTCAGCTACAAAAAAAATCAAGGTTCAAATCTCACTACAGTGCCGCTCTGTTAGGAAGCCATATCTTTCTTTACACAGTATCCTTTCCTTATCCTTGCATATCTGGCAGGTAGCCTTCAATTTAAAATCTTTGACCCTAAGAACTCCCTCTTTTCAACTAATCGATAATTCTATATCTTCCTTTTACCTCTAGCTGTAACTGTCTGCCAGTTAAAGTCTTATCTCCCAAACTATCTAACAGATGCTTCAGAATTTGGATAAACCGCATTGGAATTTTGGTATATTTGCATCATGGGTGAGCTGCCTGATCTCTCACAAGACATGCTGATCAACCCCCAGACTCCTATTCAGCTGCCACCGATTGTTGATAAATAAATAAAAATCAAACTTGGGAAGGGATGGTTGGCTAGGAAGTATAAACTTACTTTAAAAATGATTAAATTTTCAGAAAACAGATTTTTATTTCTATCTCCAGGGTGAATGCATTTTTTTCCTACTTATTAATTTGATTTACTGAATTGATAAGCCTGCCTAGCTCAAACAATATGATTCTGGGTGGCATAACAAAAACAACAAAACAAAGAATAAACTGAAAAAGAACAACATAATATTAAAGCATACATTAACATATAAATACAAATATGAAATGCAAAATATAAATTGGTGACTATAATAAAAACAACTAAAAGGAGAATCCATTTAAGTGGCCTTAAATGCATGAGAGGAAAGAGAGGTATTAATTCTATTTTGACAAAGCCCATTTTGCTGGTCTCTTACCCATACATTGTATGGTCCCCAACAAATTTTACATATGGACTCTGAGTGAATGTAATTCAGAAATATCTGAATAGCCATCTATTCCTCCTCTGGTGCCACTAAAGGGCCCAGTGCTCTAATATTCTCAATCTGTATGATCATTCTGTTAAGTTGAAAATTTAAGAAATTAGCTAGTACAGGTAGTCCTTGACTTACAGCAGTTTGTTTAGTGACTGTTTGAAGTTACAACAGCACTGAAAAAAAGTGTCTTATGACTTTTCAAACATCCGCATGGTTAGGTGATCAAAATTCAGGTTATTTGGCAACTGACTCACATTTATGATGATTGCAGCATCCCGGGGTCATGTGATCTCCTTTTGTGACCTTCTGGTAAGCAAAGTCAATGGGGTAGCCAGATTCACTTAACAATCATGTTATTAATGTAATAACTACAGTGATTTGCTTAACAACTGTAGCAAGAAAGGTTGTAAAAGGGGCAAACTCACTTAACAACTGTCTTCACTTAGCATCAAAAATTTTGGGTTCAGTTGTGGCCATACGTTAGGAACTACTGTAGATATTGAGAATTTTCCCATACTTCTGGGCATTATATTAGTCCACTGTTTCTCAATCTTAGCATATGTGGATTTCATCTCCCAGAATTCCCCAGCCAGCCAGCTGTACTAGCCGGTTATCCCAAATTAATGATTACCTGCATCAAAAAAGCTCAACTGGAAACAAATAATGTATAATACTGAACGATGCTGAAACAAATGTTGAAATAATGTAGAATATTGAATATTGTTGAATGTTGAACAATGCAGAAAAAGTAGCATTAATTCTAAATTACATTGTCCTGAACTGCCCACCATCGATCAGAAATCACCAAAATCAAACTTCAGCTTGTAAAAAGAACAAATAGAACTTTAATACAGAATTTCAATCATTGTATGGGTCTGCAGTGGTGTCAAAAGACTACTCTTAGACTAATTAGAGATGGGTTTTGTATCCCATTTTCTTTTTAATTCAAGACAACAAATGGTGAATTCCCTAGAGGACTATGCAGATTGGATGAACCACTTCCTCAGAGGAGTCCTGTTGTTCAATCTAAAACTTATTAGATGAACATGAAATTTTCCACAACCCCCACACCCCAAATACATAAAACCTTCCATTACATATCTGCCTTCCAAGATATTGGTAGTGCATATTCAGGGAATTTTTCTAATGACAGTGTGGTTTTGCAATTCCACTCTGAAGCAAATTCTACTAAATACAAGGAAGAAAAGAAGATATAGATACAGCCTTAGCTGTACCTTTTATTAGCCATTCAAAGCACTAGTTGGTCTACAGCACTCATCTATGTCCCCAGTTAAACCACACATATTGATATTGCCACAAGTTATCACTGATTCTCACTCAAAATAAAAAAGGATTGTCTATTTTTCATGGTTCCTAATTTCCAATAATCACAGACTATTTTTCTTTCTTTCCCTCCTTCTCTCCCATCTGAAGGAAATAATTCTGAAAAAAAAAAGATTAGAATACTTATCAACAAACGTATAGTTTTTGCACTGGGAAGCAAAATTCAAGTTACTCATAGAATCTCTTTTTTCTTTTTCATTTGGCAGCTGTGGTCATTAAACAGACTAACATAATCATTCCAAGCAATCACAAATGAAGAAACTAACTTAAAACATAGCTTCAGTTGCTAGTAGAAGACAACTGCCGGCATCCCGGTACAGTCAGCTGAGTCCTCGGCTGACTGTTGGGGGCGAGTCACTGGCCCCGATGGAGAGGGTGCGCAATCTGGGCGTTCTCCTGGATGAACGGCTGTCTTTTGAAGATCATTTGACGGCCGTCTCCAGGAGAGCTTTCCACCAGGTTCGCCTGGTGCGCCAGTTGCGCCCCTTTCTAGACCGGGATGCCTTATGCACGGTCACTCACGCCCTCGTGACGTCTCGCCTGGATTATTGCAATGCTCTCTACATGGGGCTCCCCTTGAGGGGCATCCGGAGGCTCCAGTTAGTTCAGAATGCAGCTGCGCGGGTGATAGAGGGAGCCCCTCGTGGCTCCCGTGTTACACCTATCCTGCGCAGACTGCACTGGCTACCTGTGGCCTTCCGGGTGCGCTTCAAGGTGCTGGTGACAATCTTTAAAGCGCTCCATGGCATAGGGCCGGGCTATTTACGGGACCGCCTACTGCTACCAAATACCTCTCACCGACCCGTGCGCTCTCACAGAGAGGGACTCCTCAGGGTGCCGTCAGCTAGGCAGTGCCGTCTGGCGACACCCAGGGGAAGGGCCTTCTCTGTGGGGGCTCCCACCCTCTGGAACGAACTCCCTCCAGGACTTCGTCAACTTCCGGACCTCCGAACCTTTGTGAGCTTAAAACACACTTATTTATCTGCGCGGGACTGGATTAGATTTTAAAGTTATGGGTTTTAAGGGGTTTTTATTATTTATACTATTTTAAATTTGGGGCAATAGAATAAGTTTTTTAATTGTTTTTTTAATCTGTATTTATATGTATTTTAACTGCCTGTGAACCGCCCTGAGTCCTTAGGGAGATAGGGCGGTATATAAATTTGAAAAATAAATAAATAAATAAAATAAACTGTTAGATGTCAGAGTTCCAAGTAACACCCCCAACAAAAGAAGACTCTGAGGCTTGGGTTTCCTCAAAGTTACGTTTTATTAGAGATGTCATATTGGCACATCTGGGAAAACCCGACTCTGAAAGTTTCAGGTTTTCCCCACCCAAAGAAAAGTTCAAGTCCCTGCCCACAAGTCCATCACATAGTCCAATCAAACATCACCCCAACTGGAGATGCCTCCCAGTTCCAGCCTTCCAGGTGCAGGGCAAATTGTCCTTGACTTCTTGAGAAAGGAATGTTATTATGACTATATATCACCCATACTCCATATTATCCCCCTGCCCAGTTTCCCACAGTAGTAAACATGGCAAGTCTGAAGGCCTAATACAAAAGATGGCATACAGGCCTGACATTAGAATTACTAGGATATTTTATCTGTTAATAGTTAATACTCAGGTTTCTAGAAAATTTGGGCTTTCCTTCTGTAACAAAAGCAGCTTGCTAGTATTTAAAATCTGGAGGATTTTAAAATTTAAAATCCTCCAAATAATCAGCAATTTTCTCAGTCTTTTATGATATTGAACCAATGATCTTTTCCTATTAAACAGGAGAACCAATTTGGTGCAATGGTTAAGGCACTGGACTAGAAATTAGGAGACTGTGAGTGCTAGTTCTGCCTTACACATGAAAGCCAGTTGGGTGACTTTGATCTAGTCTCTCATCCCAACCCACCTCACAGAGTTGTTGTTATGAGGAAAATAGGAGGAGGAAGGAGTATTAGGAATGTTCCTTGCCTTGAGTTACTTATAAAGTAATAAACCTGGGATAAAAATTCAATAAATACATAATACTTCTACAATGCCACCATTATTTCTTAGGTAGGGATTTGTGGCCACTCACACAGTTTATGTCAGTTGCTAACATAGTTTATAATCAGTGATGAGGGATGTTATCTGTTAAAAAAAAGATCTTGGTAAGTTTGAAAGAATAAGGGAAAATCAGTATCAGAATAAAGTACGTCTTTTATTATGTTTTTTGAACTGCCTGATAAACTAGGGTGAGAAAAGTGTACCCATCTTTACTGTACTGGCTATTGTCTCAGTTATTTTCCAAACAGGATGATTAACCATTCTTACTGAAAGAATTTAAGAATATTATAACAACAGCAACATTAACATTACTGCCAATTACTCGTTATATTGTGCCATGGACTAATCAGTCTCATCTTTACAGCAACCTCCCAAAACTCTACACACAGATAACACAGAGTTACTACTTAACTATATTGTTATCCTACATTCAGTGTTGATTCAGATACTATTTTGACCTACTCACAACTATAATTTTATGAAGGATGAAAAATTTCTTATTTCAAGCCTACAGCTCTGACCTCATTTTCATCCTAGTGCTGTGCTTTCCTGGCAACTTCCATTGAGTACCCAGCAATAATGTATTCTAAATGTTCTGATTTTCAAGAGATTGTCTTGTTTTGACTCTGACTGCACATGATGTACAAACAACATGCATTTAAACTTCAGTAGTGTTCATTTTCAGAGACAACAGCTTGAACAGAAGGTGTATCACAAATAGCTAGGAAGGTGCAGGGTTTAATAATTCTCTCATCTACTGGTTTTGTACTGAGGTTCTCCCATACACAAGTGTATATCTTCTAAAAGAGTACCACGCTTGCATTTCCAGGAACAAATAAATATTGTGAATTCCACAGAAGGGAAATCACAGTACAGTTAAACACAGATATGGAACTTGGAGGCTACCTATGCCTGATGAATGTCTCAATATTTTTTTCTTTTTACAATCCCTTAATTTAGGTTGAGTCCAGGCAGTTGAACCTGAGCATTTACTAGCCAGATGGCCTTCCTGACACCTATAGTGGAGTTTGCAGTAGATATTTTTGTCTTTGTGCCCTAAGAGAAATATTTGCTGCCTCTAGGATTGAATTCTCAACCTTCTGAGTAGGAGATGAGCGTCTTCACCACTAGGCCACCATTGTGCTTCATGAATGGCTCAATATAATTGCTACCAACCTGCCTTCCATTGAGGACCTGTATACTGCACAAATCAAGAAGAGGGCCGTGAAAATATTTGCAGATCCCTCGCATCCTGGACATAAACTGTTTCAACTCCTATCCTCAAAACGACGCTATAGAGCACTGCACACCAGAACAACTAGACACAAGAATAGTTTTTTCCCGAAGGCCATCACTCTGCTAAACAAATAATTCCCTCAACACTGTCAGACTATTTACTGAATCTGCACTACTATTAATCGTTTCATAGT
This sequence comes from Ahaetulla prasina, assembly GCF_028640845.1. Classification (NCBI taxonomy): domain Eukaryota; kingdom Metazoa; phylum Chordata; class Lepidosauria; order Squamata; family Colubridae; genus Ahaetulla; species Ahaetulla prasina. The sequence continues at coordinate 120,372,877 of NC_080540.1, forward strand.
TCCCATCACCAATCTCTTTCCACTTATGACTGTATGACTATAACTTGTTGCTGGCAATCCTTATGATTTATATTGATATATTGATCATCAATTGTGTTGTAAATGTTGTACCTTGATGAACGTATCTTTTCTTTTATGTACACTGAGAACATATGCACCAAGACAAATTCCTTGTGTGTCCAATCACACTTGGCCAATAAAAAATTCTTCTTCTTCTTCATATAAGGATGAAACCAGTGGTACAGTGCTTCCTATGGGTCAGTAGCCAATATAACAACATACTGACCATTTCCCTCTGCTATTTCTCTGCTGAAAATCTCCTTCAGCTGAAGTATTTTCCCTTCAAATACATATACTGTGATCACAGCCTGCATCCCAGACTGCAGACACAAAATATGCATCCTCATGAGTGAACAATGGCTGTTACAAAAGTACACAGATACCCCAGACACTTCCTTTTCTAGCGTCCCTATAAAAACATGGAAGAAATTCATAGAAATAGGTTTTGCAAGGAACTGCCTTAAAGCTCAATTGGTAGACCAGTGGCTCTATTTTTAAAGAAGGTAGACTGGTGCCTCCCAAAAAAGGCAATTAGTAGACCGGTGCCTCTATTTTTACCTTTTTAAAGAAGGTAGACCGGTGCGCTCCCAAGTTTTGTATACTTTATTATTTTTATTATTTATTATTATTGGCTATGCCCATTCAGTAAGTAATCATCTTATGTGTTTATGGCTATGTTTTGCCAATTTATATCCCTTTTTTTTTGTGCCAAGAATTTTTCATGTGTCTGTGTCTACTCTGTTACTTGTTTTCTTGTATTTGTTGACAAATAAAATAAATAAATAAATAAATAGGTGGATGTGGCCTGCACGTGATGCATCTGGCCCACGGGCCGCCAGTTTGACACCCCTGTATAACATTTAAATCTATTTGTTTCACTATATTATGTAAGCCATCCTTTAGTTGTGTCTTTATTTTATCATAAACTGTTAGGTTTGAATAGATCCCATTTCAGCTCTTTCCTATAACAACTCTTACGTCAAGCGCTGGGGAAATCAGGAGATTCAGGCAGTTCAAATGAGCATAAAGATTTATTGCAAGCTTAAGCTCTCTACCAGAATCTGAACTGCTAGTGGTCGAAGGAAGTGAGTGGGAGATAAGAAAGGACTTCAAGGTGGGCTGGACTTAGATCTCTTGTGGGCCCGCAAAGACTGATGACACATTTGACTCCTCCCTCAGGTTCAGCCTGATCATCTTCTACATCTTATATATAGTAAATACAAATTTCTTCAGATCCAAATAGAAAAATCTCTGAAATATCATAGAAATGGGTATCTTAAATTTGCACTGCCTCCTAAAAAAAACATCTAAGCATCCTCTTGTGAAAATCAACTGCTTTGACCTCTCAGCTGATCAGAGACAGGAAACTGCACCCAGTGATACGTTATGCCCTATCACTTCTGACTGAACCAAGACATCTTATTCCATATAACATTGTATAATTTTATGATTCTAAAGGCTCAAGGAATGGAGAATATGAAGTATGCCTTATTTCCCAGAAAAAAGAGATCAGGGGGTGTAAGTGAAGGCTGTGCTTGAATGAAGATTTGGGTCATGTTTTTCAAACAGCACACATGTTGCACAGTTCATTTGCAATTCGTAATATTTTCTACCTCCTAAACATGTGCGATTTGCTTGTTGTTACTGCTGTGCCTTAATTTCTTCTAGCCTAATAATGATCTTATTACTGCAAGATCATAACAGAATGCCTACTGGCTTTATCAATTTCATGAAACAGCTAAACATGACTCAGTAAGTCATCATATCAGCAATAGGACTGCAGTGTACATCAGTGACCTGCCCCAGAGACCCTCTGTCTGTGGCAATCTCTACAGTCACAAAACCATCTCTAAAAATGTAGTCTTTGTGTTAGTATTATTACAATAAATTATAAATGTACGCTTTTTAAAATTTTACTCTTATGAATAATGTTAAGTTTTCATAAAAGAGAAATGGCTTATAAGTATCGGTAGCAGCTTATTTTTGCAAAAGAATGTGCGCTTATTTAAATGCAACTATATCTTCAAATACAACTCAAAAAAGTTCCTCAGTCCTCAGATCCAGTATATATATTTATTTGTACACCATTCAGCGCTCCTTTGTGAGGGAGATGGGCAGTTTCAAAATTTTTTTTATTTATTTTTTTTTTTTTTTTGTTCAAAAAGTTTTTATTGGTCAAAAAAGGTTTATACAAATACATATCAGGTATGGTAAATTTTCATTTTTCTTATACAAGATAAGAATTTTACTCAAATTTTTTAACACATACAACAGCCATATGGCAAGCAGGTGACACGAAGTAGCTAAGTTTAGAAATCTTACATACGCAATAAAGAAGGGTCAAGAATAAACAGAATATCGTACAAAAGAGAATAAGGAAAACCAACACAATACCAAATATCTTTATCACTTCCTAGTTTTGGATCTCAGAACTCTGGGTTCAGCCTGACCCAACTCCAGCGCCGCAACAGCGGCAGCCGCCCGCCCCATGGTCTATAACCTCCCTTCTTCAATTCCTGGGTCATCTGATTCCAGGAGGGCTTTGTGTTCCTCCACGAGGCCGTAGCCTCCGCAATTGTACTAATTTTTTCGTAATGCCCTCCCGGAAAATCATCAATCCTCTGGCATCAGCCATCTGAAGCCTACTCCTTCTGGTACAATTTGCTTGACAAAAGTAATATTTCTTTCTCATTTCACGCACCTGTCTGGGAATCTGCCTCAGAATGGCTATCTCCCTGCCCCACTCCTATGTTTTCTAAGAATTTCATCTCGCCTCTTCTCACAAATTTGACATGAACCTCTCTGGGAACTGCATGCGTGCATATTGTGAATTAACTCTATAAACTCGATCCACATCCCAATTCATGAAATCAACACCTCTCCCAAGAAATTCTCCCAACAATTTAGTCACAACATCTCTCAAATCTTCTTGGTCCACTTCTTCCAAATTTTGAAACCTAAGGAAATAAGACATTTTATCCATCTGTAGTCCAAGCACAGCATTGCCTGTCATCTCCTCTCTTTTCTGCACTGCCCGCATCTCACCCTCCAGACCTTCCACTTTCTGCTTGTTTTCTGCTGAGACTTGTTGAGTATCCTTTAAATCCTTTTGGATAGTCACAATTTCTGCTCTTATTTCCATTTGGCCTCTTTGCAAATCATCCAGTTTCTTGTCCATATTGGATAACTTTTCCAGAATTCTCTCCATCTCTCCAGCAGTTGGTCTCTGACCTTTTGCCATTTAAAAAAAAAAAATTTTCAAAATCCTCAGGCAAGCACAGTATCCTTGTAATTTCCTCCGGATCCACCAGGGGGCACTCACAGGAGCAACGAGTCCAGAGTACAGTTAGTCAACCAGGAAGCCGAAGGGAAGTGATGTCATCAAAATTCTCATAGTGAAGGCGGAAGCTGGACGCCACCACTGTTCCCCAGAGGGGGGGGGGGCCTCAAACCCTCCCTCCTAAATTTCTCCATCACCTCTTCTCTCCAGAGCTCCACAAAACCAGTAATCTTCTTATTTTAAGTTCTCCTCTCTCCAGAATGACTCGTGCTCCTTCCAGCCGCAGGGGAGAAAAACCCCCCCGCACTCCCGAGCACTCCACTGCCACCGATATCCCTTCCTTCTCCATTCCTCAATTCTTCTCCGTTCCCTGTTCACCACCAGGCTGCTGCAGTTATAAATCCAAAGCCCCGGTGTCACCGGGCACAGCGGCCCAGGCGACGACCAAAGTAATGGCCGTGGCCCGTGGCCTCCAAACCCCGCCGAGCCTAGGACGCGCCAGCATCGGTCCCCCCAGTCCTGTATGTCGGCTGGGAGACCCCTGGCGAGCCGTCCGTGCGGCAGGTGTCCTTTTCGGAACACCTGGCCCCTGGGGGCCTTGGCGGCGGCCGGATTCGGGCACTGGAGGCAGGAGAAGCCTCCAGACGACCGTTGCCTCTGGACACCGGAAGTCGTCTCTCTCGGCAGTTTCAAAATTTGACTAATTAATTAATTAATTAATTAATAATCTATCTCTCTCTCGCTCTCTCACATACACACAAATAAATATAGTACTAATAATATTCTACTGCTCCCTCAAAACCTGTACATAAGTCACTTAGAAAGTTAATACAAGTGCTGAAGAAGTCCTCGTCTTACCTGGGTTGGTCTTAGAGGTGCGCACTGGCGTATAGTGGTTTTTCGAAGATGTTCGGATGGGTGTGTTGTCTTTGGGGGAGGTATCTATAGCCGAGATAGTCTCTCTTTCACAGTGTGCTATGGGGATTGGTCCCTGCTGCCGGAGGATATCGGCCAGAGCCCTAAAAGGAAGAAAGACCAATCATGCAAAACTTTTATAAAGCAAGTGAGCAGCAAGTGAAAATGAGTAAACTCCCCTCTGACTTTTGATTAAAATAAAAAAGGGAAAATATTATAGTAGTCACATTTCCTTTTTTTCTGTATGTGTGTACAAATCTAGTTTTTGGCTGACCTTGAAAAAAGCAAATCGGGGTCATAACTGCTTAGTTTTTATATGGGACAGCACTAGGAAATCCCAGAGCTATAAAGTGGAGTGGGGGAAATAAAAAGAAGAAGAAAACAATCCCCCAAAAGAAATGGTAGAAAACCATTACCGAACTGCAGCAAGTGAATTAGATGAGTGTGTAAATACAGGCTCAAACATTTTCAGGATTGCCGACTGTACATATGAAATAAAATATCATCTGCCACTTGGCAGAAAGACCATGACAAAGCAAGACAAATAACAGAATGCAGAGACATCACAATGACAGTGAATTATATGTTGCCAAGCCATGGTTTTCCCACTTGTAACATATGGCTATGATATGCAGACCCTCAGAAAGGCTGAATGAAGGAAAATCATGCTTTTAAATTGTGGCACTGGAGAAAATGGTTGACAATTGAATGGCAACAACAAATTATTCAGTGTTAGATAAAGTAAAACTGCTTGCTAGGAAACCTAATGATGAACTGAACCTTAAATATTTTAGGCACATAATTCCCAACTCATGTTCAGAAATAGTCCCAATGGCAGGTTATTGTTGCAGAGCAACTCTACATTGACAACTTGTTATTCTTGATACATGAAAGGGAGCTAAAGTCTCCATTTCAGGTACTGTCTGTACTCATACAAACTCATCCCACCATACTTGAAGGAAGCGATTGGTGATTTTCATGTCATCTACTGATGCTGGGAAGGAGGAGAAAATAAGCTAGTAAGAGTTTAGCAAAAGGTACTTTTAAACCATTCCACATAAAGCTCTAAAGACAGAACAAACTGAAATCCTCATTACTGAAGTGCATTGGATCTTTGTCATCAGGGCAGCACAAATCATGATAACATATTTTTCTGCCAAGACAAGATCTGAAGGAATATACGCTTGCATGGCTATCAAGAAGACCCCCAAATCTCTTCTAGCTTTCTAAGTAGCCTGCTGCATACTCTGCTTTTCTTGACCAGGAAAACACCAATCATAGTTAGACTGAGTAGGGCAAGTTCTTGTGAGTTAAGTGACACACCATCTTGCGGTATTATCTGGAAGATGTTTGAAGAGATGGGCAGGTTCTTTGGGACTGTTAACTCAGCTACCTGTCATATATATGTATCCCTTCTTATTAATTAAAACCACCCAGGAGGTGATGTATAGTTGACTTCATGCAGTGGTGAATACATCCCTGAAGGAGGTACTTCCACAAGAAGTTATCAGGCTAAAAAAAAAATCAGTGCTATATAAGTCTAATAAAACTAATTTTGTTAGAACAGCTATGGTAACAGAAGCTTGCAAGTGTAAATAGGTGCTCTCCCAGTCCTTCAACTTCAGGTGAATTAGGCAGGGACCAGTCTGATGAATTTTCTCAAGTTGGTTTCTTAAGCTATACAGTACTTGTCTGACTGGTGTCTTGGTAACATATTTTGACACTGTCCTTCAAGGCCAATTCTTTATGTCTTCTACAGAACCCTAGGATGTTGGACAGGATGTTGGATGTTGCTCTTTTATCAGAGGCTGGGTTAAGGAATGTATTCATGAGGATATTTTAGTCATATGCTTATTGTATTAGTCCTTGATTTATTGCCTCTTTGTTTTTGAATTGCATTAGATGTGTTCTTAATGTGATATATAAATAGTCACTAAAATAACAATCTTTAATATAAAATAAGTGAAGCTCATTTTTTTTAAAAAATAATACAACTTAAATCAAAGATGACATGGACACATGTCAAGTTTTCAGGGATGAGTAGAGGTATCTCTGCCCCATTCTCATTTTTGTGGACCATCTCAAGACTATGATACCGAAATTTGGTAGGTTTGTTTTTTAAAGACAATAGCTTAAATCAGACACCTTTCCTGGATGCTTAACATTTCTCTGTTGACATACACGCATCAGCCCCATTCCCCCTTTGGTTCTTGGCGATTAAAAGAACAAAAATAATTTTAAAAAGTGCCATCACTGATTACAAAAAGGTTTCTGGCTTTTCTCTACTTGAAAAGCTGTGTGTGTGTGTGTGCATGTATGGAAACATATTACAAACAAGAAGAGCTTGTAACTATATTGCAAGCAGCAGTCTACAGATATTAGATTTGAGGAGGTTAACAGATTGCCTGATTACAGTCATATCTACTGCAGTATTTATGTTTATGCATTTACATGTATAGATTAATATGCATCTGCTATTGTCTACATTTTCCCCCTTTGATGATGATGAGGTAAATGTGTGCGTTCTTTCTTGCTACTCCAAGTCATTGCTGTTTCCTGAAAAAAGGAAATTATTCTGCTCTCATTTTCAATATTAAAAAATGGTTTACAACTTATTAAAAAAATGGAGAGGGGATTTTTAAAAATGAATCTTTCTGTATATACTAGAAACAGAAGCGAGGAAAAAACTCTTGAATTCAGGGTTAGATTTTAAAAAAACCCTGAAATGAATGTTGTAGAACCTGAGGGCAAATTGAATTGTCCTACACCTGCACCATGCTGCTCTGCATCATAATATTTATTTATTAGTACCTATATTTGATAGGAAACACTTTCTAGAGAAAGGTTTAATTAGAAATATCTCCATGAGATCTTAGAATTGAAGGCCAAACTATACCTGAAGTATTCTATTTCCACCTATGGTTTGAGTTTCTTTCTTTTTTCTTTTTAATGAAAAACATCTGCAACTAGATGTAGGCTTGAGAAGAAGAATAACATAAGGAATGGGTTTTTTAAAAAACTCTTTTCTTTCCTTCCATTTTTCTATTTAGATCTTTATCCAAGCTACTTTCCAATCTCTACAGGAAAAGATTATTTATCTTTTTCCCCCATCCAGAAGAAAGTAACTTGAAAAATTTGAAGAAGACATAAGCAAGACGAGAAAGAATTAAACAGACTCCTTCCCGATTACATCTTCCCCAAACTGCTTTTTTTAAAAAAATAAAAAATAAAACAAGTATTAAGGAGAGAACTGTGCAATTACTGTCAAGCCTAGACTGTATCTTAATAAGCAAAGATTCGGAGAATTAGCCCTGTTCACCAAGGAACTCTAATCATGCGATCCAATCATGCTAGAAGTAAAATCAGTCAAGCATCGTCCATAAATAAGTGTGCATTGGACTATAGCTTTATCAACTTCATAAACAATGCATTTTCAGTGACACAGATGGGTGCAAAGGATTTTCCCATCTGTGATTCACAATAGTTTTACCTTTATGGCAAGGACATCTCATTTTTTTAGAGCTGGGTATATTGCAGCATTTTCCTGGAAAATTGTGATCCTCTCCCAGGTGGACTATTGAATGTGAAATTGTTTTTAGCTCTGCTCAATATTGCCTGCAACATGAATTGTACAAACGGCAAAACTTTTCCCTTCTCATGCTTGTATTATTCTGTAAATCTTTGGAAGCTAAGTGTATTATTATTTTAATGAACAATTTCTTGTGGAGTCGTTGATGCTCTCTGAGCTTAGCTGTTTGCTTACAGATGTTTTATTATCCAACTAGTGAGTGTGAGGTTTGCTCCCTGTTTATATACAGAGGCAACTGTAGCACTGTATACATTACACATGTGCATGATACTTATACAACATATAGTTTATGTACTGTAGCTGTTATAGCTATTGTAGTTCTGAAGCTAATATATATAAACAGACAGAAAAACCCCATCCTTACTATCACTGATGATGTTACGTAGTTGGGTAATAAAACATCTGAAAGCAAACTGCCAAGTTCAGCGAACACCAAGGACTCCATAGTTCAACACTGAGCTATATATATTCCCTTCTATTAGGACTTCTTTCTTTCTACATTTCTTACTGTACTTCTCCAACATAAAAGCTCAACCAGTCTTTAAAATACGTCATTTAAAACTAAAACAAAACTTCATTTAATTTTAAAATGTCTGTCTTTCCTTCACAAAGCTGGAACAGTCCTCTGTTCAGATTTTTTTTAAGAGCTAAAAGTTACCTCCTGCAGAAAGACGCCCATCTGTTTCTAATGCATAATCTGGATGCCATGTTTTGCCTTGAATTTGGATATTAGTTTTTGTACAAATCCTAAGAAAGACAGGCATATATGCTCATTAATTCCTTGTGACTAAGGATCCAGTCACTAAGTGTGTGATAGGACTGTGCCCATTTTGCTCTATCTATGAAAAAAGAAGTTGAGGAGATTTTTTTTCCAGTTTCCATAAAGCAAAAAAAGAAGAGGAAGGGGCTGAAGATTGGTAGGTGTTGCAGAACAGATACTTAAATCACAGAGAATATGTATAATCTAACTCTGTTTACCCTTATACTATTTTGTTCTTCACCTTAAGAATGAAATTATAGTTGAATAATATAATTGAAGGCCTGGGGACTTTTCTGAGTTAGTTGAGGAATAATGAACTGGTGTCAGAAGAATTCTAAGTTATGATCTCAGCTGTGGTTATTATAGCTAAGTCAGCCACATAGAAGCCTTATCAAACTGAAGTTCTATGCCATCTTTTTCCTAACTTTGCAATATTCTGCATACCACTGTGGCAGAATCATAAATGCAAACATCACTCTCCTTTATTAGTTTTTAAGAGAAGTGCCTCACAAAAGGAGAAAAAAGGAAAACAATACTTTCCCTTGATATATTCCTTTACTTATTTGTTGGAGATGACTATCCTACTACATACGCCACACATGACATTTCAGCTGGGTGCTTCCCAACTGCAAGGGAGAGGAATGACGGACTTAATCTTGCCAGTTTTTTCTCCAGAACAGCCAAAGGCATCCTACTCATTTGCGTAAGAGATGTGTAGGCCTAGGCTGATAATGACACAGTGTTGATGCCAATGATAGATTTAAAAAAAAAAATCTTGCCTAAAAGTATGCTTCACCTATCTGAGCAGATAGTAGAGTCAGGTTGGTCTTGATATAGATTCCTATCTTCAAATGCAGCCAGTTTGGACAAGATTATATAGAGGTCAAGAGGCCAAGTTTCCTACCTAAGCAGGGGGTTGGACTAGAGGACCTCCAAGGTCCAACTCTGCTATTCTATTCTATTCTATTCTATTCTATTCTATTCTATTCTATTCTATTCTATTCTATTCTATTCTATTCTATTCTATTCTATTCTATTCTATCCAAACTAATTATGCCAGCTTAAATAGAAGTTGCTCCAATGTGCCCAGGTATAATTGACAATGTGTTCCATGAGCCATCCTGTTTGTTACTGCAGGTACTCTCGAAGATACATATCCCATTTGAAAGAATGATAGTACCGAGACCGCTGACTACACTGAGATTTATATGGACATTGTTTTGGATGGATATTCAAACTTATGGAGGCTGCTACGGCATATGTAGATGGTGGGATTGCTGGTGTTTTTGCCCCTTTATGATTCCTATCATAATCCAAAAACCTTGGATTTTACTATCTAATGTAAATAGTCTGGTTCAAGTTGTAAAGAATAGGACTGTACCAAGCGTTCAAAAATCAGGTACTTTACAAAATATCTTTGCATGAATGAAGCGACCTCTCTGTTCATTAAACAAAGCACATCCTTTGCAAGAACTGTACAGATAGTTCAAAATCTGTACCTCCACTGGTAACTTTCACTGGAACTGCCATGCCTGTATATATGTATGCACATGGAAACAGTTGGAGACAACTTTCACAGCAGCTACAAGGGCTTTACAAAAAAATAGTTGCTGTTTTAACACTTTGAGAAGTACTTTGTTCAGGCTAATGTTGAGAAGCTTCTTTCAAAGGCCTTCCATCTACAAACTAAGGAACTTCTCTCTCTTACTTTTTAAATGTATGTAATTTTAAACAATTTTATTGTATGGTTTTATGGTTTCCATCCAGGACAGCTAAGGAAGTCTGAAGAAGCCTCTGAGAATCCTTTAGTACCTTGTATTTCCTAAGATAGTTTGAAAAGTATAAAGGAATTTTAGGTCAGTAGGTAGGTACCTAAGGCCATATATGTTTCCATAGATATAAACATAGATATATAGTTATAATAATTAAATCTGGAAGACCACTTCAAGATTTAAGCTATAACCAGAATGCACCTGCACAAGCAATTATGGGCTCACCATGGTATGCAACACCTCTGTTCATGAACCTACACTGTTCACCAGTAGGATTCCAAAATCTGGTTATAAATGGAATACTATTTTTTAACTGTCTACTTGTCCTACAGGAACTGACAGGGAGAGGATGGTCCAGGGCGATTCAGCAATTAAACTGCCATTTTTCAGGATCCTGAAGATTGCCTTCTATGGTACCACTTCTGGTCTCTGAAATAATACATTTTCCCACTTGGCCCCATCACTTACTTTATTTTTTTCACATTTGCACTCCAATTGTTTGCTTTTATTGATTTATTTAATGTAAGTTGGCATGAGTCGTTCCAATTTGGCAGCCCTATATATATATAAAATAAATAAATAAATAAATCATTATGTGCTTTGGATTTGATTTAAGAGCAGCTATTACAGTTAGGGTTTTGTTTTGGTTTTTAAAAAATATTTCTCTCTCTAGATTCACAGCTTACCAGTTCTTGGCATGGGCACTCAGTAATTGCCTATTAGGATTCTAGTGCCTTGAGACTCTCTATCATATATTATTGTGAGTGATTGCTCCGTCTCAGTGCTAGAATTGCCTGATTTACAAATAAGAGTTCAGGAAGAAATAAAACTAAAATATAAAGTCATCTTAACCCATGTGTTTTCAAACTCAACCCTCCCAGAAATCAGAGTAGCCCTTTCATTAAAATTAATATATTAGGCCTAGATTTTGTGATGAGGTTTGTGCTGAAAGTTATTAAAACCTTTAATGAGGTAGCTATAGTTTCTACATTCCCTTTTTTTATTCTGCCTGGAGAAAAGGAAAAAGGCTGTCAGAAGCTACTTATGCAGAGAGCAAGGCAGCTCCTTTGAAAAACAAGCTTGCTTTGGCACATGGAACAGAAGAAGGTGAGTTCAGACCATCCAGATTCTATTGAGCCGTCTGCCCTTCATTTGGTCATTCTGGTATTCCACTTCGGGTGCCCTTGATTTGGTCATTCTGGCATTCATTGCTTGGGTGTCAGAGAAATGTCAACTTGCTATCCACAGGCAGTGCTCTTTTAAACAGAATCTGGATGGGATTCTATCCACTATTTTCTATGTTATTTTTAACATCACCAAAGCAAAAACACCCTAAGTCTCTGAACGCCTGCCACCCTTAGCCAAAAGTCACAGGAAATGAAATATCTGTGGTTCAAGATTATCTCCACTGTCAGTCTCTTCTACCTCCCATCCAGACTCAGGCAGGCTTATGTCACTTCTGGGACATCGCAGGGATTGATAAGGGGAGCCACAGCCTGACATGACAAGATCCATATATAGATTGTTTGTTCTAGCATTCTCATAAAGTAAAAGATTTACATATGAGTGTCTGTGATTCTTTCTGTGTTACAGTATATCCTCCTAATGGCTGTGGATCGACGCACATACATGTCGATGGTTCAGAAATGTCAAAGGGCTGGGCTGAAAGGTCCAATGTCTTGTGCCTATGGATCATAACACAACAATCAAGCATATGGGAAGTGCAATTGTAAAGAACCAAAGAAAGAAGATAAGCAAGCCTAATAGCGCCTGGAACTTCAAGTAAATTAGGAACTGCTTCTCTCCGAGAGATGCCAATCTCATCAATTGCCTTCCAACTTTACTTTCAGGAGATGTCTGATGGGACCTTCAGAAATGTTTCATATCTAAGATTTCCCAATTCTTAGGAAAAAGAAACCTGTTCATCTGAATAGTGAGGAATATAGGTAGTCCTCGCTTAACCGCTAGTCAGTTAGCGACTGTTCGAAGTTATGACAGACCCCACTCTAAAGCTGCTTACAAGCCAGTTCCAGAGTTCCAAAGGCTGCATAGACACCCCACACGTGACCACATTTTGAGCTCTTGGCAACCAGCTCACCTTTCAGGCCAGTTGCAGCATTCTGCAGTCACGTGATCATGATTTGCAACAGCTTTGCTTTGCTAGCTGAGGAACTCTGGGAGTTGAAGCCCACAAGTCTTAATGTTGCCAAGGTTGGAGACCCCTGATTTACAATGTCTTGACCCGTTTCCAGTAAAAAACACCCACATTATACATTAACTTAGATATTCACTTAATACAGGTAGTCCTCAACTTACGACCACAACTGAGCCCAAAATTTATGTTGCTAAGTCAGAAATTTGTTAAGTCAGATTTTTGTCCCATCTTATGACTTTTCTTGCCACTTTTGTTAAGTGAATCACTGCGGTTGTTAAGTTAGTAACATGGTTGTTAAGTGAATCCGGTTTCCCCATTGACCTTGCTGGTCAGAAGCTTGCAAAAAGGGATCACATGACCCGGGACCCTGCAACTGTGTTAAATGTAAGTCAGTTGTCAAGCATCAGAATGTAAATCACAAGGCCATGGACATGCTGAAACAGTCGTAAGTGTATAGAATGGTGATAACCCACTTTCTGCAGTGCCGTTCTAACTCTGAATGGTCACTACGTGAACTGTTGTAAGTCGAGGACTACCTGTAACTGCTGTATGTGTTTAACAATCACCACCAAAAAAAAAGTTGCAAAATCAGATCCAGTCACAGGGTCCCTTGAGTTACAACAGTTATCACTTATAATGGAAATCTAGGGCTCTATTACAGTTGTGAGCCGAGGACTACCTATAATCCTACTGTAGGAATAGAAGCTGTGTCGTAGTACAGGGGTCTCCGACCTTGGCAACTTTAAGCCTGGAGGACTTGAAGTCCCAGAATTCCCCAGCCAGCAAAGCTGGCTGGGGAATTCTGGGACTTCAAGTCCTCCAGGCTTAAAGTTGCCAAGGTTGGAGAGCCCTGTTGTAGTAGACTATGATTTCTAGACCTGCCTTAGACATGAAAAACCAGCTGGGTGAATTTGGGCCAGTCACTCAACCCACCTCACTGGGTTGTTGTGGTGGAGAAAATAGGAAGAGAAAGGAGTATTAGATATGTTCACCACTCTGACTTATTTATAACCTTAATAAAAATGGAATTAAAAAAGCTCTTATTTCAGCTAGCAACTACGGCTTTTCTTAGGAGAAGTGCCTTAATTTCTGACACTGTAATGTATACATCCAAGAATGAATTATATAAAATATAGTATATAGCAGCACTATTCTTGTAATGATCGTGCCATCAGTCAGATAGAAGGTTCACAGAGAAATGTTCAAAACAGACCTATTCTGAAAAGAGCTGAATTTACCATGTTGTTGGGATGAGATGAAAAGGCTGAGTCTGTTTATAACTTTTGATAGAGGATTGTATCAGTGGTGGGTTTCAAAAATTTTTACTACCGGTTCTGTGGGTATGGCTTGGTGGGCATGGCAGGGGAAGGATACTGTAAAATCTCCATTCCCACCCCACTCCAGGGGAAGGATACTGCAAAATTCCCATTTCCTCCCAATCAGCTGGGACTTGGGAGGCAGAGAATAGAGGGGGTGGGGCCAGTCAGAGGTGGTATTTACTAGTTCTCCGAACTACTCAAAATTTCTGCTATCGGTTTTCCAGAACTGGTCAGAACCTGCTGAAACCCACCTCTGGGTTGTATGTTCTGGATGTAAGTAAACTGTATGATTTCTGCCGTGTTTCCCCAAAAATAAGACCCTGTCTTATATTTTTTTGTACCCTGAAATAAATGCTTGGCCTTATTGCCATGCGCTCAAAAACCCAATTGGGCTTATTATCAGGGGATGTCTTATTTTGGGGAAAACAGATATGGAATTGATAGTATACCAAATTTGAGATAAATAACGTATAGAAGGTATGGAGAAATAAGGCAACATAATTTGACCTGCAATGTTCAACAAGTCTTTCGAAGTTAACAACAGCCAGCCTCAGTTTTGTTGAGATTTTATGAAGACTGTGAAAACAGACAGCATGTAAAACTAACCCATATATACAATTTCTAAATTTTGTATATTCCCTAGCATTTTTGAGGTTTCAAATTGTTAGCTAAATTTTTGGTAGGTGAGACACACAAGGTACAAGGAAAAGGGCAGTGCAACATTAAATTATTCTGCAAATATTACTGATGGATAAATCCATTTTTTTCTTTTACCATCTGTTAATAGAACAGGCAGGTGGATTGACTGACTGATTGATTGATTATGTACATTTTCAGATATCATTCCAGGAGGTGAACATTAGACAAGGCAGAAGTTCAAGTTCCAAGGCAGGCTGAAATAATTTAGAACAAACGTTCTTGTATTCAGCCTGCCCTGATCCAGCCAACAGGGTTCCATGAAACATAATTTGAAAAATGTGAGCACCTCGCAAATTGCATGGATGCAGCAGCTGTGCTAAAACCAATCAACTAAGCTTTGTTGCTTGTATAAAACTCCATGATATGGAGGGATGAGAGAAAGAGTAGTAGATACAATTATAGACACATCTTCTCCTAAATCAGGAATGACACTTGTAATTAGATCACAGATGGACCACCCTTGATTGCCCCAGTGATCGTGTTTTTGTTTCAAAGAACATTGTATCCTTTTACTAAGACCTACCTAGTGGCATTGAGGGAGGCGAAACGTTCTTACGTTTCCACCCTCATTGCATCGGCAGATAACCGCCCGGCCGCCCTGTTTCGGGTGACCCATTCCCTCCTTCATCAGGAGGGATGGGATGACCCTTTACAGGGACGAGCTGAGGAGTTTAACGGTTATCTATACGATAAAATCGTTCAGCTTCGGGATAGCTTGGACCAAGATTGTGATGTTCTGACCGAGATGACTGAGACACGTCTTGTTGAGGTTATTTGGGATGAGTTTGATTCTGTGGCTCTCGAGGACGTGGACAGGTTGCTGGGGAGGTTGCATGCAACTACATGTTTACTGGACCCGTGTCCTTCCTGGCTAGTGCTGGCTGCTCAGGAAGTGACACGAGGCTGGCTCCAGGGGATTATAAATGCCTCTTTGGTGGAAGGGGTTTTCCCCGCCGCCTTGAAAGAGGCAGTGGTGAGACCTCTCCTTAAGAAGCCTTCCCTGGACCCAGCTATTTTGGGGAATTACCGTCCAGTCTCCAACCTTCACTTTGTGGCGAAGGTTGTAGAGAGTGTGGTTGCATGGCAGCTTCCCCGGCACCTGGATGAAGCTGTCTATCTAGACCCGTTCCAGTCCGGCTTCCGACCCGGTTATAGCACGGAGACAGCTTTGGTCGCGTTGGTGGATGACCTCTGGAGGGCCAGGGATAGGGGTTGTTCCTCTGCCCTGGTCCTATTAGATCTTTCAGTGACTTTTGATACCATTGACCATGGTATCCTGCTGCGCCGGTTGGAGGGATTGGGAGTGGGAGGCACCGTTTATCGGTGGTTCTCCTCCTATCTCTCTGACCGGTCGCAGACGGTGTTGACAGGGGGGCAGAGGTCGTCCGCGAGGCGCCTCATTTGTGGGGTGCCTCAGGGGTCGATTCTCTCGCCTACCCTGTTCAACATCTATATGAAGCCGCTGGGCGAGGTCATCAGTGGTTTCGGGGTGAGTTATCATCTGTACGCTGATGATACTCAGCTGTACTTTTCCACCCCGGACCACCCCAACGAAGCGGTCGAAGTGCTGTCCCGGTGCCTGGAAGCCGTACGGGTCTGGATGGGGAGAAACAGACTCAGGCTCAATCCCTCCAAGACGGAGTGGCTGTGGATGCCGGCACCCCGGTACAGTCAGCTGCAGCCGCAGCTGACTGTTGGGGGCGAGTTAGTGGCCCCAAAGGAGGTGGTTCGCAACTTGGGTGTCCTCCTGGATGGACGGCTGTCCTTTGATGAACATCTGGCGGCCGTCTCCAGGAGGGCTTTCTACCAAGTTCGCTTGGTTCGCCAGTTGCGTCCCTTCCTTGACCGGGATGCCTTATGCACAGTCACTCATGCTCTGGTCACGTCTCGGTTGGATTACTGCAATGCTCTCTACATGGGGCTGCCCTTGAGGTGCACCCGGAGGCTACAGTTAGTCCAGAATGCGGCTGCGCGAGTAGTAACGGGAGCCGCTCGCGGCTCCCATGTAACATCACTGCTGCGTAGTCTGCACTGGCTTCCTGTGGTCTTTCGGGTGCGCTTCAAGATTTTGGTTACCACCTTCAAAGCGCTCCATGGCTTAGGACCCGGGTACTTACGAGACCGCCTGCTGTTACCCTATGCCTCCCACCGACCCGTACGCTCTCACAGAGAAGGTCTCCTCAGGGTGCCGTCCGCCAAACAGTGTCGGCTGGCGGCCCCCAGGAGTAGGGCCTTCTCTGTTGGAGCATCGACGCTCTGGAATGAACTTCCCCCTGGCCTACGTCAAGTGCCTGATCTTCGGACCTTCCGTCGTGAGCTAAAAACATATTTATTTATTCAAGCGGGACTGGCATAATGGTTTTAATAGTTTTAATCTTAAATTGGGGTTTTTTATTGGGTTTTTAAAATTTTTTATAATTTTAAATTTAAACTTTTAATTATCAGCCTTTTGTAATTTGCTAGGTTTTAATTGTTGGTTTTAATTGTATATGTATTGTGTTTTATCTTTGGCTGTACACCGCCCTGAGTCCTTCGGGAGAAGGGCGGTATAAAAATTTAATAAATAAATAAATAAATAATAAATAAATATCCCAACAGTTTGTTAAAAAGTTTCTGAGCTGCATTAGCTAGCAAACTGGGCCTAGCAACTAATTTATTGGGTGGGGGGGGGTGTTAGAGGTTACATTTTCTCTGCACCTCTTAACAATCAGCTCCTTCCACATTCAGGAAAAGGCAGCATCATTCTTCACCACCCTCTTATCCTTTGCCCAAAACTTTCTTATATTTATCTAAAATTTGGCAGTGGTATATCCACCAGAAAGAGATTCTGTAGCTGCAAATGTTGGCACATTCTATCTCAAAATAACTATAGGCTTAAAAAAAAATCCAATGAATTTTAAAGGAGCTAGCTCACTAAATTAACCACTAGAACATTAGCTTGTTTGCAAATCTAATTCTTTTTGTTGAAAAGCAAAATTGTTAACAGCCATTTGGGATTTTCCCATGTATTCTTGTGGGAGGACTGATCTATTTTTTGGAATCATCCTTCAAATCTGGTTATAAAGTTGGATTGAACTACCCACACACAAAGCTAGAGCAGATCAGGTTATTTCTGTAGCTCTGGTTCAGGCTCCTTGAAGTGGATCAGGTGGCTTCTGCTTACTCCTACATATTATCCTCTGCATATTATATAAAGGTGAAAAATGGCGGGGGGGGAGCGAACATTAATGAGAGAATCAAATTGCCACACATATTTAGTGAAAATGGAACAATTCCCATTAAGCGAGGTACCATTATGTTTTTTTGCGTGTGTGTGTGTGTGTGTGTGTGTGTGTGTGTGTGTGTGTGTAAGTAAAGCATTTATAAAATCTTTTTGTAGAAAAGCAAGTTCAAAGACTCAGAAACTAAGGCTGGTGAGGGATGAATATAGATTAAAATATTGTTGTTTAAATGGAAGACAACTCAAATTCCAAAGTGTACAACAGCATTATACATTACATTCTAGTGACAGAAATGAAAACACAGCTGGCATTTAAAATCATCTCAGCAGTGTAATGACTGTGGGCAGTACATATGTAGAAAACTGGAATCACATTCCTCTTGCTTACAACCCCCCACCCAAAAAAATAAATATAGATGACCAGAGCATTTCATGTCCAATTGGCCACAGAAACTGACCAACACCCACTAATTACCTGCAGCTAGTACCCAAATGTGAAATAATAACTCAGACATGACGTATATTATCTAAATAACTAAAGCCAGAATGAACAATATGTGGGCCCCTAAATATTGCTGAATTCCAATTCCATCAGCTCTAGTCAGCAGACCTAATGTTGAAGAATGACAAGATAGAAAGCCCTGCACATGGACTAGAGAACAAACGAAAGTATACAATATCATCAAGAGAGTAGAAGAATTGAAATGGAAATGGGTTGGTCACATAGCAAGAACTGATGGCAGGCGGACCAAGGCAGGCATAGAATGGTTCCCACTTGATGAAAAGTGTCTACCAAAAGAGACTTAAAATAAGATGGATAAAATAAGATATCGGCAAGTATTGCAAAATAAGACATCAGCAAGTATTGCAAGCCCAATTAGTAAAAGAAAGCCTAGGACTGTATTGATTGGAAACATGCAGAAGAGGCCTTCATCCTGTAGTGCAGGGTGTCAAACTGGCAGCCCGCGAGCTGGATGTGTCACGCCTAGGCCACGTCTACCCCAGCTCTGCTAAGGTGGAAAATGTCGTGAAACGTCACGTGATGGCAATGTGATGCCGTGAGTTTGACACCCATGCAGTAGTGGATAGATGGTGGCTAAAGATGATGACGATATGTTGACTACCTGTCACTGGTTTAGATAGAGTAAACAGGTACAGGCAAGTAGCAGCATTAAACAAATCTACCGAGTATTACATTCCTCAGCAACCATGGAGTATGATTACTAATGCCCAGTAAGTTTGCAAGTGTGCCCTTACAAATGGTGCAAGAAGACCACAAAGTTGATAGGTAAATCAAACGTAAATGAATCTGGGATGGTGGAACTCCTATAGATTCATATCTGAATGTCAACTGGAAATAATGTGAGATGTAAGACATCCAGCAAAATTCCTGACAGTGCAAGAGGAGTGTAATGAGGGATATCAGCGCACATCTATTATAAAATGATCTGTAATTTACCTTAGAGCAGATGCAAACTAATGTAAACTGAAACAGACTGAGCTTATGGGGACAGAAGATTTGGATCTGAGAGAAATTTCAAAACAGAAGCTAGTACAAGTGAGAGTTACAACAGGAATTCCATTGTAACAGAAGAATAAGGAAATAAACTAGGTACTGACTTGGAAGACCGCAAGAAATAAAGCTGACACATTTCAGGAAAACACTTGAAGTATGAAAACTCTATGAGCATGTGTTTATTCCACATCAGTACCAAACCTGAAATCAGGGTCATATCCTATTTGTTAAGTGATGGAAGAATATGATAAAATACAAGTATGTACCAACAGTAATCCAGTATTTATTATTTATGCATCAAAATGCCAAATTTATCATATACAGGTAGTCCTCACTTAACCATTGTCTTATTTAGTGACCATTACAACTTGAGGTTGTAGAACAAATGAAGCTACAACTGTGCTGAAAAAGTAACTTTGCAATCAGTCCTCACATTTATGTCCTCTGCAGTCTCCCATGACCACATGATTGAGATTCAGGCACTTTGCAACCAGTGGGCATTTATAGCCAATAGAGCATCCCATGGTTATGTGATTATTATTTGCATAGTTCATAGCCAGGTTCTAACAGAGTCAATGATAAGCCTGGCAGTGAAATCACAAGTCACAGTCACATGATATCTCACTTAATGACTGTGAGGTGATTTGCTTAATGGCTGCAGGAGAAGTGAGGTTACAAACCCATTGCAATCATGTTTTTTCACTTAAAAACTGTGTTGCATATCAAGAAGTTGCTGGTCCTAACTGTAGATGTTAAGCAAGGACTACCTACATGGGCTGCTTTTCATCAGATTTGGTTTCATGTTGTCATCATTCAGTTACCAATGTTGTTATATGGTAGTTGCCATGGATTGATTTGTACATGTTCCTATATAGATTTGCACCACATCATTATGTAAAAATACGAATGAACATCTGTAATTCTATTGAAAGCTGGCCAGAGGGGCAAAATAAGTTGTTCTGCTTATGCAGTATCTGAAAGAATACCAGAACAAAAACGTTTAAGTCTAAACAATAGGGATGGTTCTCAAAGCAAGAGACAATTCTCTCAGCTGGGAGAAAGAGGAGTGCAATGAATCTCTTCACAATTCTCTCTGTGACTTAATTGGCATCATAGATGGAATCCAAGTCTAGGCACTAGAACAAATTAAAGATGAGAATGTTCAAGTTTAAGAGAACAAATTCCAAGGATTCTGTGCGAGAGTCGATGGTAGAACAAACCCTACCACCCCCACCCACAATGCTTTGACTGATAAAGAGTACTACAGATACTTTACAATGGGAGAAAGGTGGTGCATAACTTTCCAAACTATAACTAGATTGGCTCAGCAGACTAATGCAGTCTGTTATTAACAGCAGCTGCTTGCAATTACTGCAGATTCAAGCCCCACCAGGCCCAAGGTTGACTCAGCCTTCCATCCTTTATAAGGTAGGTAAAATGAGGACCCAGACTGTTGGGGGCAATAAGTTGACTTTGTATATAACATACAAATGGATGAAGACTATTGCTTGACATAGTGTAAGCCGCCCTGAGTCTTCGGAGAAGGGCGGGATATAAATGCAAATAATAAAAAAAAAACTAGAAAAGCATGGATATTACAGTTGAGTTTCGCTCCCAGCCTAAAAGAAATGGAATAGTTAAAAGCAACTGGCTATATTTCATCTACATGTGCAAGCTGGCTAGAAAAGCTGGGAGACCTGTGAGTGGTGAGAAGGTGATACAAATTCATAGGGTTTTTTTTCTGGACCTTGTGTTTTAACAGGATATTTAGGATCCATGTCATTTTAAGGATGGTAGGATCCAGAAAACAACTCACAACAGACATCCAAACTTACAGTCAGAAGTCCAGAAGGTGTTTAGACATGGGTGAACAGTCTGTTCCTATCCAAAAAGCAAGATGAGATTCAAAAATGCACCTTGATAAATATAATAAAACATACTATGGTTGTTTTCAAAGTAACCATAACAAATACTTAAGCCTAGGCTGAGCAAGGTGGCTGCCTCAAACAGATGTTCCTAGATACCAGTAATGAAGTATTCAAAGCAAAGTCCTAAATATTTCACACAGTCCTGTGTGCTCTCAGCTACTTTGCTATCTGTATGTGTGATGCAGAACACTGTTCAATTGCTGGCATTGAAATGAGAAGCGTTGTGTCATTTTTATCCTTCAGCGCTAAGCTGAAGGATATTTCAAAACATATAACAAATAGTTGAGACAATTTAGCAAACGCTGGAGAAAAACTGTACCATCATTTGTTAAAACAATATGAAAATATTTACTTTTACCCACATGAATAAGTCAGGTACATAATTGTGCTTCTGCTACTAAAATTAGCAATTTAAATTGTGTTATCTTTGTGATAGATCAGTTCAAGCAATTACAATGTCGTTGTACCATTTACTTACTACACCTTATTTCTCTGTGTTATTTCCTCATTAAAAAAAATATTAAAAACCTTAATTCTTAATTCCAACACTTTGCTGCTTTTCTCTATATATTCAAAACTCCAACGGATACATTGCTCAACACTTGTATCATTTAATGTTTTATATGTAAAAAAGTGACAAAGTGAAATGTTAGGAAATGTGCGTACAGACCACTATCAGCAGTTCTTAATCTTAACATTTCAAAAAGTCACCCAGAACTGTCAGCGGACAATGATACTGTTCAATGTTGAACATGCTGCTTCTTTATGACACACAATAATACTTTTCTTAGAAACTGTGAATTACGAAATCTCACAAAAACTGCCAGCAATATTGGTCCTATCACTATACAGTTATGTCTCCAACAACAAGAGGCCTTTACTTAAAAATCCTTCAGACTGAGCTAACATTGTTTCCCCTAGAGTTAAATAAGAATCATTATACTATCTATATATGCCCTTATAATATTTTTATATACATGATATCCATTATAATTTAGAATTGATTTTATTCCCTCTGAAATCAGTGAAAATATCAACTCACCTAAAATCATTATTTAACCCAAAGCCACTAATTCCCCTTTGTGGCAAGCAGCTTATTTACTATACCCTCAATTCTGAAAATTCAGCTTATAATTGCAAAAAGAGTACCTGATCCCAGATATTAAGCTTAGCCTAATATAAGTGACCAGTATGTTTGGAGAAGAATGTATTTCCATCAGCTCCAATTTTTCCTCCCAGCTTGATCATCCCCAAGACATAACTAATCTGAACAGAACTGAAAGATCTAAAAAGTATGGAAATCTCATCTTCTCCGTCTTAAGAACATATGATCTTGACCAAACAGGATTTCATTCTTTATAAAATAAATAAGAAATACATTCATATGTGAAAAGTAGGGCCCACGACTTCATGGAAACTACGAGCATTCTTTGGGCAGCTCCCAGAGTGGGCTTTAGGAGATTTGAAGCGACAAAAGATTCTTTAGGATTTGAAGTGTTATCAGTTAGCAATATCCAAACCGCCTTACAATCTTAATTTTTGCAACTTATTTTAACATATCTACTTCAATAAAGCCATCAGAACTTGTACTTTTGAAGTATAGCCCTTGATATGCTGTACAAGTCTGAGTAACTCTTTTGCTGGCAAAAGTTGAACACCCTGTGATATACCATGCATTCCCTTAGTAACTTGTAAATGGCTTTTAGTATTTAAATAGATTTACCAAAGTTGATGAAATGTTGGTTAAATGTCTCTGAACGATATAATCTTTTGTCAGCTTCTGTACTGTAATAATAATTTTAAAAATCCACACTTCCAAAGATCTATTTTTTCCAAAACATAATTGTTATTCATTTCTTTAGATCCTTGATCTCCATACAAGTGATTTATTTCAGCGTTTAAAAACATATTTTAAAAGTGAAAAGAACATCTAAGAATAGAAATGACAGGGAGTTTAGACAGGGCTGATAAGGCTTCATGTGATTTTGATGAAGAGATTTTGTAATGCCACTGCTCCTGGCATTATAAAAAAAATATGGATAAGAAGAGCACACATATATTTCCAGATTCATCAAGTATGCCATTTACCTACTGAGATGTGCTGATCTTAGCAAAAGCATTAATGAAACAAAAAAGAGGTGTCTGAGTCCCATAAGATGATATTCTCAATTCTTCCTAATATTTACTGAAGTTAATGCAGTAATATTTCATAGTGTTCGGTAATATTTCATAATATTGCTGACAGAAGTTTTAAATATTATTACTATGTGCGTGTGTGTATGTGGGATGTGTGTGTCTCTGTGTGTATTTATGCATGCCAATACTTATAAGATACTGACTAAGAGCCAAGTGCATTCAAATTAAAATTTAGTTTTAGCATAACCCTTCACATGCAAAGCTTAAGATGTCAGAAAAATGTGATTCAGTGTGCATACCAGCTGATGAGTTGCCTTCATTGTGTATAATATAGTAGTGAGTAAATGAGAAAAATGAAATAAGAGAATATTTTCAAGTTTTACAGATTGGCTTGTGTGGCAGCGGGTGGTGTGGGAAATAGATGTGATAAATTTGGGCTTTTTTGTAGTCTTGCTTGGGATTTTACTGAGTAGAATGCCGATACTCTATTCTATGCACTGGGTAAAATACACTTGCTTTTCATTTAATAAGCTGGTGTCAAGTCTTTCAGCATACACAATATTTAATTGATGATTTAAATGAAAGATAATCATGCAAAGGCAGCTGCTTCTCTCTGTCATGATTGCTTCTATTACATATTTTCAAAAAATTGCTCACTACAAATTAGCTTACTTACACTTGAGTGACACATACACCCCAAATCCTACATTCGAAAGCCCCATCTCAACAATTCATGTCAGATGCTAGAGTACTTGTCATTCACAGAGGTAAAATGAAGGGCATCTTACTTTTCCCAGTTAAAACGTATTTCTGCTATGCAACATTTGCACAGAAGGTGAGTAGTTTTCTTTTGTTATTATACTTAAAGACAAAAAAAAAAGTACCAAGTACCACGTCAATCATTCAAATGTTAACTTAACGTGCTTAAAATAGAAACATGGAGAACTTCCTAGTAGTGCTAACTACTGAACAAAACAAAACAAAATATGACAGTGTCTCCTCTCCAGAAGAAGCTGGCTTAGAAAAAGAGATTAATCCTTTTAGAACTGCAAGGAAGAAATGATCCACTTTCTGTAGCACTTAGAGTAAACAAAAACTAGCAGGACACAGCACAGGAGAAAATCAGGCACCATAGGAAATGTGAAAGTTCCAGGCAAAATTCAGGAATGGGGTGAAAGTGAATATGCAATTGTACAAGCATGCTTTTAGTTGGGTCAGTGGAGGAGGATGCAAAATTAACAGGAGTTGAAGAGGAGGAAAGAGAATCTTAAGTAGGGATTTAAAAATATATGGAAAGTGTTATAACCTTGGGAGGAATAGATGGAACTTGCAAAAAATAGCCCAGAGAGTTTTTTTGTGCAGTTTCATCAATTGGGAGGGAGGGGGAGAACTGTTGAGTGTTTAACAGGAAGATGCGATAGGTACAAACTTTAAAAGACAGAAGATGGGAAAATCCTATGTAAGATTTGTAGCTATATAAAAAGGTGTCTGATGAACAGCAATAAGGGCAGTCTGAACTGTTTTGAAAGCTACAAAACAACACAGAACCTAATTCTCGCAGTTTTAGAAAGAATGATACAAAGATGTATTGCAATGGGGAATGAGATATTTCCCTGATTTCTTTGTGGGAAAGAAAGCTTTGAAAGGCTTATATATTGTTTAAAGAGAACAACTCTTTTCCTATTTTAAGCCTGCTTGGTATTATGTAATTCTGTGCTTTGTTGTTAGGGTAAAATAAATTAATGTTAGTGCCTAAAAGTAAATACCGATTTCAAGATTGTACGAAAATAGAAATAGAATAAAGATTAACATTTGTTAAAAGTTGTCAATTTCAGACCTCACTAAGAAGTTTGTAGCTAAAACATTTAAAAGACTTAATTTTTAAGAAATCATAGGACAATATTTTTTCAAAGCTTATGAATTAAGGTCTCCAAATTTGTTAGATGGTTATGATAATTGGGCTATTAAATAATTTTAGTTATTAATACAGAACTCAGCCACCTACACCTTCTATTTAGAGGGTGCTCTTCAAACTGTAGCAGGTTTTAGATAGCTGTTTCTGATAAAACCTACCTAATGCAAAAGAAACGGCTCATTTATTTGTTGAGTAAAATTTACCATAACCTGAATCTTTATTCAACTTTATGACTGGGTTTTACTTTATAACTCTTCATAATCCACATTTGAGCAAGTTATTTAGAAAACAGTGTGTGTGTGTGTGTGTGTGTGTGTGTGTGTGTGTGTGTGTGTGTGTGTGTGTAAAAGAATTTATCTCACTGTAACAATAGTCTATCCATGAAAGTTGTGGATTCTCCATCTTTGGTGGTGTTTAGAAGAGGCTGAACAGCTCCCTCTCAAAGAGGTTTTTAGGATGTTCCTGCACATTGCGGGAAGTCGGATTAGATGATCTTTATGGTCTCTTTCAACTCTACAATTCTATGAATTAATGAAAAAATGACGATTTTTAATTGGATTATTTAAAAATATGCTATGTGTACCATAATACTTAGTATTATAGTATTGGTATTATGTCTCTTGCTAATAATGTCACCTTTTTCAGAGGGAGATATTAAAATCTACTTTTCTCAATTGTTCCTATTAATAAAAAGAGAAGAAATAGAACAAATGTGGTGTAAAATTGCTGTCCCTAACCTGATACCTTCTAGATACATTGGGCAAAATCTCCCATCATTGAAACCAATATGTCATATTGGATAAGGATGACGGGAGTTTTAGTCCAAAATTTCTGGAGGATCCTAAGCTGGGCAAGGCTGGTACAGAAGAATTACCGTGCCAATTCTGAACAAAAAGATGTTACGAAATGAGGATCTCCATGTTACCAGGAGGTGAGACAACTTGTTTGAGGTTTTGCACATTTGTTTCTCTAGGGAAACAAGGATCCATGAAGAACGCCAGGTGACAATGTCTCAAGTATCTTAAAAGAAACACCTTCCATTTCCCGCAGGAGAACAGATTGCATGAAGGAACAAGGAAATCAATCATCCCATTTATAAGACAGTAAAGTGGGGTGTACTGTCATAAGCCAACCTGGAAAGACAGTGGTGTTTCTGTGAGGCAGGGGATTTCTCCCCAAGTCACAGGATGATAGCATTTGGAGTGAGAATATTTCACTCACATCAGTACACACTCATTGCTCAGGTTATGGAAAGTGAAAAAAGGTACTGGGGTCCACTCTGTTCTCACCTGTGGATGTTCATTTCCTGTGGTGGTTGTCGTGCTTTGTCGTATGCCACCTTAGCAAAAATGCCCGCAATGACAACAAAGGCAATGGCCCCACATGAAATGTAGACGGTGGCATTTGTGTTGTCCTCATTAGGGTCATACCCATTGGGTATATCTCCAGGTCCATCATTATTGGTGGCAGGGGTCATAGGATCTGTGCTAGGACGGGGGTCCTGATTTCGGCACTTTTCCTGATTGAGCTTCTTAGAGCGCTTGTTGCAGCAGAAGCGGAAAGAGCAGGTGCCACAACAATAGCGAAAATCCTGCTGAGTATTGTTGCACTCAAACTCTTTGTCCCACTGCCCACTCACATCATAGTAACCCATGCATGTCTCATACGCTGGGCTGGAATTGCCTGCACTGCTGCTGCTGCTGCTGCTGCTGCTACCGGAGGGCACCTTTGCTGGCCCTACACCAGGACTGCGTCCACGGCTTCCTCCACCACTAGCTTGCACAGAAGAAGGGGCCGTGCTAGTTAAGGACTGGTTCAGTTGCTCCTTGGCTGGCTTGTAAGGTCTCCGGGAGGCTCCTGTCCCCTGTGTCCGGTTGCCCTTGGGTGTCCGTGGGGGCCCAGCTGCCTGGGTGGTCAGAAGTAGTGTCAGGACATACAAAGCAAATGGTAGAAGCAAGAGGAGATGCCTCCACCCCATGGTGAGTTGAAAGAGCAGAAGAGAGGAGGTGGGGGGCTCTGCCCAGCCCAGTCCAATCAAGAACCTCGGTCCTGCCACTCCATGGATCTGAAGAGGAGCAATTTGGCACTTCACTTCATCCTGATAAGAAACAAGAGGCACTACTCGGCTGCTTCAGGGCAAAGATGGGCTCTTCTCCAAGTCCCAGCTCCTCCAGTGATGGGCTACAGGAGAGAAGGAAACATCAGAGGCTACCTGCCCAGGCAAAAAAAAAAAAAAAAGAGTCGGGAGAAAGAAGCTGGGACAGTGCTCAAGGATGCTGGAGTTGCCCCCAAGGGGGCCTACTACGATTCCGAATTGAGGAGGGAGGGAAGTGGCAGAACTGTCCAGAAGAAGCGCGGAAGGTCTCTTTGGGGCAGGGACCAAAAAAAAGGGGGGGAAAGGAAAAAAAGAAAGAAAGAATCCTCCCACTCAGACCTGGATCGGGGCATGGGGAGAAGAGGGGGCGGGAAATGGCTGCTACGCCGTCTGGACTTAGCACCACCCGAACGAAGCTGTTCGGATACCAATTCGGGGCGGGAATTCCCTCGCTACAATCCCCGGCGAGACGGAGCACCCACGGACAGTAGCCACGCTCCAGCAGAACCTGGCTGCCAGCAAAGACTGCAGTACCCCCCGTCTCCCCTTTTCCCCCCTCCTCTCTATTTCTCTCTCGCCCAATGCCCTTGTCCCCAAGTCGGCATGCATTCCTTCCTTCACTTACCATGCCGGGGCGGAGCGGGAGCACTGCGGAGGCGCCGCGCTGGGCATCCGTGTCGCCGCGCACTGGCCGGAGCTCCCTGCGCCGCCGCTGTTGCACGCCCGGGCTGGAGAGGAGCTGCTGCTGTTGAGCGGGCGGGGACAGCTAGAGGCTTCAAGAGGAGTGGCCACCGCCTCCCTCGGCCCGCCCAGTCCCAGTCCCCTGCGAAGAAATCGCAACCCGTGCAGCCAGAGGCCGGAGAAAGGCAGTGGCTTCGGAGTGGGTGGGTGGGTGGGTGAGTGGGAGCCTGATCTTGGCCACTTAAGCCCAGGCCAGGCCCAAAGACCCTCGTCCCGCTCCGATCCTCCACATAGAGCCACGCTCTTCGGGATGCACGGCTGCGCTGAGGGCTCTCCCCCGTCTCGCCTGAGGGCGACAAGAAGCCTTGCTCAGAGGCGGGAAAGAGACCGGCGTAACCGCCTCCATCTGAGCCGGGAGATTTCTTTCTTCCCAGAGTGTGAAATGTGGGGCGGGGGGGGGGGGGAACCCTGGTTTGCCACACGTGAAAGAAGAAGGCGTTTGGCATGAAGTTGCGGACTGAACTCGAGGCGGCCAGAAAGTGCTCCCGCGAGCAACTGTGGCGTGGAAGTTTGACTGCGCCAATAGGCTCTTATCTTAAGAGATAGCGGCGGTCTTTACAAGCCATCATGCGTGGGGGGAGGGGGTGGGCTTGGCACCTCAGGTCGATGAAGAATTCAGGTTTTGCTTTTTCGCTAATAACAGATTTTAGTCTTCACTTCATCTTAAATTGAATACTGGAGAAAAAGAGGGAAAACCTCCCATTTTCCCCGCTGTCAAAAGATCTCCAAATGTTACGTCTGCATTCATTGAAATGAAGTGACAAGCAACCTCCACGACCGAAAGATCTGAGCAGAGTCCTGATGTGTAGCAACACAGGAGAAACCAGGGTACCATTTCCTGGGTTTGCCCACCCCTGGCACAATTCCAGGTGAATGGAAATAGCAGATGCGAAAAAGATTGCAGTAGAATTGTGGTGACAGAATTTGGACTGTTTGTTAAATCTCCGGGGGTTCTTGTATTTCCGAATGTGTCATGTGTTTGGAAGAATTTGTCAGTGTACTGAAGGAACAAATCCTTGCTAAATTCCAGGAACCTTCTAAGTGCATGAACATTAATTTAAAAAAAAAAAAAGATAATTCTCTAATTGTTTTTGGAATTGGCACACAATGCAGAATTCCACCTCCTTAGCCTGTTTCTTTATTGTGATTGATTGTATAGTGGTTATTTAAAAAAACTTTTAAGCGTTGCTGCTGCAGATAGTTTAATTGTCAGCAAAGCAAAATTGAAGAGGCAAACTCTATAAAAATGGGCACAAAGTTAAAAGATTGTGTAGCTTTCTTTAACACTCACTTCTTATCATCTTTAGTTCAGATGGTGTTGATGAGGAATGCATGTTGGGGGGGGGAGAGATTTACAATTTTATCTCCACAATTTCCTTTTTAGGTAAGTTGGGATTTAGTTAGTTAGTTAGTTAGTTAGTTAGTTAGTTAGTTAGTTAGTTAGTTAGTTAGTTAGTTAGTTAGTTAGTTATTATCCTGCCCACCTCCCCAATAAGACGATTCCCCAATAAGGTTGAAATAGTCGCTGGTGTAGTTACCCAGTGAGCTTCATACTTGAGTGAGGATTTGATTCTTGGGTGCCCTTGATTCAAGTCCAGCAATTTGCTTAACTCTTAATCAATATACCTTCACTCAACACATCACCTGAAAATCTTCACCTATAAAAATGTGTTTAATCTAATATGGCTATCTAAGCATAATAATCCCTGGGCAGGGATTATATGCCTCAGGAGCTGTAACAAAGAAAAAACTTGGTTCTCTTCTACCCCGGGACTCTATGGAACGGCTGACTTCAGCTGAATAGATTTTGATTCAACATTAGGAAAAAATTTCTTAACAGTGAACAGTTTGCCTTATAAAACAAATGGTTTTAAGTAATGGTGGATTCTCCCTTTCTGGAGCTCTTCAAGACCATTTCTAGAAAATATGTTTAATGAGATGACTGATACTGAGAACACTATAATTCTAGATTTTCTGTATTAAAAATGGAGTTGCATTCAGTGTTCTGCCAGGCCTCCTTCAACATTAGATCTTCTATGTTAAGGGCTCTATAATTTAAATTGGGCTGGGCTGAGTAGAAGAAAAGTATTGAAGTAGAAGAAAAGTATTGAATACTTTATTTATAATTAACTTGTGGACATGGGGGTTGTATTTGGATTATATGGGACAGGGGTCTCCAACCTTGGTCCCTTTAAGCTTTGCTGGCTGAGGGACTCTGGGAGTTGAAGTCCACAAGTCTTAAAAGGACCAAGGTTGGACACCCCTGATATGGGAGGTAGACTTTTTTCCAAGACGTTCCTTGAAGACCTGAGAACATGTGGATTGATTCATACATTTTTTTTAGAGAAAACAGTGACTTACAGCAGAAGGTTTCCAAAGTTTAGCAGCAAACAATTTTTGGAAACTACTGACAAATCTGATATACAAAACGAATGGGGAAAAAATGAAAAAAAAATCTTGGCATTACAAGGATAGTGAAGTACAACTTGAAACTATGCATTTATGATAGGAAAATATTTTAATATCCATAATTTCAGCTGCCATCCTAATTAATTTACTAGGTTTTCTGGGAGGGGGGATCTGTGCAAGTTATTTATACTGATTCATCACTAAGCGAGCATTATATCAAGGAATCAAAATTAAACTCATCATAAGCTCAAAACCAGATTCAGGCAGTTCTACATCCACCTTCCTACTCTCACACACACCTATAGGCAGTTCCTTATCCAGAACAGTCCTGTAGCCTTTTATTCTGAATAGGACTCAACATAGCTTCTCATGTTCTCCTTAATGAGTTTGCTTAAGATTTAAACATTATAGTAATTCTACCCAGAAATAAGTTTGTTCAAGTGTAATTAAACTTACAACTCAAAAAAGATGGTTTCAGTTGAATGGAAACTGAACCATGGACACAGAAAGAAGTAGCTGGTTCTAAGAGCTAGTTAAAAATTAATGTCAAATAAACTTCAGCAAACCTAGAGGTCCAGGCAGGAGCTATATTTTCCATGAACCTAAAAGAAAAAAAATGAAATGCAAAATGCTTCTATGAGATGGAAAGGCAAATCTAATCAAATTCTGGTCAGATAATGTACACATGCTTGAGATTTCTCTCATGTTTCAGATGATCAAAGCATGGCGATCTGAATCTGGATTTTTTAAAATCAATCAACTTCAACAACAATGAGGTTAGTGGTGTCTTTTTAGCAGATGCCCATGGGATGGCCCTGTTCAGAAGCAGTTTTGAAGGCAACTGCCATTTTCTACTTTTTTTTTCCAATATTGACATTGAGATCTGAGAACGAATTTATATGCTAAGGAGGAATATAAGAATCTTAACCAATATGAAGAAATGAGGAGGTGTTTGCAAATGGCAATGGATCGTTTGAAGCTCCCTTAATTCCTCTAACTACTCAGAAATTTAAAGTGACTCTAAGGGTATTTACAGGAGAATTTCAAAGAGAAAAGCAATCTATCTCTGATATTTCTCTTTCAATTCTTTTCCTCTAAATTCCTCTAGTGTTGCCCCAGTTATGTAATCAAATTTTAGGTTTGATTTGCTGACACTTACCAAAATGCTACAGATATTATTTATTTGGAATATTTCTATCCCACTTTTTGTCCTTTATTAGCAACCCTTGAGGCTGAGAAAATGATTAGCTCATAATCATTGAGTGAGATCCATGTTTGAATGGGATTTGAACCTGCCCGATGTCCAGTCCAAGTCCAACACTTACATAGTACCTTACTAACTACTGGGTGTCAATATAACAGTATAGTGTTAGTCCTTGTGTTTGATAGAGGATGAGCTTGAAACAAAGGGTTGCTTAACCCCCTTTTTTTGCTACTATGGATTGGATAATCACAACTCATTGAAATACATGCACACAGAGTGATGGTATCATAGTTGGCAGCAACTCAGCTCCTAAATACCATGACCCAGTGAGAGAAAATATTTATAGTTTACAGAATGTGTGAGTTTTACTTGGAACTGCTATGAATTCAGCATTCAAAATTGCCACTGCTAAATCTCTGATGAGAATATGTACAAAGAAAGCAAAATCAGGTTGTAGATGAAAAATATGCATGCACACATACATTTGGGTATGTGGGTGTGAGACAAATAAATTGGACTAATACGTATAAAAATATGTTTTTAATACGTTGAAAATATGTATTGTATGTGGCTTTCCACAGTTGTGGAAAGTTGTGGCTTCCATTAAGTGTTAAAAATCAACTGGCAATATAGTTGCAAGTAGCAGGGTATCACCTGTAATTCCTGTAGATCACTGCAAAGCAAGTGGTATGATTTAGGGGTGGGGACAGCAGGAAGTGCCAGCCATGGTCCCCTATTTGGCTGGGTCATCTATGATTTTGTACTACCAATGATAAGTATTTACACCAGAGGAGTAGCATTGACCGCAATGCCATGAGAACCTAGTCAGTGTATGACACCAAGAGAGGTTTTTGCATCGAGAGCTTTCCCTCACTGAGAAAGACACACATCAAATATTGAACCATTAAGGTTAACCTCATTCCTTCCATACTTCTGTAAGAAAAGGTGACGAGCAGGGGAAAAAATGGAGTAAAGCCTAAGTAGGCTCTAACTGGCAGAATTGTTCTATATCTGTCAACTTCATGTGAGCTCCCTTTTCCTCTTGAATTGCAGGTTGAACAACAAGCAATGCAAACCTGTTTCTTGTACTGTAGGAGTGCCAGCATTATCATTTTTCTTTGGTTCTCTTGACTGCCAACTTTCTGCCTTGAGGGAAAATGATGAGATGCAGGCAGTGGTGAAATCCAAATTTTTTTACTACCGGTTCTGTGGGCATGGGTTGGTGGGCATGATGTGGCTTGGTGGGCGTGGCAGAGCAAGGATACTGCAAAATCTCCATTCCCTCCTCACTCATGGAGGAAGGATATTGCAAAATCTCCATTCCCACCCCACTCTGGAGCCAGCCAGAGGTGGTTTTTTGCCGGTTCTCCGAACTACTCAAAATTTCCGCTACCAGTTCTCCAGAATCCGTCAGAACCTGCTGAATTTCACCCCTGGATGCAGGCCACATAAAGAAAGGATTGGTGGAGAACTGTAAACTACTTTAGCAAGTGAGATTCGGTCTTTGGGCCAAATGTTCTTATTCCTGTTTTCTAGTGAGAACTATAAGTGATAAAGAAAGAGGCACCAGTGATTTCATAAGACTGTTGCCCATTGCTTCATCAAAATTTGCATTGGTTGCATGTCAGAATGTGGAAAGGGAGGGTCTGGCTCTGTTTTCACTGGGAAGCTTTGAAGCTCCGTGATCTGATATCAGCTTTTATATTTCTCATTGTGGCTCAGGTGCAGAATTGCTACTTTACATATTTTAGCAAACAGTAAATGTTCAGATTTTTTTTCCAAATCTAATAACTGCAAGTGAACAAACAAAATGCTAATCTCAGGGCCCTTGGGAAGTCTTTATTAAAAAGTTTCTCTAAGGAAACATAGATGTTAGAATTCTTATAAAAGTCATTTTCTATTTGTTTATTTATTTGTAATAATATAACCCTGTTTTGCTTCAAATAACTCAGAACAAAGTAGACAAGATCTCTACTGTTTTTGAAGCTAAATTTCCTAAACTTCATAGTAGAATTACGGTACATTATGTTTTTAAAACCTGTATAATCAAATACTTTTCTGATTAAACATTACTGATACCACTTAAAGGAACACTACATAATTTTATTGAGGGGTGGGATTGGATAATGACAGCATAATTCACATCTCTCCCCAGACATAGTTGGCTCATACTAACCACACCTTTTCCAATTTGAAATATACCAATGCTTTAAACTACAAGTCAGGGGTGAAATGCTCCCGGTTCGGACTGAATTGTCCAATCCAGAAGCGGTGGATTCGGAGAACCTGGAGAACCTGGAGCAAAAATCCCTCCCCCCCCCCGCCTATGCCCAGCTGAGCTGCACGATCATCAGAGGGTTTTTTTTTTTAACTTTTAAAAGCATTTTTTCTTCAGCTGAAAAATGCTTTTAAAAGTAAAAAAATAAGCCTCTGATGATCACGCGGCTCAGCTGGGATCGTCTGAACCCTTTAAAAGCATTTTTTCTACAACCTCTTTGGCCAAAGAGGTTGTAGACAAAATGCTTTTAAAAGTAAAAAAAAAAAAGTTGGCCACACCCACCCAGTCACATTACACGCCCCCACCAAGCCACACCCACAGAACCAGTAGTAACAAATTTTACATTTCACCACTGCTACAATTCCTATTCTCTGCAGTCCGAATTACTGTTGTGGTTAGAGATAAGGAGAATTGTAGCCCAATAAATTCGAAGGTTTTTAGATTTCCCAGACTGGAAAAAGCACACAACACTAGATATTAAAGTCTCCACACAGATTTTGCTCAAGATTTGCTGTTTCAGTTAGCTATGCAAATGCCTTATGGAACAGCCTTCTTCCTGAAATCCAGATGACCCCAATCCTGTTAGCCTTTTGAAAGGCTTTGAAAATCAGATCATCATTCTACCCTCAGGCATTTGGGCTGAATGATTAAGTAAGTTCTGCTTACTTGGTTTTTCTGACTGGGATTGTTTTGGCTGTTCCAGATGCTGTCATTTTTTAAATCCCTATATGCTGCCCAAGGTCTCTATTGTGAGATGGACAGTCATATAAATTAAAATCAACAAATATTTGTGAATCAATATTTTGTGAGAAGTTAACTCAGGTCTTTGCTATGATATGATATAGTTTGAACTCAGGAAAATAGACTGATCCCATAAATCTTGCCTAGGTGAACCATGGATAGGCATTCAGTGGAAAAGCAGATTAAGTATCCTATATGTATTAGTAGCCTTACATTAGGCAATCTTGAATGAGGACACAAAGGAAATAGTTGTACCAGTTAACTGCTTCTATCCGGCTCCATAAAATGCTTGATTAGAATAATTTTCCTATTTTCCCCATTTTCCACAAACAACATTGCAAGTCATTAGTAAGGATCAGATTTATACTTAGAATGTCAGCTTTCCATGCCAATGGAAAATATTTTTGTCATTGAATTTTTGATGCTTGTATTTTGGGAAATGTTTTTAAAAAATAATTTGTAAAAAAAATAGCATCGGTGTAGTTTGCGTTGAATTCACTGGATAGCATCTAATAATGGACTTTATGTAGTTTTTAAAATTCTTTATAGCAGTGGTGAAATCCAATTTTTTTTTTACTACAGGTTCTGTGGGCGTGGCTTGATGGGTGTAGCTGGTGAGCATGGCAATGGAAGGATACTGCAAAATCTCCATTCCCACCCCACTCCAGGGGAAAGATACTGCAAAATCTCCATTCCCACTCCACTCCAGGGGAAGGATACTGCAAAATCTCCATTCCCACTCCACTCCAGGGGAAGGATACTGCAAAATCGCCATTCCCTCCTCACTCCAGGGGAAGGATACTGCAAAATCGCCATTCCCACTCCACTCCAGGGGAAGGATACTGCAAAATCTCCATCCCCACCCCACTCCAGGGGAAGGATACTGCAAAATCGCCATTTCCTCCCCACTCCATGGGAAGGATACCGCAAAAGCTCCATTCCCACCTCACTCCAGGGGAAGGATACTGCAAAATCGCCATTCCCTCCCCACTCCTGGGGGAAGGATTTGCAAAATCTCCATTCCCATCCCATTCCAGGGGAAGGATACTGCAAAATCCCTATTTCCTCCCCACTCCAGGGGAAGGATATTGCAAAATCCCCATTCCCACCCTACCCTCAGAACGATGCTATAGAGCACTGCACACCAGAACAACTAGGCACAAGAACAGTTTTTTCCCGAATGCCATCATTCTGCTAAACAAATAATTCCCTCAACAGTCAAACTATTTACTAAATCTGCACTACTATTAATCTTCTCAGCATTCCCATCACCCATCTCTTTCCACTTACGACTGTATGACTGTAACTTTGTGGCTTGTATTCTTACGATTTATATTGATATTGATTGTTTCCTGATTGCTTATTTGTACCCTATGACTATCATTAAGTGTTGTACATAAAAGAAAGGCATGGTGCACCAAGACAAATTCCTTGTGTGTCCAATCACACTTGGCCAATAAAAATATTCTATTCTATTCTATTCTATTCTATTCTATTCTATTCTATTCTCTGGGGCCAGCCAGAGGTGGTATTTGCCGGTTCTCCGAACTACTCAAAATTTCCACTACCAGAACCTGTCAGAACCTGCTGGATTTCACCCCTGCTTTATAGGTAAACCTTTTAGCAACTGCCTCATTTAGTGACAGCTACAATGTTTGCATTTTGCAGTTATGATGATGATGGAAACTTTGAAACCAATCGTCATAATCTTTGCAGGTCTGTTAAGGAAAGGAAGGCTGAAGATGATAAGCACAGTTGCAATTTCACTTAGCAACTTCTTCGCTTAAAATCCAAGTTGCTAGTCCCAATTGGAGTCAATAAACAAAGAATGAGTGAGATGCCAGTGGGAGAACCAAGTTCTTTCCCTATTTACACTGATTTACTGAATACAAGTCTATTGCTCTTCCAAAAGAGTGATTTCCCAAGGTAGTTTTTTTTTTAATCTAGGGTTTTTCAAAACAGCACTAAACCCATGTATTTAAGAAGCCTGTGTATTTTCTGACTAGCATTTTCTGGATGAATGTTATAGCTGAATAGTGTTTTTTTCCCCCTCCTAAATATGCTGGATCAAGGAAGAGAGAGTAGGAACATCCTTCTCTCATTTTGTCTTCCAAGAATATACAAAATGTTTCCAGTCTCCTAGCCATTCTCCACAATACACACATTTTCAATTAATGTAGCTCTTTTTTATTGTATGTAATTTTAACTTATACTACACTTTCTTCATAAACACACTGAATTTTTAACTGTGCCTTCTTTGTTTTCTGTCTTCTTCTGATAGGAACATACTTGCTGCTCCGTGAGGTATGTCATTGTTGAAATCCTGAGAGTAAAACAAACTCAAATGGAGCCTTCTGAAAGGCTGCCTTTTACATTCTCATAATCTGAGAAGATAATTATTACTACATTAGAAGCTTTGCCCTAACACTGAAGCTGCTTTCAACATCTGTGCTAGCTAGACAGGTACAAATTAATGCAATAAGTTTGATTATAGCAAGGATAAATAAATGCCACTGTGAAATAGATTCACATTTCTTTCTAGTCCTCCAAGTATGTACCGTCTGAGAATGAGGGATTGTGCCTGCACAATTCCTTCCAATTAGAGCAATAGTGTGCCTTAATGTGTGTCAATTGTTGACGCCAGTGGTAAATTGGGCATTAGTCTCCACTCATGTACAGTAATAATAACACTTTTGCTCTTAGAAGTAAAAATTCAGCCTCTGAATCACTGAGGGCAACCCTAAAAGCAAGCGTATACGTAGCTTTTGTTCTATTTCTTCATAATCTGAGCACTTGTGTTAATGGACTGATGCTTCTGCACTATATAAACCTGATTTTCTATGCAATAACACAGTATCTTCAGCTTCCAGGGCATTTCCTTATTTGTACCTAAATACTTATGACTGTAACTTTGTTGCTTGTATCCTTACGATTTATATTGATATTGATTGTTTCCTGATTGCTTATTTGTACCCTATAACTATCATTAAGTGTTGTATGACCATCATTAAGTGTTGTGAATGTTGTACCTTGATGAAGGTATCTTTTCTTTTATGTACACTGAGAGCATATGCACCAAGACAAATTCTTTGTGTGTCCAATCACACTTGGACAATAAAAAATTCTCTTCTCTTCTCTTCTCTTCTCTTCTCTTCTCTTCTCTTCTCTTCTTATTTATTTATTTATTTTATTTATTTTTCGTATTTTTATACCGCCCTTCTCCGAAGACTCAGGGCGGTGTACAGCAGAAATAAAATATAAATATCAAAAAAATTTAAAATACAATAATTCATTAAAATCTGATTCAATAAACTGAGAAATTTAAAATTAATAAGTAAAAAATTATAAAATAGATTAATCCCCTTAAAAAACCCATTAAAACCCTCGATTAAAAATTTATCATTAGGCCAGCCCTGCTTGGTGAAAGAAGAAAGTTTTGAGCTTGCGCTTAAAAGTCCGAAGATCTCTTCTCTTCTCTTCTATGAGACAGACATAACTTGGCAACATCTTTTTTTCTGCTATGTCCTCATAATGTTTAGTTTATCATTAATTTATCTTTAATTTCATCTTCAAATGTACTGATAGTAAGTAGCAATAGCAAAAGCACTTAGAAACTTATGTATCATTTCACAGTGCTTCACAGCCCTCTCTAAGCGGTTTACAGAGTAGTGTCTTCTCATCAAAAAAAGTATAAGATGTGTAAAATCTGTCATGCCTCATCATTCATTACCTAGGTCTAGGTAAAGTCCAAGATAAAGTCAAATGACCAGAAGTATATTGGTTTGGAGTGCTAATGATTGGCTGTTGCAGGGTGATGTGGGCATTTGTTGCCCATAGTCACTTGGTAGTGAAATGGATAGTATATAGATTAAACTATGTTTTTACTGGTTTAGATGAAATAGCAAATGATTTAGCCAGCCATTCCCTTCCAGTTTCACCCAAAGCACACCTGGTTGCCTTCTAAACAAAGCATTAAAAATCTGGAAACCAGTGTGTTATATTTGGAAAGGAAAAAATATCTATATACTACTAAAATTTCGTGTCTGTAACTTTTAACAGGGCAAAACAGTGCATCATATAACAAAATATTTTCAACCAAAGCTCCTCAAGTCGGCTAACTTACAGACTGCATCCAAGAATTGGGATCTATGGCTCCTGTGGAATTGAAATTTTACAAATTTTATAAAATATATAACATAAGGATGATCATAAAGCATTTTATGATATAATACAAAATGTCATAAACCATTTCCTGTGGTCAACTCCTGATAGTTGGCTGTGTTATACAGTTAAGCATGGGCTACTTTCAAGGCAGATATCTCTCTGAATATCTCCCTGATTTTTCATAACTTTTAAAGTACATTAGGAGATCTGCCATCGTTGAAGGCATTGAGGAATCTGGTAAGGAAATACCTCTGAAATGATGACCCAATGGGTTATGGCCTAGTCCTAAATAAAAATGCTGCTTATGATTGTAGTCTCTATATCTATTTTTTAAAGTTTGTTCATTCTGGTTATAGTAGAATGAAGAATAAGAGAGGGACACAGGATCAGTCAGTCATACTAAGACCAAATCCATTCCTGATGAAGTCGCATGACTGTCAGATGTTCTTGCCACCAGATGATCACATGCTGAAGAGCATGGACAGTAAAGCCAGTCAACCAGTCAGTTTGCTGATTACTCAGAAACAAGATGGTACCATACAGCAGTGATTAGAACAGGTGCAGTAGAGCAGGGCAGGAATTGGCTAAGAGGGCTATACATTTCGTGCTAGGATCATTTCCTGATAACTTGAAACTGGGTGGATAGCATTTTAACTCAGCACTGAAAAAAGACCTGTAAATAACTATATTTATTCATATAGTGTTGGAGTAAAAGCAATTGAAGGCCATTGCACTGGAAAATAATTGTTATTGCTACTGAATGAACAGACTGAATGGACTGAGTTCAGAACTTGTCAAAACAAAAGAATGGAACTTGAAAAGGCAAAGCGATGAAATGGTTTTCAAACTACCCAGAGTACACCAATATATACTTTTTATTTTGTGCCTGTGATCCATTATTTCAATATAGTAAGAATCTGGTTTGTGTGTGTGTGTGTGTGTGTGTGTATGTGCAGCAAATGCATATATTGTTTGTAAACTTCCTTTGTATAATTAACCCACTCTGAATATCATGTAAAGCAAAAGCCATCAGATGACTTCACCTGTTAGAAATATTGCCTTTGCTATTTCTCTCTTTTTAAATTAAACATTTTAGAGAAAATACATTCTAGAGAAAAGACTAAATACAAAAAGACTAAAAAAGTAAACCGCAAATGAACAAGGGATTTAAGATTGGTTAAGATATTATAATTTTCCAGTATACAATTAATTAATTATGAATTATTGCATACTGTGTGACAGCCAGTTTAGTGTAGTAGTTAAACCCACTAGACTAGAAACTGGAAGATTGTGAACTCTCATTTTGCCTTAATCCTGAAGCCTGTTGGATGACCTTGGGCCATCCCTAGGAGGTATGCAATTGCAAACTGCATTTGAAATCTTGCCAGGAAAACTGCAGAGCAATAACAATAGCACCTAGACTTATATACCGCTTTACATGCTTTACAGTCCTCCCTAAATGGTTTACAAAGTCAGCATATTTCCCCTAACAATCTGGGTCCTCATTTTACCGACCTCGGAAGGATGGATGGCTGAGTCAACCTTGAGCCAGTCAAGATCAAACTGCTGTTAGTCAGTAAAGTTAGCCTGCAATAGTGCATTCTAACCCCTGTGCCACTGTGGACCTTGAGCCCTGTTGCTACAAGCCAAAATGAATTCCAAGGCACCAAAAAAAGAGAGAGGAAAAAATATAATAAACCATTTTACTAAATTAAAAATCAAAGTTATAAACAATAATAAACATTAAGAACTGTGATCAGCAGTGTATGAATCATGAATTACAGCTACAATCAGAGTGGTATTCAGCCGGACCAGTTCAGACAAACTGGTAGCGGCAAGTGCTGCCTTGGCATAATGCCATCCTATTTAGCCATGTTTTTGAGGCTGGGCGCATGCACGGAAGGCACATGTGTGTGCGAAATGAGCATGTGTGTGCACGGTGAACCAGTGGTAAGAATATTGGAAACCCACTGTAGCTACAATACATTGAGTCAAAAGAGAAAATTTGTTCTGGCTTAAATATCTGTTGAAATCACTATTCTGAAATTAATAAGAATATTGCAGGTTGAAACAGAAATTAAACTTTTAAAATTTGTTTCATTCTAGTATGAATCGTTTTCCAAAACTGTTGAGCTTTACAACATTAACCAAATATGGGGAGCAAAAAATCCTGATTTTACATTTCGTTACATTTCCAGCAATTTTAGAAAATGAGTGATTCATTTTAGCAGTCGTGATATACCAACAATAAAACATAACAATTTTCTCTAAGTTTAATATTTAGCATAAATTAATATTTTTCATTTAAAATTGGAATTGTTGCGTCTCTATTACTGCATTCATAAATGTGGAATTCATTTAATTGTGCATTTTGTATTTATGAACAATTTTTATGAATTATGTACTCTTCTTTGATGATCACAGGACTGTCTGTGGGATTAAAAAAATACGGTGAATCTAAAATTTAATATTTATTCTGGTCACATCAAACTGCACTGCCTTTTTCTCAAAGAATGACCCAATGGATCACAGCATTATCTAGCTGATATTTAAATCTTGCAATCTGAATGAGTTATTAACTTTGTAATGAACAAATGTTTTATTATTTTCCTTTTCATAAAAGTAAACTTTTAAGAACAAAGGAAGAAGGAAATCAGGACTTACTATTTTCCTGACCTTGTCCCAGAAATTTAATAAATTGCTTAGTATGATGTGAACTTTTACTTATTTCTGTTTAATCAACCGAACTATATTTTATCGATCATATTGAAGTTCTGCCCCTTGCCTA
The DNA here is from genome assembly GCF_028640845.1 of Ahaetulla prasina. Classification (NCBI taxonomy): domain Eukaryota; kingdom Metazoa; phylum Chordata; class Lepidosauria; order Squamata; family Colubridae; genus Ahaetulla; species Ahaetulla prasina. The sequence continues at coordinate 120,414,561 of NC_080540.1, forward strand.
GAAGTAGCTGGGTGGTACAGAGATGCAACATATTCTGAGAGCCACACTAAGCAACCCTCTAGGTAATCCAGTTTAAAATTGATATCTTGTCTTTGCTAATACAATTAAAAAGTCACTTATGTAATACAGCCTACAGCACCTATGATCTAATCTAATGTCAGAATGTTTTAGTGAAATTTTAAAACAGATTTTTGTGTGTGTGGAACTTGACATGAGACAGTTACAAAAGAAATATATTCCACTCGCTAAGTTTGTTGAGCTGTTAACACTGTAGTTTGTTTAATGGTCAAGGATTTTTAACTGCCAGGTTCCTGTTCCAGTGAGAAAGAAGAGTCAATTAAGCCATTTTGGATTGTCTTTCCTGACAAGCAATGGTATTTAAGAGAAACCCTAGGGCTTCCTGTCGTGTTTGATATTTAGCAGTTGGGCTTCAAGGGCGTTTCATATTTAGTAACAGATTTGCAACACAACTGTGTTTATTAGGCAATATCACTAGCATGTCTGTTATTTGGTACATGGGTAACTGTTGCTAGAAATGTCAGCATTTGACAGTTTATGCCACCTGGTTAAAAACTATAAAGACATTACTAATAAATGACATCCAAATAGGTTAAAAATTTGCAAAGCATACTATAGTGTAAGATCTGTCCACGCCAGTCAAGAAAACAGTTCCATTGCTTAATGGATGATATATACTTCTCAAGGAAAAGGTATTTCTCAGGACAATAGAAATACAATGATCAGTGACATGAAAAAAAAATGATCGTTTTCATTTTCATGAAAGCCTGGCTAGCTTTGACCGATGATTTATTAATTGCCTTCTGTGGACAAAATAACAGACCATTATTTCTTTATTTCCAGTTTTTATATATTTGTTGGTGGGGGGCGGACATTTGTTTTCTTCCAATAGCCCTGCAGCTGCTGGTCTGGTTGCTCAACCAAAAGGCCTGAGTCCTGTAGTCTATTTGTCACCAAGAGCAATAATAACCTAGCACAGTCCTTGTTAACCTGGGTGATGATTGAGCAGTGATGAAATCCAATTTTTTTTTTACTACTGTGGGCATGGCTGGGGAAGGATACTGCAAGATCCCCATTCCCTCCCCACTCCTGGGGGAAGGATATTGCAAAATCTCCATTCCCACCCCACTCAGGGGACAGCCAGAAGTGGTATTTTCCAGTTCTCTGAACTGCTCAAAATTTCCGCTAACGGTTCTAAGAACCTTTCAGAACCTGCTGAATTTCAGCCCTGTGATTGAGCCAGTATGGGGTTCTGTAAATTACATCTCCACATATTCTTTAACAGAGAGACACACTTTGTCTGGCTCCTCTGATGACACTTGTCCAGTATAGCATAGCTCTCATCTTCCTCAGAGCACATAAGCCCCACAACCAGTGGTGGGATTCAAATAATTTAACAACCGGTTCTCTGCCCTAATGATTTCTTCCAACAACCAGTTCACCAAACTGCTCAGAGAGTTAACAACCGGTTCTCCCAAAGTGGTGCGACTGGCTGAATCCCACCACTGCCCACAACCACATCAAGGTAGTGGCTCACTGGTTATTATTACATACAATTATTACATATAAAAACATGTAAATGTAGGCTAAATAGGCAGTATACCTGATTTATTCCTGTACTGCCATATTAAATTATTTTAAACAATTCTCTTCCCCAATTCCTCACCTTTTTTTAGCGCTCTCATGTTTAAAAAGTAATTCAATGGTACATGAGAAGTAATGGGTACTTTCCAGATTTCTCTGTCTTTCCAATTCATGCATGAGGGAATCATCTATGCTGCCCAGTGCAGATGGTGGCCACAGCCAGAATTTTCTGGGGTCTGCAAATTGGGTATTAAGCAAAGAAGTGAATTTACATATGTGCAGCAAACTAACTCAGTACAAATACCTCTTGGAAAGCCTTTTGCATTCTGACAGAAAATGTCTCAATTCATCTAGGCTTTAATTTAAAAAAAAAACATTTTCTTTTTGTTTCCGCAACAAAAAGAAAACTGGGATCTCTGAGAGTTTTCATCCAAACACATCCAAACGTTTCCTGGGAAAGGTTATGTTACAAACACAGATATAATGGACAATAGTGTAGGCAGGTGAGCATGCACGTAGCAACCATCCCTGAGTAGAAAGAAGACTAAATGTTGTTACCCAAAAATTCAAACAATACATACCAAATAACACAGGTCCTCATACACTGAGTGTAGCAGTCAAACTATTTAACACCACCAACAATACTACTACCCTTCAAAAAGACCTTGACTTTGTATCCGATTGGTCTAAAACTTGGCAACTCCAAATCTCAACCAGCAAATGCTCAGTCTTACATATTCGGAAAAAGAACCCAAACACTAAGTACAAGCTTGATGGACATTACATTACAGATGACCCCCACCCTGTTAAAGACCTTGGAGTTTACATATCAAATGATCTAAGTGCCAAAGCCTACTGCAACTACATAGCAAAAAAGGCTCTAAGAGTTGTAAACCTAATTTTGCTTCTTTTCCAAAAACTCTACACTACTGACCAGAGCATACAAAATATTTGCTAGACCTATTCTTGAATACAGCTCACCTGTCTAGAACCCACACCACATCTCTGACATTAATACTATTGAACGTGTCCAGAAATATTTTACAAGAAGAGTTCTCCGCTCCTCTGAAAACAACAAAATACCTTACACCACCAGACTTGAAATCCTGGGATTAGAAAACTTAGAACTCCGCCAACTCCAACAAGACCTGTGTTTAACACACAGAATCATCTATTGCAATGTCCTTCCTGTTAAAGACTACTTCAGCTTCAATCGCAATAATACAAGAGCAAACAATAGATTCAAACTTAATGTTAACCACTTCAATCTTGATTGCAGAAAATATGATTTTTGTAAAAGAGTTGTTAACGCTTGGAACACACTGCCTGACTCTGTGGTCTCTTCTCAAACTCCCAAAAGCTTTAACCAAAAACTGTCTACCATTGACCTCACCCCATTCCTAAGAGGACTATAAGGGGCGTGCATAAGAGCACAAAAGTGCCTACCGTTCCTGTCCTAATGTTTCCTTTCATTATATCAAATTAATACAATTATTACATTCTTTTGCTCATATATATGCTTATATGTAACAGCGTTCTGTGCGCCTTTGGCGTTGAGTCATGCCGGCCACATGACCACGGAGACGTCTTCGGACAGCACTGGCTCTTCGGCTTTGAAACGGAGATGAGCACCGCCCCCTAGAGTTGGCAACGACTAGCACATATGTGCGAGGGGAACCTTTACCTTTACCTATGCTTATATGATATTTTGCTGATTTATGTAGATGCTTGTGTATACTGTTGTGACAAAATAAAATAAAAAAACACATGGATATCTTTGATAGAATGAAGGTAACAATTTCTGTCTTGTAAGGTAATCTTTAGAGTAGACATGTCTGTCCGTCTGTCTCTCTATCTCTCTATCATCTCTCTCTCTCTCTCTCTCTCTCTCTCTCTCTCTCTCTCTCTCTCTCTATCTCTATCTCTATCTATCTATATATAATGAATTAATATGGCTGCCTACCCCACAACAGTGACTCTGGATGACATACAAAGATTTGCAGAAAATAGTATTAGTATGATTGTCTCTTCAGTAAAATTAAGCTATGCTTGTATTTATGGTATATTAGCCAAAATACGTCACAACGGATTGGTACTGCTAGCAAAGAATGATGTATGACTAACACTCTTTTCTCTTCATCTTACTAAAAAGGGTTATGTGAAAGAATGCAAGCTTTTTTGTTTGTACAAGAAACGCAAGAAAGGGGAAGGAAATTGGGCAACTGCGAATAAATGTAGCTCAGGAGGAAAAAGTTATTCTCTCAGGTGTCATGAATAGATGTGTGGGAACAAGATGACAAAATATAGGATTTTTTTTTTCCATTTGGAAAATCAGCAGTAAATAAGAATGATGATTATTGGGTGACTATTAGAAAAAGGTCTGCTTGATTCATATACGTGGTTTAATCGTAAGTCTGTTTACAAACGGAGCTGGCAAAGTAATCAATCTAAAAGCATGACTGAGAGAGTTAATGAAGGATACAAGGGTGATGAGAAGTTCTGATAGTGGGACAGATGATTTGGGAGTATCAAATGGACTGTGAGAGATTGTGATGAGCAATGAAAATAACCTTGAGAAACCAGAGGAAGAACAGCGGCCTAGGAAATGGTTTGATAAATAAAATCTGAGTCCAAAGCAGGGATGCAATTTATTTATTCATTTTTATCCTGCCTTTATTACTTTATAACAGGAGTCCACAATCCCCAGTCCATAGACCACTACTGGTTCACAGCCTGTTGGGAACCAGACCATGCAAGTGGTGGGAGAACATGCAAAGCTCTATTTGCACATGCGTGGGATTAGGTTGCACATGCAAAACCATCCTCTCCCACCCCCCACCTCCACCGGTCCACAGAGCTGGGAAGGTTGGTGACTGCTTCTTTATAAGTAACTCAAGGTGGCAAACATACCTAATACTCTTTCCTCCTCCTATTTTCCCAACAACTACCCTGTGAGGCGAGTTAGACTGAGAGAGAGTCACCCAGCCAGCTTACATGCCTAAAGTGGGACTAGAACTCACAATCTCCTGGTTTTTAGACTGGTGCCTTAACCCCTCGAACAATTGGGAATGCGACCTGCCCAAGTCCTTTTTTGTGGCTTCCTGAATTTCGTTTCTAAAATTAATTGGCAAGCTTCTAATTCTTTCTCTCTGCACAATTTAAGCCTTCAAATATCTGAGAGAGTCAACATGCCTGTTCTGTTTTAACCCCCTTCAATCTTCCCGAATAATAACAAAGGACAATAATTTCAGTGTGAAATGATATCACCCAACACCATTTCTATAGCCCTTGATGGTTATTTTTTTCCCTTTCTCTGTTTTCTTTGAATAAAAGGAACATATGTCCTCTGATCATAAAAAAGCTACCCACTCCTAGTGCAGAGGTTCAGAGGAATGAATAATTATCTTGTGAGATGGGAGGTCATGTAAATAGGATTCATAAATAAATAAAAATTTGTACTGCACATCATAGCAGAAGTTGGTTAAGTACTGCTTTGGTGTTCCTGCCTACACTAAAAAAACAAAATTTCCTGTCTCTCATGGTTACTGACAGTCCTCTGCTACATGCTCAACATTTGATGGAATGCCTCTGTTCAGCTGCAGCAAATCAAGGCAAACGGCAACTTGCATAGCCATAACACAAGCGGTACCCTAATCTTGATGGAGGAGAATTCCTAGGCTGGAAAGCTTCTGGCGGGATCACAAGTTCCTTTTTGGGATTCCAACAGCCAAAACCCTACTGCATTCTGCTGCAACATTTATCTATTTGCATTAGAAGTTTTTTTTGGGGGGGTTCATAAAGGTAAAGCTTTAAAATGCAATGTTAGAAAAGATAAAGCTATACATATGTATGCGCGTATACATGCATGTGTGCATACACACAAACACGTTCTCCTAAAACTAAATCCTGCAAAACTAAAACAACGCAAAGGGTGCAATAAAAATGCAACATTCAAGCTCACCAATATAAAAAGATGGAGAGAAGAAAAATGGTTCTTGCACTGAAGCAAAGCTAAAGAAAGTGCCAATCAAATGTCACCGGGTATAGAGTACTTCATAGTAATTCCAAGGGCTATAGTGATGGATTACGTTGTTGGCAAGAATAAGTCCATGTGATTCTTTCAGCAATCAAAGAACAGTGAATCTTTTCTTAGCAAACAGCCTTTTCTCTTCCCATATCATCTATGTCTGGTGGTAGTAAAGACTTGTAACCTTAGACATAAACTGAACTTTCCTTTTGGGAACAGTTTTGACAATGGTGAAAGCTGCAATTGCAGATTTGCTCACAATTTTGGTATTCCTTTGAACATATATTTGCAATTAGCGCTTCTACAGCACAGCTAATAGAGAAGTATTAGCCAGAGCACTATTACAATATTGATGACAATAGTAAGATTACAGCAACCACCTTCGTTTGCTTCCAAAACTACGTAACACACTCACTTGCTAAATTGTTGCTGGTAGACTGGGATCTTTCAAAGGAAAAGAACATATGTTGTGTATACACACATACACCATGCTATTTCATTTTGCTGTACGCATAAGCAACATTATGCGGAATGCAGGAAAGGAATAAGAAACTGTAAAGCAAAAAAAATTAAAGTCATGCAATAAGAGGCAGGAAAAGGAAGTGTAGTTAAAGCTAATTTATAACCATGCCATCCACTATACTTCTATCCTTGCAAGCCATTCCTGCTCCACAACTTCCATATACTGCTTTGCTGCTTTAAACTTCTCTTGTCTTTGCTTTCTCATCAGTTCCATTTAATCATGACTTTCTCAGTCTTCCCCTTCCTAGCCAGCCATTACTATGCATTATACATTTTGTTTGTGATTCCATTCCAGGGGTGAAATGTTACTACTGGTTCTGTGGACGTGGTGGTGGTGGTGGGGTAATGTGACTCGGTGGGTGTGGCCAACTGGCTTTTTTAAAAAACTTTTTGCTTACTTTTAAAAGCATTTTTTCTACAATCTCTTCGGCCACAAAATGCTTTTAAAAGCCTCTGATGATCAGGCAACTCAGCTTGGATCGCCAGAGGAGCCTTTTAAAAACATTTTTTCTACGACCTCTTCGGCCAAAGAGGTTGTAAAAATGCTTTTAAAGGGTTCTGATGATCCCAGCTGAGCCACACGATCATCAGAGGCTTTTTTTTTAACTTTTAAAAGCATTTTTCGGCCAAAGAAAAAATGCTTTTAAAAGTAAAAAAAAACCAAACTCTCTGATGATCACACAGCTCAGCTGGGCATGGGCGGGGGGGACGACGGATTTTTGTTACTGGTTCTCCAAACCACCCACTGCCATCGCTACCAGATCGGGTGATGCGGTCCAAACCGGGAGCATTTCACCCCTGTTCCATTCTCCTTTATATCATCTATATGACCACTCAACTAGGTGGAGGTGGGAGAGACAGAGAGAGAGGGAGGGAGGGAAAGTCAAACACAAAATAAGGAGTATTTTTGCTGACCATAAGAGCTATTGACCAGTTCAACAAATCGCCTCTTGGTCTGGCAGGCAGTTCCATGATTGAACAGCTGTTTGTCTAGGTTGGGCAAATATTGGACAACTGTTCATCTAGAATTGTCACCACCTAGACTCTTTTTAATGAGGTGGCTATATTAAATATAATACATAGTAATAAGTAAAAAAATGATCTGAGGATTCCTGTCTGGGCAAGAGAGTTGGACTGGAACAGTGATGGCTAACCTTTTCTGAACCGAGTGCTCAAAGCGCTCGCCTAACAACCAACATTTAATGCACGCGTGCCCCCTGCTCATGTGTCATGCCCCCGATGCATGCACACACGCGCCCCCACATGGGCCCCACCCCCAAAGACCAGTTGGCTGGCAGGTGATGCACATGCATACACAGCAGAGCTGAACAAGGGTGACAGTTCACGTGCCATCAAAAAGGGTGCTGTGTGCCACCTCTGGCACGTGTGTTGTGTCCCCCTCCCAACTTCACAGAGAAGACGCAGAGAAACGCATCCCACAGTCAGTATTTGCAACAGACCTGATTTTCTGTAGTGAAAGCAAGACTTGGCAGCTACAGTGCAAAGGCCTGCCAAGTTCCGAGTTCTTTATCTCTTATGGAGACAGAAGCCCACATGTCCAAGATCCGTTGCCAAGAGCTCACAGGAAAAAAGCCTCTGCACAAACGACCGATCTGCAGTTCGCATTTGGTAGCTTTTGTCCATCACAAGGGCCCATTGGCAACTCCACCCATTTTTATCCCCTATGGGGTGTGGCTCAGTGACTCAGCACTCTCTGGGTCTGCCACACCTCTTCCTCTGCTGCGCACGCCTCTCTTTCCGATGCTGCCTAAGGTCAATCCAGGATTGATCCTCCTCGTCCTGTATCTTTGGGGGCTCTGACACGCCTTCTTTCTGGCCTTCCGCTGGCACTTGAGGCATTGCCAGGAAGGAGGGACCTGGAGAGGGAGGCCTTGTCGGCTCCTCTCCCTCACTCTCTGAGTCATCCTCTTCCATAAGGACAGGCTTGGGGGCCGGAGTCACAACAACATGTGACATAGGTTCGCCATTGTGGGACTAGAACATTCTCAAGGTTTCTTTCAACTCCATGATTCTATGATTTATGAAATCATTCAACATACATCTTTCAGACTGCTTCATTCAAAGAATGAAGAAGGGAATGGAGGCTTGACGGTTAGCAATAATCCTTTATTAACAACAAACTAACAGCAAGTAAAAATAAGGCAATATTCCTGAACAAACCAACTTCACTCACAGCTGCTACTTATATAGCAGCAATCACCTATTGGCCAATGACGGCCACTCATTTCTGAGCCAATAGGCAATGATTCTCTGGCCACATACACTGCACAGACAGATTGATTACATTTGTATTCAATCCACATTCATTCATTCATGAATATATCACTTCTTGTTTTACAAATATAGTCTTCAGAACCCCATTCCCATTGCATTCAACTTGTATATTTCTCCTCAAATAGACAACTTTCACTTCCACATAATCATGATCTTAAATTTGTAAATCACTCACAATAACTTAGGTGAGACAGGAAGTATAGAAATTTGATAGATAGACAGACAGATGATAGATAGAGAAATACAGCAATTTCCATTTATTTCAATAATCACTCATTCTTTGCATGCAAAAACTACTCACGGATGTCCTTTTAGCATTTTTGTGTGTCTTAAAATATATCCTTCCCCCAAATTTAGTAAATATTATAACATGATACACATATTCATCTTTTTGCTCTTTTTTTTAATACTGTATTTATGTATAATTTGTTATCACTGACTCCATTTTCCACTCAAACAACAATACCTTGGAGTAATTTTTATAGATATATTCCTTGTTTCACTATACAATCTATCAGTCACTGCAAATCATACAGATTCTCAATCAACATCAGCACACAATAACACATGTAGGATTGCAATCAATATGCCTCTAATAACACCAGAAGCATTCTTCATATATTTCTCCAAAATATAATAAATAACCAATGGACACCACACATTTTTCTTCACATTCACATATTGCTGAATGTTGCTCACATATTGCTCACTGCTGAAAAATCTGATTAGCAACCATCACCATCACTATCCCCAACCTGACATCTAAATTGACAACGTATTTCCCTAATGTCCTTTGTCACCTCTTCTATCCTTTTGATCAGAATTCTGCTAAATGCCTTCCTAGGAATACTTAACAAATTAATCCCCCCACAGGCATTCATTCTGAATCAGAGAGATGTCAACATGATGAAACATGTGTTGTAATGGCTGACATAGGCTCTGCATTTTGTTCTTGTATCAAATCTCACGAAAGGGTGTGTGTGTGTGACATAGTGTGTGATGCAATTTGGTAACACACATTCTCTTTTATTTGCTTCTCTTGCCCTGTCTTTTGGAGACCTAGGGATCTGCATTTAATGTTTGCATTGTTACTTTTCTTTTGGTTGTGGGCAGTGATGGGATTCAAGTAATTTAACAACCGGTTCTCTACCCTAATGATTTCTTCCAACAACCAGTTTGCCAAACAGCTCACAAAGTTAACAACTGGTTCTCCCGAAGTGGTGCAAACTGGCTGAATCTCACCACTGGTTGTGGGAACAACAGCACCATTCTTCCATTCAATAGGCACAAGTACAGTCTTCATACATGCATTAAACAAGTCCCACAGCCAATCCACAAGCATGCCATATTCATATTTTAACATTTCTCCAGTTATGCCTATCTTACATTTTCAACATTCCCACAGCATTTTTTAACTTGCTTTTCATCATTTTCCCCTTGGAGACTGGTGTATCTGTGTGCATGCATTTGTGTGTGTGCATGAATGAGAATGATAAATTGAACAGTAGAATTATATATGTGTGTATGTATAAATATATATATAAACACATCATGGTGTTTACCACTTACTCTTCTTACTTTCCCAGTAACCATCCATATATCACAGTCATTACCAGATGGGTCCATGAAAATTAACCAACCACAAGGCTTAAGTCAAATCAGTCAAAATGCAGAATATTTTGTAAACTTTATCTATTTCTTTTCGTTCTTTAATAACATTGAGGACAGCACTGGTACATTTTGACACATCTTGACCAATATATCCAGATATAACTAAACCCCATTAAGTCAACATGCCATCAACTACGATATTTACACAGTGAACTGATGGATACTTGTCCAGTATGCGCAGAAGGCTTTGTGCATGTGTAGAGGGTCTAAAATCACGCACAACGCTCGCACTTCCAAACCAGTAGGGAAGGTAAGTAGATTTCACCCCTGCCTGGCCAGTTGGAATTGCTATTGATATATCAGTTGCGACAGTCTTCTATTGTTCTGAGTAACGTCTTGATAGTTAATCAGAAGTTCATGGTGGTAGGTGGGGAAATGTCTTTCTGAATTCAAGCTTTCTGCAGAGTCAGCAGATGCAAGCCATGGCATAAAAGATTCATGAAAAAAATCATGCTTTCATCCTCACCCAATTAAACCAGTATAATACACTCTACTTGGGGCAATCCTTAAAGAGCACTCAGACCTCACCCCATTCCTAAGAGTCTCAGACAGCAAAGCTGGCTAATGAACTCTGGGAGTTGAAGCCCACAAGTCTTAAAGTTGCCAAGGTTGGAGACCCCTGCTTTAAAGTATCCCAATACTGAGGGTATATAATTTTGAATTTCCAGGTGCTAGATTGGTTACTGATTGGTTTCTCAGTCCAATTTAAGATGATGGATTTGATTTATAAAGTCCTTCATGGCATAGTATCCAGTTACTTGTAAATCTGCCTATCCCGGTCAATATTGGCCAAACTAGTACTGTAGGTGTATCAGTACAAAACCCCCACAAATCCCACACTTTGGGGACATTTGCGGGTAGGGAACGCAGTGAGGAAGTCCTGCTTGTCTGTAGCAGTGTTAACACCATGGAACAGCCTGCCGAGGGAGATCAAGCTAGTTTCCTCTTTGTTGGCTTTACGTAAAAGTGTGAAGACCAAGCTATTTTTTTAAAAAAATCTATCCTCGATTAAAGTGGCCATCTTTATTTTTTATCATTTCCACTGTTGTATTGCTGTGGTATTTTTATCTTTTTACTCTGAACATTTTAAATGGCACATTTCTGTGTAAGCCTCTGAGAGTTGTTTAGCGGTGACACAGAAATTTGTATAAATACTCTGAATAAAAAGGAAGAACTCTTTAAAATTGCAATGCTGCAATCACAATGAGAATAAAGTAAAGCCATATGGACAATTATAACAATTCTCCCATTAAATAAAAATGTAGCAGGACAATGGAGGATAAGGAAAATACTGAGGCACTACCAATTAGCTAATTCCCATACTTGCTGAACACGTCTGATATCCAGTCTAAAAGTTTGGGACCAAGCCTTTGTGTACATAACTTAAAGTTATTGGACTTTGCTTTTTACAGTCCGTTACTATTATGGTAGTGGTATGTCAGTGACAATCCTTATGTACCTAGGTGTGGAAGATTGTAATGAGGTATTGTGGGAATGCAAATTACATGATATGGCTTATCCAGGAACTGACACTGAATATGTTGCTACGTTTTTCATAAAATTACTTTAGTTTCATGCACAGTAAAGATTAAAGAGAACAGTATGTGGGGCCAAGATTGGCTGGCCAGAGTAGAGAAAGAGGCATAAGGAGAGGGAAAGACAGATATAGTACAATCTGAAAAGGAAGAATTAAAAAATAAAAATAAGGAAATAAGTGCAACTTTGCATTCATTCTGGACACTATAAAACCTTTCTTGTGTCTTTCTTCATATATTAGCAGCTTTCATTCCTTTTTTTTTTAATGTTAAATCAAACAGACCCAGCAGGACAAATATGCTTATGTTATTATCCTTTAAGGAGAACTGAAACTATATCATTGCCACAAGGGAGTCACCCAACCCTACTTCTTCTAATGTAAGATCAAGCAGAGCCTTTTGAAGATCCGCCCCCTCTCCTTGATTTGGGAATAATTATCTTCCTTTTATTATGAGGAACATTCTTGTTTTCCTTCAGTGAAATCAAACGAATCCAAATTGTAAAACATTAGAACTCAGAGCCCCAAGGTGCTAAACAAAAAGTGCCTTTCAGCCTCAGTTGTCATACACTGGTTGAATGTCAATGAAAAATGCTACCCAGGTCATACTTTGGAGGAATAGGAGGCACTTGTAGTAAGATTCTGTTAGACACAAGGGTGGTAATTGCTAAAAGAATAAATAAAAAGAAAATGCATATTAATATATCTGTGAAATATTGGGAGTTCAGCAACTTCTCCAGGGCTCTAGGTTGCCCAACTCTACCTATCCATAGCAGTTGACTTCCATATTCATCGCTGGTATTATTCCTCATAACATAATTATATTTCTAATAAATGCAGAAAATCAGTCAAGGGGGGCAGGGGTTGCCCACACCATGGTGTCTTAAATGTCACAGAAATCTTACAGCAGACAGGCCAAAATTGTGATAAGAACCATCATGATGAACCTTACAGGGTGGTCAATCAGCCTTTATCAGCAAAGCAATAAATCTGGATTTATAAATCATAGTAGTGTCCAACGTGCAAAACGGGAACCAAACAAATCACCTTTTAACTTAATGGGCATTCAAGACAAAGACAGCCATTGTCTAGACGTAGGTGAATTTAGCATGATTCTTCCTTTAATATTGCTGGTAGTCTAATATCTTCCCTTACATGTAAGGCGAGTAGGCCATTTCAATGAATGCAGAATAAACTGTGTGGCACACTGTTGTGGTCTGTCAGCAGCCTACAGAGCCAGGGCCATCGGGAAGTGAGGTGCAGACTCCAGAGCCTCCAGAGCCTGATAGTAGTGAGGCAGAGGAACAGGAGGAGCCAGTTCCTAATGCATGCATGAGAAGAGCTGCCAAAAGGCAAGAGCAGCTCGAGCAGAAAGGACAACTCGGGAGTAGGGCCAAAAGATGATTGACTCCTCCCATAAGGTTTAAAACAGACCAGCACCGGCATTTGAGCTTTGCCAGAAAACAACGTTGGTAGCTTTCTCTTCTGCTTCGTCTACGTCTTGCCTTTATTTTTGTGACTTGTGAACGTTTGGCAAGAAAGGCCTTTGGCAGTTTGCCTAATTGGACCAAGGTTTGCGAGAGAACTGAGGAATTTGTGTTGGGAGGCATTTGTTTTAATTTGAGTTGAACAACGCTCAGAATGAAGTAATTCTCAGCTGTTTGAATAAAGTTTGTTTATTTTTTCACGGACTGAGTTTCTTACTACCTACTTGGGCCTGGGTCACAACACACACAATGCTCTGTTCTACAACATCTTCCAAGCCAATGACAAGGCTCTCTCTATAAGGAATGTTAACAAAGGTCGTAGAGCACTTGTAGAGTCCTTGGTCTGTCAAGTCTAATTATTTGGGGTGGGGAAAACATATTTACACATAATACGCTCCCTCTTTTCTCCAGGGAATACAAACTCAAGCTCATGAAAATTAGACTTCTAAAAGAAGATCTTTGGTGCTCTGAGCTTGGTTATTTTCTTGCAGACGTTTCATTACCCAAACTTGGTAACTTCATTAGATGTTAGCCCTGATCATGTTACCAAGTTTGGATCATGAAATGTCTGTAAGAAAACAACCAAGCTCAGAGAGCACCAAAGATCTCTAGTTTCAACCCTGAGCTACAAATATCCTCCTTTATTGAGATTTCTGATACTACTGGTAATGGATTTGCTATCAATTTTAAATTGCTGTCACCTAAATCATCTATTAGAAGCAGTAACAGGAGACTCCTGGTTGCTTTTCTTCCTCTCAATTGCAAGTAACTTGCTACTCTTGGGGTCAATTAAACTCTAACCGTTGCTCTAACCCAAATTTGTCTCTGAAGTCACTAGCTCATATGGATTAAATTCACAATATTATTTTCAGTTATACAAGTAAATAGATTTTTTTTGTTAGTTGTTTATATTGCTTCCCTCAGTAATTATTTTATTCTGCTATGAGATTATACCTGCATGTCTTTACTTGTTGACAGTTTGTTTTAATCCCGATAGCTTTATTTCAAGTATTTAATGAAGGTGTTTATTTTCAAACTGTTTACATGAATTTCTTTTGATAGGTTAGGCTTGTGCAGAAAGTGGGATTAATTAGTTTCATTTTGTGCTTCTATATTTATGCAGGAGAAATGTTAACTGGTATAAAATGGGCAGCAAATAAATTCTTCCTATAGCTGTGGAAAGTGAATAATGTTTTCTGTTGTGCTTGGGGTTTTGTCACTACTATTGTTGATTGTGATAGGAAAAAACAGGGGGGGAAATCCGTACTTATTTGTACTATTTGAAGTGGCTCTGTGTTCAAGAACTGTGTAGAATGACAGAAAGATAGGAGTGAGAAAAGAAGGTCTTTTTCTACTGCCATTTAACCATGGCACAGATGTACCCCCAAAACATCCCTTAACCATGTTTGCTTAAACCCAAAATGGAATGGCTTGGTAGATTAAAAGAGCCCCAAAACATCTGAACTTGATGTTACTGTAGTTGAACATGCTAGGAAAGGACATTTGAGTCACATGACATTTAATTACAAAGGCCCTGAGGGAAAACAGAAATCCCCTAAAGAAAAATTGAGATACCAGCAGGTTCAGAGGTGGGTTTCAATTTTTTTTACTACTGGTTTTGTGGGTATGGCTTGGTGGGCGTGGCAGGGGAAGGATACTGTAAAATCTCCATTCCCTCCCCACTCCAGGGGAAGGTTACTGCAAAATCCCCATTTCCTCCGATCAGCTGGGACTCAGAAGGCAGAGAATAGATGGGGGTGGGGCCAGCCAGAAGTGGTATTTACCAGTTCTCCAGAACTGGTCAGAACCTGCTGAAACCCACCTCTGAGCAGATTGTGTGGAAGAAATTGGTCTTAAGTTCTTCTAGTCTTAAGCCATTTGGGTTTTAAATATTATAAATTTACCCAGAAATTGGGCAAGGAGTCAATACAATGGCAGCAGGTTTAACAGTGATATATAGCTATACTGTATGTAATTTAATTTCCAAGTCATATTTGGAGGCAATCCCATACATAAGGAATTGCAGTAACATGGGTGGAATATCAAAATATGAACATCTAGGACCCCACAAATTTTGCCTCAGATGAGACTTTAGCTGGTGTTTCTGCTACAGAAGCTCATTGAGCTTTTTCAATAGGGCTCTTCTGAATTTATACAAAACCAGTAATGCAGAAATACTTGACACTGTATGGATTAAACATGTGAAGAGGTCGGAGGGAGTAGGGGAGCGTCTAGCAACTGATCAGTGCAGTGTTTTTGACAAAGATAAATGTGTTTTGAACATGCAGGTGCACTCACTTAAGAGCTGTCTCCACAGATGCTAAATAAGTGCCCACACATGGTCCAAACATGTAGCATGCAGATAGATGCCGAGTAAGTGTTTCTCCCATTTTTAAAGTAGTTTGAAGTGCTGCACACTTGCAGTGTGTGGTGCTGCCACAGTAATATCTCTTCTCAGCCACTGATCATTTAGCAGTAGCCTTATAAACCACAAAACATTTTCCTACAAACGTCTAAAAAAAATAGAGATTCCAGTAGATATTTTATGTATTGCCATGCAGCATTGATAAAATCTGGCTGTGGGAAAACAAAAATACATTTTACAGTATAAAAGGGAAAAGGAGAACTTTAAAGTGATTTAGATGTGATCAGCTGTGAATCCTATTTCCATTCCCAACTCCACCTGAAATAGTATCTCCATTGGCTCTCCCTCAGTGGCATTTACTATCATCTCAGATCCCAGCATACAGGAGAAAATTTCCAGGGGAACATAGAGTTGGTCAGAAGTTAATATCCTTTTAACATGGAATCACGAGTTTGCTGATGTAGGAAGGCTGCGTTTACCTTAACGATTCATTTGTACAATACAGGTCAATTTTTGTCACATCTGGTTAGATACTCAAGTCAGTTTGAGTTCCACATCCATTGCAGTAAAACGATCCAAATGAAATAGAGAGAAATGGGACTACCCAAAGTGAACCACTTTTTAGCTGAATCAGTCTTTCATCAAACACTTTTCAGTAGCAAAATCATGCAAATACAGGCAGCACATGGCTATTTCTGCACCAAAGCAGAGTTTAGTTTGGGAAAGCAATTGTTTGCTAAGAATAGTTCAACCAGCTGGCCCATTGCTACTACCCCAACACTTCCTGCAATTCCAACTAAACTTTGGGCCTCCCCTAGTTTTAATCTGTTGATACAGTGTGACATTCAGGGTTTGGTCTTTCTGGACCATAGCCAGTGGTGCTTTATGGGAAAACTGCCAGGGGTCTGGATCTCATTAAAGAACCAGCCATGAGGGAAATGAATGAAAAGTGACAGAAAGATGACCTGAATTGCGTGAAAGTTTATTATAAGAGGTAACGTGGTGAATTGTATCCCAGAGTAATAAGAGAGATCTTTTCATAGGGGAAAAAAAGTTTCAAATTCATTTCTAATTCCTATTCTAAGGGGAATGGGGAAGGTGCTACAAATAATTGTGAGACGAATGTTCTTTTATCTCAGTACTGTCTTTTCTTTTAGAAACAATCTTTTAACTTTCTGTTATGCAACACAAACAGATTAATATGATGAATTTCACTGGTGACAGTGTAGTGTGTAATATGTATACACCATGATATAAGATCATGCACGAGAGTAATATACATGTTGCGCAGAATATGACGTACATATGGAAATGTATGACTAGGATTTTTTTTCCTCCCTTAACTATTTGTATAAGAATTATCCTTTATATTATTCATGTTGTCTTGTATTCTTGTATGGACTGCACCAGTAGAGGCTAAACCAATTTCATTGTAAATATAATGTACAATGACAATAAAGGCTTTGAACATTGAACATTTATTCTTCTCTCTCCTCTTTTTTCCAGGCAGCTGGCTGCTAAGGGAATAAAACATCACTTGTTGATACTGATGGTTAATACTGCAGGGAGCTTTTGAAATGAAGTTGAGGATTGTATGTAGTTCTAGGATTACATATTTCTGCCTCTATGTTAAAGATCCATTTATAGAATTTTACCAGTTTCTTATAAGCTTCTTAAATTTCAGTAAAGAGATTCTTAAACATTTTGAACATGATTCTTAAAATAAACTTAAACAAATAACTAAGTACTTAAATTGTTGGACTTTTTATCAGTAGCATTACTATACTTTAAAATAGTCTCTCTTTGGTAATTATTTGTAATACTTGAACATGTCTCTGACCAGGATCCAGTCCAAATTCTCACAGACTGGATTTAGTTGGGAGTCTGTCTCAATTGTCCATTTATAGGATCCTTGAAGTGGCAAAAGGAAGAAAACAATTTTTATTA
This sequence comes from Ahaetulla prasina, assembly GCF_028640845.1. Classification (NCBI taxonomy): domain Eukaryota; kingdom Metazoa; phylum Chordata; class Lepidosauria; order Squamata; family Colubridae; genus Ahaetulla; species Ahaetulla prasina. Next base: position 120,432,011 of record NC_080540.1, read on the forward strand.
ATTTCTCCTTTACAACAGACTGTATCTCCTGAAAAATATTCACCTGAGGATTGTGACATTCTCTTAAAATGGGGAAGCACAATTTTAACAAATATGTGTGTACGTTTTTGTGGTTGGAGGGAGTCTAGAGATGGAAGGAGGAAAATATGTTATATCTTCTTCCATAAAATATTTCTAATGGTTTTCAGATCCTATCATGAAGACAAGGAATGTGTATGGAAGGAAGTCTGGATCCATTCCTAAAGCTGCAACCAAAACATAGCAATAAGCCTTATTAAATTCCATGCAGCGCAGATCTGAATAAAAATATATTGACCTGAATTTAAAAGGCAAAGGAATTTGTTCTGGCATAAATGTATTTAATATAAAGCGTTAATACATATTTCAATTAAAACAGCTTCATCATTGGTGATAGGTTTCTGATAATCAGCAGAAACTTCTGGAGCCAATAATTCCATGCTACTTATTTTGGTGAGATGTATTTTGGTACCCAAGCTGGTATGAAAGAATATTATTTATATTATTGAAAATATAAAATGAACTTATAAAAATGAATATTAATTTCATTGACCACTGGATCACTTTAAAGTATTCTATATATTCCCACTGAAGCATACAGGAGACAAAATTGAGTTAAGTATTACAAGTATTACAAGCCTGATGTAAACTAGAAAGAGAGCTAGAATATATTATGGTATCCTATGAAGGGATTTTGATAATATTAGTTTCATCTTAAAAAAAACAAGCAGTGGTATGCCCACTGCTGAAGAGACCATGTCTTGATACAGCCATGTTTGACAACTCTTTTACTCAGTTCCCAGACTTTCCTTTATAGAAGGTAGGGATTATAGTTCAGAAAGATCCTAGAGAATTTCAAATTCCAGTTAGAGTCCAGACTCCCTTATTCCAAGACCTTAATAACCTCCCTTATTACAGGTAGCCAAAATGTGGGGTTTTGTTTTTCCTACAATATCTGAGAGTGTGACATGAGAGAGGCAAGATAAAGATACAGCAAGCAAGACTGGCCCAAGGATGGCTGGAAGAGCACTTCAACTCAGCCCCAGCACAGGGGGAAGACCCCTAGGGTTTTAACAAAATGTCTTGTGATCTGAGATCATTTCAAAGCAGGCCACTAGAGGGCATGTGCAGACTTCTGAGGAATAGCAAAGCCAAGTTATAACCATTTTCTCTCCAGTTGAGAAAGTGCCAAATTCTCACTTTGTGTTGATCCAAGACTGCCTTCTGCAGGAGATGTCCTGCTTCACATTTATAATCAGGAGAGGCACGACTACCCTGCAGAACAGATAACAAGGCAAAAGCGATACTCTTTCTTTCTATCTATCCCAAGCAGCCCTCCCCACCTTTCCATTTCTACTGCTGGTGTGTCAGAGATTGAGGAATGCTTTGGGGTCCTTATGCTATCCCTATAGTGAGTGTGGCTGGAAGAGCTTCTTAGAGATCTTATGACTAGAGCAGAGCTCCTCTTTAAAACCATCACTCTCAGGGCAGTGTCTTCTTCTCTTTTACATCTGGGAGATGTAAAATGCTGTTCAAGCACATGCTGGGCAGACAGCAGATACATATATGATAGAGACCCCCATTTGGGATTCTAGAAAGCTGCTTCCTAGATTCTAGAATTAGTAAAGAGTGAGCCATACATTAAGTCTGGTATGGTACATGCCAGTTTCTATCTTCTTAGTCTTTTCCCACAGAGAATAGAATAGAATAGAATAGAATAGAATAGGATAGGATAGGATAGGATAGGATAGGATAGGATAGGATAGGATAGGATAGGATAGGATAGGATAGGATTCTTTATTGGCCAAGTGTGATTGGACACACAAGGAATTTGTCTTGGTGAATACACTCTCAATGTGCATAAAAGAAAAGATAGGGGACCATGGGAGTCTTTAAGGAGAGGTTGTTCGGATGTGTGAAATGCAGAAAGGATTCCCAGGTGTACAGATAAATGCACAGCCAAGTCCACTCACTCCTGTCCAATGAAATTTCGTCGGAGATTCATTAAAAACTTTTCACTAAAAAGTATATTAAAACAACTAATTTCAACAACTGATTTAGTGGGCAAACATGCCTTAAAAGTTAACTATTAAGAAATGTTTGCTCAAAATCATTGTTTGCTATTTTGGTCTTTTGACCAAAAAGCTTTAAAAATTAAAGTCTAAGTCTATTCATATAAATAAATGCCCAAAAATTCAGTTAATGGCAATAGATTGCCATAGCATCACCCACTCAAAATGACATTAGATTATTTGACATTAGATTGCTTCTTTAGACTAGATCTGCATTGCTATGCCTGTTCTAGCTTGATGCAAACATTACTATGTCTGCCTGATCCTCGGCCAATTGGTAAAGAGGCAAGACCCACAGAATCACAGCATCCTTTTTTTAGGTATGGCCACCAATTATAAACTGTTTACTCAACCAATTTGCCACAAGCATCTAGATTTGAGGAGGGATGGGATGGAAACAGTCACTGTCATTTTAAGGAGATTTCTTTGCAGTGAGCAGTGAGCTTGAGGGAATGTCAAAATTGCCTTCGAGTTATACTAGTAGATACCATGGGTGAAATCCAGCAGGTTCTGGAGAACCAGTAGCGGAAATTTTGAGTAGTTCGGAGTAGCAAATACCATCTCTGGCTGGCCCCAGGGTGGGATGGGAATGGAGATTTTGCAGTATTTTTCCCCTGCCACGCCACGGACCGGTAATAAAAAAAACTGGATTTCACCATTGGAAGATACTGAAACCAGCCTGTGAATCAGCCATTTATTGTTCTTCCCCTTGAATTGGTAAATCAGAAGTTATTGCAACTGGATATAGTTTCTTTTTAGTTATTATGGCCAAAACATCACTTACCTCTTTAGTTATTGGACAGCTTATTATTTGAGTGCATAAATCAGTACAGTCTGCAGAGAGGCTCTCCCAGAAATGATTGGGAAGGAGCACAGGGCAAGCAGTGCTTAATTTATATAAGTGTGTATTGCTTTATTGGCAATAAATAACTGTAATATGTTTGATCCTGGAAAGCACATTAAGGTGGTGTTCAGCACAGGTGATAAAAGGAGAAAAATCCCAAGAAAACAGCAGCTACAAGCTAGTGGCTGCTGTGCCTAAGTTATCCAGCACGCAAAATCCAAAATGGGATGGGGTGGGGGTGAAGGTAATTGTTTGCTCAACACAAGCTGCCAGAAGCTTGGCTGTTTTTGTTGGCAAGGCATCACAGCGGAATCACTCACAATAGTAAAGGTGCCAAAGCTGAGTTGTCTGGCAATAACAATCAGGTTCAAGTACTTTTGAAGAGAATAGGCTGGGAAAGGATGGAATTGCACATGTACATATTGAGGGAGATTGTCAGGTTTGGGAAGGGTGAAATCAGTGGTGGGAGTCAAATAATTTAACAACTGGTTCCCTGCCCTAATGACTGGCTGGGTGGGTGTGGCTGGATGGGCGTGGCCAGGGGGAATGACAGCACTCAGCCTCCTGCAGCACTCTGCCTGCCAAAATGGGGCGCAGGGGTTAATTACAAAATGTGGGCTTTGCTTTGTGACATCCAGATCCAGAGAGCAAAGGGTGTGAACTGCACAGAAAATACACTTTTGTTTGGTTATGAAGAAATATCCCCAAAGTCAGATGTACACTAAATGTAGACTGATTTTTAGCTACACACCTTCCCAGCAAACAGCAATTTTTGAAGCTCCAGGTAAAGAGGATTCATTTTAGGATGAGTAATCACAGTTTGCACGTTGGAGGTTCCTAAAGGAATGCTGGGAAACTCTGTAATTTAAAGAACATTTGAGGGAGGGGTGCCGAATAGCCCTTCTCTGCCTGAGGCTGTAGAGACCCGGCACCAATCAAAACACTCTTTTTCATTTTAAATTTTGATATGATTTCTGTAAATAAGGAATGTAGAATTATAATTGTTAGGTTCGGGAAGTAATGAGGCTGGAGACCAGGGTAGTGACAACAGCTCTTTAATATAGGGTGAACCCAGCAACAGGCTGGGGGAAAAACCTCTCCTTTTATACAGTTCTGCTGGAGGTCTCGACCAATCAGCAATGTGCTGATTTCCCGCTCAAATATTTAAAGGTACAACACTAATACATAACACTCCTCCCCTCCCAGAAAACACTTGCCTCTATTTACATAAATATTTACATGTTATTTTTCGACGTAGTCACGCAAATAACCTGGGCGTCTCCTAGTCCTTTCTGACCTGCGCGGTTCAGTTCTGGGTGGTGTTTTGAGCTGGTCGGAGGGGCTGTTTTCTCCTCCCAGCACTTTCTCTGGGCCAACGGGCCCGGATTATTGGCCGACTTTTTCTTGGCCATCGGGCCTTGGATTACTTTTCAATTTCCTGCCGCTTTCCTCGAACCTGATGGCGCCGCTGGACCTCTGGGATCCCAGCTAAGTCTTGCCCCCCCCCCGGGTCATTTTTGGCTGTGGAATCACATTGGTATTGATCATGATATGTTTCGTTTGGTTCAATTTGGTCGGTTATTCGTTTCCTTAACTGGTCTATGTGGCGCCTCCACACTCTGTTGTCGGGTAGCTCTACCACGTATGATTTTGGGCCAGTTACTTTAATTATTTGTCCTGTGAGCCAACTAGGGCCGTCCCCATAGTTTCGGGCCCACACCGGGTCGCCTATGCTCATTTCCCTGGTCTTTTCTAGTTTTCCTTGTAACCCTCTGGTGTGTAATGGGATTCAAACGGTCCAGTGGGCACGGAGTTTCCGTCCCATTAGCAATTCGGCTGGGCTTTTCCCGTGGCCGTGCTTGGGGTTCTGTGCTGGATGGCTAGGAAAAAGTCTATTTTTGTTTGCCAGTCACCTGGCTTTAGCCTGGACAATGCCTCCTTAGCGCTCCGGACGGAACGCTCTGCAAGGCCATTCGACGCAGGGTGGAAAGGCGCAGAGAGGGCATGTCGGATGCCTTCCTCTGCCAGGTATTCTTCAAACTGGGCTGCCGTGAATTGAGGCCCATTGTCGGACACCAGAGTGTCCGGCAACCCGTGAGTTGCGAATAGGTGGCGCAGGGTTGCGATTACTGCTTCGGCCGTAGTGGATTTCATGAGTATGACCTCCAACCATTTAGAAAATGCATCCACAACTATTAGGAATGTTTGGCCGTGAAAAGGGCCAGCAAAATCAATGTGGATTCTTGACCAGGGCCCTTGGGGCTTTTCCCATTCTCTGACTGGGGCCGTTGGGGGTAGAGGTCTGGATTCTTGGCAAGCCTGACATTTCCCTACCCTCTCAGCAATCTCTGCGTCCATGAGTGGCCACCATACATAGCTTCTGGCTAACCCCTTCATCCTTACGATCCCTGGGTGACCCTCGTGGAGGAGGTCCAATACCTTTCCCCTTAACTTTTCAGGAATTATTACACGATCACCCCATAACAGACACCCCCCTTGAGCTGAGAGCTCATCTCGTTTTTTGACAAATTCTTTGAACCTTTCGCAGCGGGCCACCCTCTCTGTACCCAACCGAGTACAGTCCTTAACACAATGTCCCGGTATGATGCCCGAGCCACTTCCTTAGATGTGACTGGGCCAGAGTCCAATGAGTCAATAAGTAGGATGGGTGTCCCTGGAGTGGGGTCTTCGGTCGCCCCAGGTAGTGGGCATCGGCTTAACGCGTCTGCGTGCCCCACTTCTTTTCCTGGTCGATGTTGCAGCTTGTACGAATAAGCGGCTAAGAATATAGTCCATCGGGTCAATCGCGGCGAAAGTGCCACAGGCGTTGGGCGGTCGCCAGCCAGTATTCCTAGTAGCGGTCTGTGGTCAGTCACGATTTCGAAATTCCGCCCAAAGACATACTCGTGGAATTTTTGACCCCTGACACAATGGCTAGTGCTTCTTTGTCTAACTGGCTGTAGTTCCTCTCTGGGGAGGACATCGTTCTAGAGTAGAACGCTATAGGGGCTTCTGTGCCGCTTTGAAGTCTATGGCTGAGTACAGCCCCACCCCATAAGGGAGGCGCGCAAACCAACACTAGGGGTAATGAGTCGTGATATTGGATGAGCAGGCTATCACTTGAGAGCAGGTTCTTTACTGCTTCAAAAGCCCTATTTTCTGACTTTCCCAAGACCAAACAGTATTTTTCCTAAGAGCCTATGCAGCGGTTCCAAGAACGGTTGCTTTGTTCTTTAAAAAGACCGCGTAAAATTAACCAATCCCAGGAATGCCTGCAGCTCTGCTTTGTTTTTGGGCGCTGGAGCCTTTCTAATTGCCTTAACCTTGCTCTCAGTAGGGTGAATTCCTTTCTTGTCTATCCGTAGCCCAAGAAATCGACGATTCGACCCTATCTGGCATTTGTTTGTCTTGACTTTTAACCCGCTGTCCGGAAAATGCTCAAGACCTTTCTTAACCGCTCCCCAATTCCTCCATGTTTTCCCTGAAATTAGGACATCATCAAGTAGGAACTACCCTGGGAGCCCTGCAGTAGTCGTTCCATCAGGTTTTGGAACAGCCCTGGTGCCACACTGACCCCAAATTGTAATCGGGTGCACTTGAAGGCCCCCTGTGCGCCACAATCGCTTGGGCTTCGCTGTGCGGGCGTCTACTGGCAGTTGTTGGTAGGCTTGGGCCAAGTCTAACTTTGCAAAGACTTGCCCTTGCCCCAAAGAGTGCAATAAGTGTTGCACCACGGAACCGGGTAAGCGCTTTTCTGTAAGGCTTTGTTAAGCGTCGCCTTGTAGTCAGCGCAAATTCTAATTGACCCGTCCGGTTTTATGGGGTGACGATTGGCGTCTCCCACTTGCGTGATCGACTGGCACCAAGATCCCTGATTAATGAGCTTATCCAGCTCCTTATCAATTTTGGTTTTAGGGCAAGGGACTCTCCTCGCCTTAAGCCTAATGGGGGCTACCTGGGGGTCTAAGTTGAAGGAAATAGGGGTCCCTTTGTACTTGCCCAGGCAGTCCTTGAAGACATCTTCGAACTCGTTAAAGAGAATGTCTTTCAGGTTACAGTCACTTCGGTAGATGCCAGTCACTCCCATGCCCAGGGCACGAAACCAGTCTAGTCCCAACAGACTGGGCAGAGTTCCTTCGACGATCGTGATGGGCAGGGTCTTGTTATGTGGACCATACTCGACTCGGACGGAGGTGGTCCTCGAACAGGGATGCGATTTCCCTGGTAGTCGTGCACTCGTAGCCGTTGTGCTTGCAGGTGGCGTTTCGCGACGGACGGCAGCGACCTCGCCAGAGTGTCCCAGGACATGATGGTGATCGCTGATCCCGTGTCTACTTCAAGCCTGCACCGTACTCCCTCTATCTTGGGCTTTGTGAAGATCTTCTTTTCCACTTTGGTTGAGGCGCGGCCTATAATGACAGTCGTTTGGTTAGACTTCGCGCCTTTCTTGTTTGAACCAATCGCGGGCCGCCTTTCCGGTTCCGCGTTCTGATTGGCCGATTTGAATTTTCGGCGGGAAGGTTGGGCCGCTCTGCAGACCTGAGCTAAGTGCCCTTTCTTCCCACACCGCCGGCATGTTGCGTCTTTAAACCTGCAGCGTTGGCGCTGGTGCTGCCCTCCGCAGCTTCCGCACTCGTCACGGTCCTCAATGTCGCGTTTCTCGGTCCGGCAGACCCCTTCCTCATCCTCGCCTCACCGCCGGATTCGGACTGAATCTCCTCCTGGTGTACTGGCGTTGGCTTTGCGCCGCCTTGGATTGAAGAGGCTTTTGCAGGGTCTCTGCTGCTTTAGTAGACATTTCGTGTGCTCTGGCTTCGCCCAGAGCGTGGCTAGTGTCAGGTTGCTCTTGGCTAGCAGCCGTCGCCGTGGCGGATGTCCTTGACCCCTCGGATGAGTTGCTCGAGTAGCACCTCGCCCAGGTCTCGGTATCCGCAGTCCTTGGACGCCTTCTTAAAGCGCCATGTAGTCACCGATGGACTCGCCTCCATCTGTCTCGTTCTCCGAATTCAAGCCGCTGCACGTATTTGGACGGCGTCGGCGCGAAATGGTTCTTCAGCAAAGTCTGCAGAGTCGGCCACGATACCGATTGTATCGGCGTTGGCTCTGCCAGGGCTTCCGCAATCTCGATGACCTCCGGCCCACAATGGCTTAAGAAGTAAGCCCGTTTGCGGTTATCAGGGATCCCCTGTAGTTCGTTGGCTTCTAGAAAGCTTTCGAAACGGGTCATATACGTTCCCCATTTCTCCTTGACCGGGTTGTACGGTGCGGGTGGCGTGTTTGCCATTTCCGCGTTTCTGCCCTGAGTTTGCTGGGTTCGGAACTATCGTGCTTCAGCTCGGTTCTGGTTCTCCTTAGCCTCGAGATCCCACCTTCGTCGCCAATGTTAAGTTCGGGAAGTAATGAGGCTGGAGACCAGGGTAGTGACAACAGCTCTTTAATATAGGGTGAACCCAGCAACAGGCTGGGGGAAAAACCTCTCCTTTTATACAGTTCTGCTGGAGGTCTCGACCAATCAGCAACGTGCTGATTTCCCGCTCAAATATTTAAAGGTACAACACTAATACATAACAATAATGGCTGAGTATTTGATCCTTCATACATCAAAAAAATACAAAGCTAATGGATAAACAAATAAAAAACAGATTTGAAAAAAGAAAAGGCTCAGGAAAGAAAAAGAGTGAAAGTGTAAGAAAGAAAGAGGAAAAGAAGGAAAACAAAAGAAGAATGACTTCCAACTTTTTTTGGTACAGGTATAAGTAAAAAAATATATCAAATTCTTACTCTAAGATTAATATTTGTCTTCATTATTTCCATAATCTATTATTTAATCATCAGAGCCCAGATCAACTTTTAATTTCAGTTTCTCACAAAAAGTCCAGTAATGGTTCCTATCACTTTAATCACTATTCGTTAACAAAACCACAACTGATTTATTTAATTGCACCAAACTCTAAATAAAACAGGAGTGAAAAATCCTAAACTCTAGTGGAGACCAATGCTTCTCAATTTTGGGAACTTTAAAGTGCATGGACTTCAGTTCCCAGAATTCCCCAGGCAGCATGAAGTTCACCCATCTTAAAGACTTTCAGTATTGCCAAGACTGAAAAATGCTGATCTACAGATAGGGATTTTTCCATTCCTCTTTTACTGGTTCCTACTTACTTATGAGCAATCATAATGCAAAATCCTCATTCCCAACTCATTCCACAGTAATGATCATGCAAAATCCCAGCTGTTTTCCTGCAATACACTGACAGCCAAAATGGGGCATGGGTGGTGGTGGTAGGGATAGGGTGGGGCAGAGCCAGCCAGAGGTGGGATTAGCTGGTTCTCTGAACTGGGCAAAAAGTTAACAACTGTTTCACCTGAACCAGTATGAACCAGCTGAATCCCATCTCAACCCAAAGAAAGCCACAGAGAAAAGATCAGAAATCTATTTTAATCTTCATTAAGACAGCATCTCCTGCATCCAAAAGGATGCATAAAAACTCGTATAAAAAAAGCTAGGTCAAGTCCTTTAAGAAGGTCAATTTGGTTTCGTGGTTAAGGTACCAGACCAGAAACCAAGAGACGTGAATTCTAGTTCTGTCTTAGGCACAAAGCCAGCTGAGTGACTATTCTCTGTCAGCCCTAGGAAATCAGGCAATGAAAAAAAAAGGCCACTTCCAAAATCTTGCCAAGAAAACTGCTGGGAAAACTGTCCAGGAGTCAACACTGACTCAAAGGCACCCCTCCCACTGCCAGACACACACAGATAAAGGAATCTCTTAAATTAAATTGAGCCTCTGTGGATATCCATGTTTAGAAAAGGAGATTTTTAAACAAATGACATTTTGGATGACAGGATAATGGAAGACTTAGGAAATTACTCAAGGAAGATAAAAAGAATAAAATAAGATCGTGAAAGAAAAAGGACCCCAGAACTTAAACAATATATTAAGAAAGAAAGGGTATCCACAGTATTGATCCACAGTATTGAAAGCAGTGGAATAATACACAGTTAAAATCAAGTTGACCAATGCTGTTGATTTAAGAACATTAGGCATTTTAGCGAGAACAGTTCCAAAATAGAAAAGAAAGAGAAATGCCTATTTTTATACATAAAGCTAAACACACACCTGCTTCATCTGATATGGGTTTTTTAAAAAAATGCAAATTATATTATCTGGGACCAGGGATTGAGCATTAATAGAGGAGGGAATTTAACCATTTACTTCCTTGCTTCCTTGTTTTCTGAAGCAAATAATATTTTGGAGAAGGGAATCTCCATTGGTGGCAGTAAAATGTCATTTAGGTGTCTTTCTGTTCATCAAGAGGAAATGTGTAAAGGTCCCAAATGAAGCCTCTGCAGATGGACCCTGCCTGGCATTCATGTTGACCTATCGCCCATATCCATGCAGCCAACTCTGATATCTAGATGTGGAAACTCTAAGTAAGGAGCTGTCCTTCTCCTCTGTACAGAATGCTCTTGTTGGGTTGTGTTAATTGCAGAAGCTCTCGCTCAATCTTCAATTCAGTCTGAATTTTCATCTGTTGAATATTGTGCTATTTTTCACAGACGTTCTCTGTATGCAGAGTACCACTTCGCCATTTCCTTTCCTTGCAGCTGTTCATTCATGACTTGCCATTGATCTGAGCTTATGTGGAGGAATTTGAGTGAATCTCCTTGTCTATGGTTCTGTCTCCTTTGCCTGTGCCAAGTAATTTGGGAAGCAGCAGGTGTCTTGTCCCCTGCTATTTACATGGTAAACCTAAAAAAAATAATATTCTTAACAGCCTGCCTGCTGGGAAAACCAATCTGACCAACCAGTGACTTGGGTAACTACTAGGAATGGAGCAACTAAGAAGGAACCGGTCATACTTACAGGAAATTCAATCAAAAATTGTAATTGTATTAACATTGCAGAGTTGAGAAAGAAGATTTTTATGCTGAGTTTTGCCTGTAACCCACACATGGCAAGCACATTAATAATGAATAAAAGGAATTATCTGTATTTGGATGGAAAAAAATAAAGATGCATAGAGCATTGTAAAAGCAGATGGTTTGCAAAAATTCTCAGTCCTGCAGGTATTCTCCTGCAGAACTTTTAAAAAAAACACAATAGCAACTTTCATATATTCACACATAGTTTGTTTTAGGGGGGAAAATGACCTTAGCTTAAAAACCCCCCACTATAAACCATATATATTATAGACGTTTTTGTAAATGAGTTGGAAAAAACTTGAAGTTTAAGAATCTCAAATGAATTTATGCAAAATGTTATTTATTTATTTATTATTGATTTACTACTTAAATTTTCATAGTTTCCTACTCTAATGATTCAGGGATTAAATTCTTACATATTATGACATATAGTGCTTTAAGGAAGAGAGCAGCCCAATAATTTGGATGATACATGTTTAAAAGGAAAAAATGGCTTCCTTGCTGTTTTCCCATCAGAATTTCTCTCACCCTATCTTGGTAGTAGCAGGTTTTTCCTCTAAATTTTACAAAAGATTAAAGTATGGAGAACACTGTTGTTGCTTCTGACCTCTTCGCTTCTTTAAGGGGCCTTGTGGGAAATCAAGACAAGGGATGGAACTGATTTGATATAAAAATGCCTTCCACAAATAAAGAGAAGAAACAAATAAGCTTGTGTAGCTCAGCAGGGCTATCTTAAGCATTTGATAAATTGAACCCAAGTTGTGAGGCCTGAATAAATGAAACTAAGCTGTTGCTTTCCCAAAAAAGAATGTTCCATGTAATCAGACACATACAGAACTGGTAGACATTAGACCAAGCCTTTGTAATTCATCAAGTGTCATAAGGAAAGGGACTTAATCCCTGGAAAAAATTTCATTTGCCACCTAAGCCCAAAAATCACATAATAAATATTTTCTTTGATTGGAAAAAGTAATGGTCATTCTCCTCAAAACATCTTCCTTCCTGGAATTCCAAGAGAAGTATAGTGAACTAAAGATGGCTCTATGAAAATGCAGCCAGGACCTTGGCAAAGGAACAGGTAAGTGAACTTCCCCAGATCAGGAGAGAACAGGAGATTGCCCACATGTGCTCTGGATGGCTGGTCCTTAAAAGAAGGAGTCAAATATTACTACCTACAATATCGACACTGTCAGTAATGATACCGGTATCGAAGGATAGACTATGTTTAAAAGTTGTTAACGAAGGAATAACAGATGTGGAACAAATTTTATCTGAAAATATAGAAAAAGTAAAGACTCTGGTTCTACAAATGACAGGTCAAGATAATTATTTAGAAAATGATGCTTTATGATGCAAAAGAAACTGCCTGAAGTTTTGAAAATGAAAAGGGAAATACAAATAATAAACTAAGATAATGACCTGGAAAATGTTTTCTTATTGGATCTATAAAATAGGCTTGTTGGATCTATAAGATAGCCTTGAAGAACTCTGCAATATGATAAAGAAGAATTGAAGAGAAATGATACCACAATATTTGATTGAATTAAAAATTAAGACTGTCAGAAATAAAAGAAAGGAACATAAAATTGGTTTATTTGATCAAGATTCAAGTAAGTCCCCCCCCCCCAACTCCCCCAAAATGTTCTGGCAATCCTTTATGTACTTTTTGCTGACACCAAGATTGAAAAGATGGTTATAGGATGAGGAGATATATATTTAATCTCATAAGGGGTAAAGCTTAATTAAATTTGTTTATGCATGTTGTGATGAAGGTTGGAGATCACTTCTTTATATATTTCTTCTCTTTTTATTATTTTATTATATTCTCTCTTTTCTTTTTTCACTTTTCTTGTTTTTGTTCTTAGTGTGTATAGTTTAGTGTATAGTTTTTATTACTTTAAAATTCTTAATAAAATGTGTTTAATTTTTTTTAAAAAAATCTTCTTTCTTCCACTTATGTGCGGCTCAAGCCGAAATATTTCCAATAAAATTGAGGATAGTGTCTAAGGGAGATATTTAAACAAGGAAGATAGAAGGAAAATCCCATTTAACAATATTTCTTTCTACACATCTTTTATTTACTGTACTTGAGCATGAGTTCAATCCAGGAATTTAATAAGAAAACTGTATTTATTTCATTATAAATTTTCTCATGAATGAAGGCAAATATACATGTCGCAGGATAACATTGCAGGATCCAAACTGGGTCGGTCACCTGGAACAGAAGTTTGGTCTTCTGAGCTTTGAGACTCATGCTGGAGCCTTCCTCAGATAGAGTTAGAGAGCACTTCTCTCTAGCAGAATGTGGGTTATTCTGTATGTGGTATTTATTTTTATTTTATTTTTTATTTATCAAACTTCTATACCGCCCTTCTCCCGAAGGACTCAGGGCAATGTACAGCCTTCATTTAAAACAATTAATATACATATTAAAATAACAATTAAAAAACTTATTCAATAAAAGGCCAAATTAAAACCGTCAATTGACCATAAAAATACCCAATAAAATTACCATTAAAAGTTTAAAATTTAAATTTAAAATTTAAAAATCAGGCCAGTCCCGCTTGTATAAATAAATAAGTTTTCAGTTCCCGGCATAAGGTCCGAAGGTCAGGCAATTGGCGTAAACCGGGGAAGTTCGTTCCAGAGAGTAGGTGCTCCCACAGAAGGACCTTCCCTGGGGCTCCCAGCCGACACGGCTTGGCGGACGGCACCCTGAGAAGACCCTCTCTGTGAGAGCGTACGGGTCGGTGGGAGGCATGTGGAAACAGCAGGCGGTCCCGTAAGTACCCGGGCCCTAAGCCATGGAGCGCTTTGAAGGTGGTAACAAAACCTTGAGCGCACCGGAAGACCACAGGTAGCCAGTGCAGACTGCGCGGAGTGGTGTTACCCGGGAGCAACGCGTGCTCCTCAATCACCAGCATCTGCATTCTGGACTAACTGCAGTCTCGGGTACACTTCAGGGTAGCCCCATGTAGAGCATTGCAATAATCCAGTCGAGCGGCGTGAGTGACCGTGCATTTATATGGTGTCTGATCATGTGTGGCATTTTAGTTGCTGATTGCAGTGTTGATCACCGGCTATTAAGTTGGCTGTTGTTTCCTTGTGCTTCCAAGCCCTTTCCTCCTGAAGTACTTGATAAGCTCCTGGTAAATCAGCACTCCTGTTGACTGATGAGGGGCCCTTTTACCAGGCTTCAATCACTTCCCTGGCTGTTTTTGTGCCTGCTCATCCAACAATCTTAGTAGCTGGAAAATTGAATGTATGTCCTTGTTCATTGTAATGTGTGGCTACGAATGAATTCAGGCCTCTTTGTCTGACCACTTGCTTGTGTTCTTGCAGTCTGGTGGTTAGCTTCCTCCCCATCTGACCTGCAGAGTCAAAGGGGCAATCCATGTAGGGGATCTGGTAGATTACATTGCAAGTATCTCCCACCTCCAAGCAATTAAATTTGTTTATGCATGTTGTGATGAAGGTTGGAGATCACTTCTTTATATATTTCTTCTCTTTTTATTATTTTATTATATTCTCTCTTTTCTTTTTTCACTTTTCTTGTTTTTGTTCTTAGTGTGTATAGTTTAGTGTATAGTTTTTATTACTTTAAAATTCTTAATAAAATGTGTTTAATATTTTTTTTAAAAATCTTTTTTCTTCCACTTATGTGTGGCTCAAGCCAAAATATTTCCAATAAAATTGAGGATAGTGTCTAAGGGAGATATTAAACAAGGAAGATAGAAGGAAAATCCCATTTAACAATATTTCTTTCTACACATCTTTTATTTACTGTACTTGAGCATGAGTTCAATCCAGGAATTTAATAAGAAAACTATTTATTTCATTATGAATTTTCTCATGAATGAAGGCAAATATACATGTCGCAGGATAACATTGCAGGATCCAAACTGGGTCGGTCACCTGGAACAGAAGTTTGGTCTTCTGAGCATTGAGACTCATGCTGGAGCCTTCCTCAGATAGAGTTAGAGAGCACTTCTCTCTAGCAGAATGTGGGTTATTCTGTATGTGGTATTTATTTTTATTTTATTTTTTATTTATCAAACTTCTATACCGCCCTTCTCCCGAAGGACTCAGGGCAATGTACAGCCTTCATTTAAAACAATTAATATACATATTAAAATAACAATTAAAAAACTTATTCAATAAAAGGCCAAATTAAAACCGTCAATTGACCATAAAAATACCCAATAAAATTACCATTAAAAGTTTAAAATTTAAATTTAAAATTTAAAAATCAGGCCAGTCCCGCTTGTATAAATAAATAAGTTTTCAGTTCCCGGCATAAGGTCCGAAGGTCAGGCAATTGGCGTAAACCGGGGGGAAGTTCGTTCCAGAGAGTAGGTGCTCCCACAGAGAAGGACCTTCCCCTGGGGGCTGCCAGCCGACACTGCTTGGCGGACGGCACCCTGAGAAGACCCTCTCTGTGAGAGCGTACGGGTCGGTGGGAGGCATGTGGAAACAGCAGGCGGTCCCGTAAGTACCCGGGCCCTAAGCCATGGAGCGCTTTGAAGGTGGTAACCAAAACCTTGAAGCGCACCCGGAAGACCACAGGTAGCCAGTGCAGACTGCGCAGGAGTGGTGTTACCCGGGAGCAACGCGGTGCTCCCTCAATCACCCGCGCATCTGCATTCTGGACTAACTGCAGTCTCCGGGTACACTTCAGGGGTAGCCCCATGTAGAGAGCATTGCAATAATCCAGTCGAGAAGTGACGAGAGCGTGAGTGACCGTGCATTTATATGGTGTCTGATCATGTGTGGCATTTTAGTTGCTGATTGCAGTGTTGATCACCGGTTATTAAGTTGGCTGTTGTTTCCTTGTGCTTCCAAGCCCTTTCCTCCTAAGTACTTGATAAGCTGGTAGTGAATTGCCACTCCTGTTGACTGATGAGGGGCCAATTTCCAGGCTTCTATCACTTCCCTGCCTATTTTTGTTCCTGCTTGTCCAACAATCTTAGTAGCTGCAAAATTGAATGTATGTCCTTGTTCATTGCAATGTGAGGCTACCAATGACTTCAGGTCTCCTTGTCTGACTGCTCACTTGTTTTCTTGCAGTCTGGTGGTTAGCTTCCTCCCCATCTGACCTGCAGAGTCAAAGGGGCAATCCATGTAGGGGATCTGGTAGATTACATTGCAAGTATCTCCCACCTCCAAGCAATCTTTACAATGCATAATTTGTCCTCGTATGGTAGCCTCTGGGTGGAATGTGATGCCCACTTGCAGATCTTGGAAGCTGTGTTCTACTGCTTCCTCAATGTTTTGATGTATGGCAGGGTGCTCCATGTAGTTAGTCTTATACCTTGTTTCTTCCTTTCTCTCCCCACTATGTAGCACAGACATACTGTAATAAATGCTTGTGGTTACACATTCTGCCTGTATTGTTCATGTAAGAATTTTCTTTTCCGGATTGTTATATATTCTTTTGCTATATTCCCCAAACCAATAAATCCTTTTTATATAAGAGAATTCACTACACCGATTTAGCAATCATCTATGGGTATTTGGAGAGGAATCTGCAAAAGTCAGTCTCTTAGATACTCAAAGCTCCTATAGTAGGTATTCTTTATGTGAGCTCATTTCCTATTGAAACATGAACCATTATCAGTTTATAGCTTTCTAGAATCTGGTAAAAACATGGCTTTTTCAGGGGGCCTTTAGGGGTTAGATGTGGATCCATCAGTAGCATCAAATGTATGTAGTAAGGAATTTGAAATTTATTATACCTTGGTTATATATGATGATGATGATGATGATTTCTTATTTTTTCCAATGCCACCTAAAATTTTTCTGGACTGTGGTAGGGAGAATAAACACAAGTACATAAATATATTTCTTATTAAAGCTCTCCTCACTTAAAAGTCTGCATGGTTATATCAGTGGTGAAATCCAATTTTTTTACTACTGGTTCTGTGGGCGTGGCTTGGTGGGCATGGCAGGGGAAGGATACTGCAAAATCCCCTTTCCCACCCCACTCTGGAACCAGCCAGAAGTGGTATTTGCCAGTTCTCTGAATTACTAAAAATTTCTGCTACTGGTTCTCCAGAACCTGTCAGAACCTGCTGGATTTCACCCCTAGGTTATATCTTGGTTATTAGGCTAGAATCATGACTGCCAAGATCAGTGTTTTGGACCTTTGGTCAGAAAATACCAAAGCACCTTTCTATTTATTTTTCCAATGATTGGGCTGAAGGCAAAACCCTTGATAAAACAGCTAAGAATTCCACAGCGCGACAGACTAGAAAGGTGTTTAGGCTAGGTTCAGCCTGAGTGGTAACAGACTATCATAATCATCTTTTACTAGGGCATCCTTAAAAGAATGACTCTGCCAAAGAAGTTCAGAAATCTTTGTACTAGGTGGGAAAGAGAATGAGCACTGGAGGAAGAGAGGGCAGAATAGAAAGAGAGAGAAGGAGTATTGTGGTAGCAACAGATGGTGAGTGTGGGCATGATGGGGGAAAAGAGAAAGAGGAATGAGAACTGAGAATACAGATGTGCATGTAGCAGAATCCCCAAAGGAACCACTCCACCCCAATAGTTCTGCTGACTTAATCTATAACCATCTTCATTATACAAACATAATTCTCTATGCTCAGTGTTGCTGAACTTATTGAAGTTGAGCAGAATAGATAGAGAAGAAATGTATTACTCCCCCCCTCCAAAAAAGAAGATTTATTAACATTTGTACATTTCTTCATAAATGGGATTTTAAAAAGCTTCGGCTTTTTAAAAATGCAGGGAAAAATAAAAATTGATAGATCCCAGCAAATATCTGCCTACGAGGAAGCCTCCTGATGTTTTGAACATGCTAATGAGCATGACAAGGACTTGTTTTTCTTCTGAAAGTGCAAGGCTTTTTTTAAAAAAAAAATTAGTGCCTTTCTTCATGATTCATTTCTTCAAATCATTCATATGTTCTGTCCTTTCCATTTCTGCTTTTGTTTCTCTTGAACTATTTTCTTCTTTTTCTGAGGCTGCCTTCTCAATGGGAACTCCATTCATACTGCTTTGGATTTGCATTAGTGAGAATAAAAACAGAATTGGTATATGCTTTGTTACAATTTTCTCTAGTTCTGAGTATGAGGAGTGATGTCAAATCCTTGTGAATTCTCTCCTCTTCCACCTTCCCAGACTCTGACTCAGTCTTTCCCACTTCTTCTATTTCTATATGAAAACAGAGAGAGGATAATGAAAGCTTTGAGATTGGGCTTTCCATGACATCTTCTAGCATTGTTCTCCTGACAAGCTGTAAGTATCCAGAGTCATCTTTGACAACATGATGGAAACCAAAGTTAGCTTTCATCTTTCCCATATTAGCTAAGTCCACCATGTCTCTTGGCCCACCTTCCCTAAAACCTCAAGGTTATTAAATAGCAAGTAGCAGTTCTACCCTGAAATTCAGTTCAGGTTTATGCCAGAGATCTAGAAATGCTATTTTAGTGCTAAAAAGTTAATATTTTAAGTAAAACCACACCACACCCATAGAACGGTAGTAAAAAAAAATTGAATTCCGGAATAGCTCAGGCTGTTAAGAAGCCTGTTATTAGAACACAGTAGCCTGCAATTACTGCAGGTTCAAGCCCAGCCCAAGGTTGACTCAGCCTTCCATCCTTTATAAGGTAGGTAAAATGAGGACCCAGATTGTTGGGGGGGCAATAAGTTGACTTTGTAAAAAAAATATACAAATAGAATGAGACTATTGCCTTATACACTGTAAGCCGCCCTGAGTCTTCGGAGAAGGGCGGGATATAAATGTAAACAAAAAAAAAAATTCCATCACTGGAGGTAGGTAACAGAAGGCTTTCTAATCTAGTTGTGCAGCCATCTCTTTCTCCAGGGCATCCATTTCTTCTCAATAATGATAAACTAGATGTCCCTGAATATGGGTCTGCCTGTCCTATTCCTTATAAGCACTTACACAAAAGAAGAATCTGAAGCAATAGAAACATACAGTATCTATAGTCTTGTTGTGACCCAGGCCCAAGTAGATAGTCGGAAACTCAGTCAGTGAAAAAACACACAAACTTTATTCAAATAGCTGAGAATTACTTCATTCCCAGCGTAGTTAAACTAAATTAAAGCAAATTCCTCCCAACACAAATTCCTCAGTCCTATTGCCAACCTTGGTCCAATTAGGCAAATTGCCAAAGGCCTTTCTTGGCAAACGTTCAGAAGTCACAGATACAAAAATAAATGCAAGAAGACGAAGCTACCAATGTTGTTTTCTGGCAAAGCCCAAATGCCATTGCTGGTCTGTTTTAAGCCTTATAGGAGGGGCCAATCATCTCTTGGCCCTACTCCCAAGTTGTCCTGCTCTTGCCTTTTGGCAGCTCTTCTCATGCATGCATTAGGAACAGGCTCTTCCTGTTCCTCTGCCTCACTACTTTCAGTCTCTGGAGGCTTTGGAGTCCGCACCTCACTCCCCGATGGCCCTGGTCCTACCTCAGCCTCATCGCTGTCCGACTCCATTGCTAGCTCCGCAGACTGCTGGCGGACACAACAAATCTGCTCTTTAGCAGGCTGATATATTTCCCATTGCACTTTTGCATTTTAATCTTCACCCTATCCAGACTCAATTTCTTCCATTTCACTTCAGCTATGTATGCCCAGCTGGTCCTGCCTGGTCCTTCCTAACTAAGACAATTGTCATACTGTATGTTCCTCCTGCTTGGAGGTGTGCCATCAAAAGCTTGGCTGAAAATTCCAGAGTCCCAATTTTAGTGAACTTAAATCAGTGTTTGTTATGGGAAATACATTTTCTCAGACTCTGAGACAGCTCTGAGGAACCTAACTTTGCAATAGCTCAGCGGTCAAAGGATACATCTAAGAAGAACTAAACCTCATGGAAGGAGAAACCAGCAATCTGTGAATATCTTCAATTAAGCCAGGCTTATTCTTAACCTTGAATGTTTTATTGCTACCACTCCAGGAATGCTTAATAAAAAGGCTGCACAAAAAGAGTTGATGTAAATAAAATTAAGTAACATTAGAGCAAAAAGCAGACCTTGGGGGGTAGGGGAATGAAGCAGAATACTTTGACCTTACACTTGACTTTAAATTTCTGTAACTGTATAATCTTTAAAATTCAATCCAGTTGTCAGATTAATATACCTGAAGATTATTTATAAAGACAAGTGTAATAATTGAAGGATAACTTTGTTTGGATTACTATATTAGCTCAGGAAATGTAACCTTAACAACTGAAGTTGTTGTGTGGCTAAAGTCATTATGTGTCTAAATAAATGTAATATATAAGTAAAACTGACAAAATAAAGGTGACTTGAGCATCTCTTGCTCTCAGCTCTAAAAATGACAGGATACTGCCTTGCATAGAAAACATTTTCATTCCACATGGGCTAGCTCTCTCACTTATTCTGAATGTCCCTTTCCAAATAGGGACCTGACTAATCAAAGTTGTCTGAGATGTTCCTTCTGAAGATTTGTGGAATATGTAAACCACTTGTCCTATTTAGCTAAGATACGTACATCTTAGAGCTGGGGTGGTGCAATGATCAGAATGCAGTATTGCAAGCAAATTCTGCCCACGGTCAGCAGTTCGATCCTGACAGGTTCGAGGTTGACTCAGCCTTTCATCTTTCCACAGTCGGTAAAATGAGGACGCAGATTGTTCGGGGCAAGATGCCGACTCTGTAAACTGCTTAGAGTGGGCTATAAAGCACCATAAAGTGGTATATAATCTGTGCTATTGCTAACTTCATATTAAGGCAGGGATTACTTGTCAATTCTGGACATTTTGCAGATAAAGTGTTTCATCAAGTATATCTGGTTTGGAGAGGCAGAAGAGCGAAGAAAAAAGGCAATCTTAAAAGAAACTGAATGTGATGTTCCTAACAGGCAACTGTCCCTTTCAGTTTACAGGAGCTGCTTGTTTGATAATTTGTTGTCTTGGGGAACATAATTTGCATTCCTGCTCTTTAGAGAAGAAGAGAAATTCCTCCAGTGCATAGCCTAATAACCCCAACCCTTGATATTTTGCTTAACCTGCAATTAGAAATGACTCTACAGGCAATCCAAAGCAAGAATTATTTCCCTTCTATGCTCTTTTGCTTACTGGATATAAAAGCTTGCCTATTATTTAAAATGACCTGCTAGAGTGGCAAGGCCAAGGGACAGTGGAGAGTTGCCTTGTCTGCAACTGATAAATGACTTGCCAGATACTGTGCACCTCTGCACCCTCATTGAGAATCAGTACACTACCATAAGCAGGAGGCAGAGAATTAGGAATCATCTAAAAAGCAGCAGGCATGCCACGTTCCTATGGGGTTACTCAAAGTGACACAATTTATTAAAAACATTTTTCAGCTGAGGCATATGTTGTATAGCATCCCACTGCAGTGCCCTGCATTCTTTTTTTATAAACAAAGTTTGAATTGCCATGGTTATTTTTTTTTTTAAAAAAAGGAAATTAGAAATTTGGAAATGTAATAACTTTTCCTTATGCAAATTTGATTTTATGAGAGATGAAGCTGAAGGGCAATAAAAACCTACTTTCATTAAGTTTATGACTTTCACATGCTATCATACCCCAGGATTGTCAATTGCAAGGTTACTGTAGCGATAGATGGTTATGGTTACCAAGTAATAGGATTTCTCTTCCAGGCCGGATGAACATAGATGTTCAGCTGATATTTAGTACTTACAAATGGGAAGATGAGTGCCAGAGATTCACTGGAAATGTCGCCGGGCAGAGCAAGCTGTTTGTCCTCAAGAGGAAAACTTGTGATCTCCAGAGTTGCATCCAGAGAGTTGATGAACTGAAAATAGTCACAACTGCCTATGGAAAGCAGCTATCCTAGCCTTTCCTTTCCTCTCTCTGTAAAGCGCTGTTGGTAGAACCCTAAATACATTCGACTGATAAATGGCTGCCCTTGGGGGCAAAGAAAGTTACAAAACTCCTATCTGCCACATTACATGAGCCAAGAGGTTGATGCAGCTGCTGAAAAAGCAAATTGAATCTTAAGCGACATCAACAGAAAAATAATCTTCAAACCAACAAAACTCATTGTTCCTAATCTATTTTGTGTTGGTCAGACCATACCTAGAATGTTGCATCCAATTCTGGGCACTGGATTTTAGGAAGGATATTGGCAAACTAGTCCAAGAGAGAGTAATCAAGATTATATGGCTTCTGGAAAGAAAAATGTTTGAGGAACCGTTGCCCGCATTGATGTGTTTATTTTGAAGGACAGAACGCTGCAGGTAATAATGACAGATGTCTTCAAGTAGCTGAAGAATTGTCATGTGGATGGCCAGTCAGAATTATTTAGCACATTCCAGATGGAATTACAAATTGCAAGGAATAGATTTCAGTTGGATGTGAGAAAGAACGACTATACCTGGTGCTGAGTTGTTCAACAGACCACTTTGACAGGTGGTGCAACCTCCTGTATTAGTTCATTCATATAGAAGCTAGGTGGCGACTGTTGGAAATGCTTTACTTGGATTCCTGCACTGAGTAAGAGGTTGAAATAGATGATCTCCAAAATCCCTTCCAACATTGTACAATGAAAGTAATAAAATAAGGTTCAAATCAAATATTAGTTGGACCCATGGCATTTTCAGCCCTAGAGGGATCACTAAATCCTACAAGACCAAATAGCGCATTATTATTTATAAATATTTTCTATCAATAAATCAATTTGATTTGCAAATGTTCAAGACAATGAATTAAGTAACTGGAAACTGCCCGCTTTATCCAAACAATGAGAAAATGATCAAGCTTATTCCTTATTAGATCTCTTATTATGTAACAAAAATAATACTGTCAGCTTACTGGACCTCAGTATGTTTGTACAAAAAATATGATTAAATCGTTGTCTTCTTGGAGCTGCAATCAGAATAATGCTTCATTAAAACACATGTTTTGTAATTTTCTAAAGTTATTATGTTTGGGGAAGAAATAATTACATACATTAGTTCAACTCTGAGAAAAACATCTATTTTTTAGATACATACATTTGAACAACATATCTGCTGCATTTGATACCTGGACAATGAAGTGTTCTCCATGTCTTTCTTATTGGCAAGGAATAAATTCTTCAACTATTCATTTATTTATTTTTCAATTTTCTAGGATGCCCAACTCCAATGACTCTGAGCCTTAATTTCTGAGCAGAGGGTACATGTGACAGAGAACATCTACCTCCTTGGTCCTGCCAGATGGTATTGTTTGTGTGGAAAGACAATTCTTACAGATCTTACAATGTAGGCACAAACTACATGGCCTTTCTTGCCACAGTTGTTAAGTGAAGCATTGCAGTTGTTAAATTAGTAACACAGTTGTAAAGTGAATCTGGCTTTCTCATTGACTTTGCTGGTCAGGAGGTTGCAAAAATATGATCATATGACCCCGGGTGACTGCAATCGTCATAAATATGAACCAGTTACCAAGCAGCCGAAGTTGGATCACACAACCCTGGAGATGCTACAACAGTCATAAGTGTGAAAAACAGTCATGCCACTTTTTTCAGCGCCATTATAATTTTGAATGGTCACTAAACAATGCTATAAGTTGAGGACTACCTGTACTTGCCATGTCTCTGCAACATATGCCAGGTGTTTGATCCTGTATAAAATCACAAATATTATTTTAAGTAGAGATTGATTAGCATGCAACTGAAGTAGCATCCAGTTTTTTTCAGAGACTGTATCTGGTCCCCCAAATTATACTGACAATAGAGAGACAGAGATAGGAATCATATATGAAATAATATTCAAAATCCCTTAAGAGCTGTTTCTTCCCCTTCCGTCATATCTTCCTCTATCCCACAACTCAAATAGGGGGACGAGAGTCACTGGAAATATCCAAGCTTCAGGTGCCTCTCCCTAGATCCCAAGAGGAGCACAAGCACAGTAGAGGATGGTTTAGGCCCCAGAACAGCTGAAAATTGTGTGGGCAACCCTGCCTCCTGCCCCCCTCATTGATTAAATATGACTGTGGTTCACCAAAAGACTGCCAATCTTGGATTTATCTAATAATTGTTGAACCCAAAAGTATATAAACACATCAATAAACCAGATCTTTCGAGCCAATGATCAAAAATATATTCTTTAAAAAGGAGGGATCATGAAGCTTTTTTTTTCATTACTAATAAAAACAAATGATACAATACATTCACCTTCATTCATGACCATATGTTATACTGTATATATCAGAAGCATGAACATATTTTTACATCTATTTTGATACATTGTTATTAAATTATTAAGTGAACATATGATGTATTTAGGTAATTTTTATCATCCTAAATTATTTAGGGGTTTTTTCCTGTTTGATTTATTTTTATTTGCTTTACTTTGGTATTATAATGTCTTAATTAATTAATTTGTTTGATATGTGTATATTATTTAGATGGTCCTTAGGTTACAACCACTAATTCAGCAATAGTTCAAACTTACGATAGCACTGAACAATAATAGTTATGACCAGTCCTTGGAGTTGTGGCCATGTGATCATAATCCATGCGCTTGGCATTCAGCTCATGATTATGACATTGTAGCAAAAGGTTATCATGAAATTGCAGTTTCTGATGTTCTGTGCTGTCTTCCGACAAGCAAAGCCAGTGAGGAAACTGGCAGGAAATTAGAAGTTGTAGTCACATGATGTCTTCTCTAAATGACTGGTACAATCTTAACTTAACTTAATTCCAATAAGCAGTGTGATCATGTGACGTCACACTTTATTATCATGTTGCTTAATGATCATAGTTCTGGTCCCAATTACAGTCACAAACTGAGGACTACCTGTATTGTTTTTCTTTTAATTTATTTCTGTACATTCTTTTTTTTTTTTTTTTCCAATTGCAGTGACATTATTAAATTCAACAAAAACAAATGATCCCAAAAGCCTTCTGGAAGTAAAATCAGTAACAGTTTGTTTAATCCTTTCTTGCAGTATATTTTAAAAATCAAATTATTTTTAAACTTATTTGAATATAAAATTGCATTTGACCCCATAATTCACCTTCGTGATAGCAGTACTTATATACCCCAGCTTCCCCCAATAATAGTAATCACCCAAGCTAGTGCAATTTTTTTTAAATAAAAGAATTTCTGCAAAGTGCTTGCGTAAAAGCAAAATAGCAGAGGATGAGTAAGAGGAACATACTAACCTACTGTGAGGTATGCGTGGGGAGAGAAGATGCCTGAGGAATTCAGTCTTTGCACATCCTGTCTTGAAATTACCCAAATTTCTTGTCTGAGTCATGTACAGATCAGAACAACCAGCCCTTCATCTGTTTTGACACCATTCCCTATAATTTTAAATGCTTCAAAAAAGAATTAAAGTCATTTTTAAGATATTCCTTTGAAAGCACATTAAAATAATATGATGTAAGGAGTTAATGAAACAGTTTGTATAAAACTCTGAGAGGCAACAGACTGGAATGAGGTCTGACCAAAAATAGGTTTGACATTCTCGGTGGGCAGGAACGCCTCTCTCATTAATGAAATAACGAAATGCTCTAACAAAAGTAGAGCATTGGAGGAGAACTTCATAGTTAACATAGTTAAATTATGATGACAACTGATCCATAGCTAGAGAATCGCAAGTAATTGTGTTCTCTTTGCTGACGATGTCAAACTATTTAACACCACAGACAATGCATCTATCATCCAAAAAGACCTTGATCATCTAACCACTTGGTCTAAAACTTGGCAATTCCAGATCTCAACCAGCAAATGCTCAGTCTTACATATTGGAAAAAAGAACCCAAACACTAAGTACATACTTGATGGACATTACCTTACAGATGACCCCCACCCCGTTAAAGACCTTGGAGTTTTCATGTCAAATGATCTAAGTGTCAAAGCCCACTGCAACTACATAGCAAAAAAAGCTCTAAGAGTTGTAAACCTAATCCTGCGTAGCTTCTTTTCCAAAAACACTACACTACTAACCAGAGCATAGAAAACATTTGCTAGACCAATTCTAGAATACAGCTCGCCTGTTTGGAACCCTCACCACATCTCTGACATCAATACAATTGAGCGAGTCCAGAAATATTTTACAAGAAGAGTTCTCCATTCCTCTGAAAACAACAAAATACCTTATCCCACCAGACTTGAAATCCTAGGCTTAGAAAACTTGGAAGTCCGTCGCCTTCGACAAGACCTAAGTCTAACTCATAGAATCATCTATTGTAATGTCCTTCCTGTTAAAAACTACTTCAGCTTTAATTGCAATAATACTAGAGCAACTAATAGATTTAAACTTAATGTCAACCACTTTAATCTAGATTGCAGAAAATATGACTTCAGTAACAGAATCATCAGTGCTTGGAATACTTTACCTGACTCTGTGGTCTCTTCCCATAATCCTAAAAGCTTCAACCAAAAACTTTCTACTATTGACCTCACCCCATTCCTAAGAGGACCATAAGGGGCGTGCATAAGCGCACAAATGTGCCTACCGTTCCTGTCCTATTGTTTTTCTTTTCTTCTTCCTATATATATATATTGATGCTTATACCTCCTAATATTTACTCATATATATGTTTATATACTATATAATCCTTTTTATATGATGTTGTGACAAAAATAAATAAATAAAAATAAATAAAAGAATCTCCAACAAATGGCTACTCAGCCTCTGTTTGGTGACTTAGAGAAAACTATGCATTTGACCTTTTGATCATTTAAGCATTTTTCGTGGCCTGCATAATTAAAGTTTCAGATGTCCACCACTGTGTCAGAGAAGCCAATGTGCATCATCCTGACTATGGACTACACAGATTGTAGCGCATCGTAGAGATTGACCATGCTGCTTGAGAAGCCTGTCAGGCGAGGCCCATATTTCTGGAGAACACCAGTTTTTATCATTTACTTGGAAAAGAACTATAAATATGTGTGGTATTCACAATCATTTTCAATGTCTAATTAATTTGGCAATTAATTGAAAAAATTTCACACACACACACAACATTAGTTTGCTAAAAAAAATCATAATGGAAAAGGGCAATATTTTACATGTAGTCTACCAAATGTATACATTACTTAAGATGCCAGGAAAGCTAGAATTAATATTATTATTATAAGTGGAGTGAATACTGAAGAATTTAAAAAAATCTGAGAAGATAATGATTTATTTTAAAAAACCTGAATTGTTCTACAGCATAAACTTATCATAGGCGATTCCTCTTAAATGCTTCTGAACGTCAAAATTTCTCTTACAAGGACAGATACATCTATCTATCTATCTATCTATCTATCTATCTATCTATCTATCTATCTATCTATCTATCTATCTATCTATCATCTGTCTAATCTCTAATTGGTTGTGAAAGGAACTGAGGTCTAATACAATATTAGAGAATGGGGTATCTTAATTATGATAATGTTTCAAATGAAACCTTTTGTTGGTTTCATCTCACTCTAAGGCATATATTAAAAGATTGTTACCAATATTCATATTAGGTATGGCTATAGATTACAAGATACCAACACCAGTGGATTTCTTTTATGTACTATTGAGGGGATATATATATATTTGTGGGAAACAGGCAGGCTTAGGAGCCTCAGGGGCATCATTCCATGTGTAGAAGCATAAGTCATTATTTTATGTCAGGGATGCAAACAGGAGTCACACGTGACTTTCAAAACTTTCCAGCAGAAGAGGACAGCAAGAAAAAAAATGCAAAGGAGAACATTCATATTATTAAAATGGCAAAGATGATCTGTAGCTGAACCTGACCCATGGTGAACACTTATGTATACACATATAGTGCTTGTGGCAACAATGTTACCATTGTCTTTTGGATGTAGAGGATATGGAAAACTCCTTGAAGATAAAAGGCAAAAATGATTCCATAAAAATGGTTTAGCCCAGGGGTAAAATGCTCCCGGTTCGGACCGGATTGCCCGATCCAGTAGTGATGGCGGCAGGTGGTTCGGAGAACCAGTAACAAAAATCCCTGCAGCTGACCGCGCAATCATCAGAGTTTTTTTTTTTTTTACTTTTAAAAGCATTTTTTCTTTGGCTGAAAAAATGCTTTTAAAACTAAAAAAAAAGCCTCTGATGATTGTGTGGCTTAGCTGGGATTGTCAGAACCCTTTAAAAGCATTTTTTCTACAACCTCTTCAGCTGAAGAGATTGTAGAAGAAATGCTTTTAAAAGAAAAAAAAAGTTGGCCACAACCACCCAGTCACATTACCCCCCCCAAGCCACGCCCACAGAACCGGTAGTAACAAATTTTACTTTGTTGGGCATGCATTTAGCAGGTGGAGAAAATGTGTCACCATTCTGGAACCATCAAGAGCCTTTTGATCATCAGCACAACGCATTCAGTATCCCATAGCTTTAAAGGGGAGGAAGCAATTAAGTGACATATTTCTTAAAATGAGAAAATAGCAAACTAGCCTGCAAATAAAAGGTCATTATTATATTGCTGGATACGCACTGATACATCAAGTTAGCAATTATAAAACGTTAATTTGCTTAGAATGATTAAACACACACACACACACTCCTCCCCTTATGCCACATTTGCCCAACAGCTTTCAATTTTGTATGGAGGGAAAGAGCTCTGCATTATCCTTCAGAAAACTTATTTTCCTACCCTATTCCTACAGCAAATTTCAGCCTGCTGTTTCAATAAAAATCATGATGTGACTACTAATAGGATGTAGAATTTTTCTCCAAAATTCACAGAAGGCCACTTATAGCTGCAAATGTAGAATCTTCATTTCTCTAAGTTATCGGAGGTATATTAGATCAAGATTCGGGCACTGTGGGTGGATCCCGCCAACAGCCAAAGAAATTAAGGATAATTTTGCCTAAGATGCTTAAAATGAAACTTACGACGAATCCTTATACTGTTTGTGTGCGTGGATATTATAGAACAACATGAATGTACATTTTTAGTTAATGTCGGTGATTTATTTTGCATATGATTGATTGAAACCTTGCTTGTGCAAAATGAAGTCTTCCATAATCTCAATACTTGCATATACCCAAAGAATAATATTTTTTATAAATGTCATAAAATAAAATAAAATAAATGATGGATTTCCTGATTTGGTCTGATTTTCTTTATCTTCACAATAGCTCAAATGAAGACAAAATAGTTTGCAGGCAGCTCCCTTTCCTGTGCATTTTCTCACTGTGTGAGCCTCAGAAGGGGAGGCTCCAGGAAGAGGTTAATTTGTTCAGCAATGAATTCCCAAAGCGTCCTGCTTGGGGATGAGAGATAAACAGTATGTTCCAGTTTGGAAACAAATGTTCAGCTGAGAAGGCATAGTCTTTGTGGTACAAGTGGATGGTACTGAAAGAGAAAAATCAAATCTCTACATTGATTTAAAATTATGAACTGGACAGGTAGAAAACACTGCACAGGGATGTGTCATTGGAAAAATATTTTAAAAATACACATTTGTAAACTTTCGTTCTTGTCTGCAACTTTGGTAGATATGAATTGCTGGGTGGAACCAATGGTGAAATGCAGCCGGTTCTATCCGGCTCAGGTGAACTGGTAGCGCCGGTGGCGGGAGGCTCCGCCCACCCGCCCGGATGTCATAATGTCCATTTTTGACCCTTTGTGCATGCGCAGAAGACTCACATTTGCAAACTGATAGTGAAGGTAAGTGGATTTCATCCCTGGGTGGAGCTATATACTTTTAAACTCTTTTGAACTAAATGTATATTAGTGATTATCTATAACCAGAAAATATTTCTGATTTCAGTCAAAGGTTCTGTCCTGTTCTTAGAAGCCTTTTCCAGTTGTCAATTTAATTCCAAACTGGCACAACAGCCTATTGGTGATTCTCTCAGTGATGTTTCCACAGCTCTAATGTGGCTACATTATATTGTGGCTGGTGACTTTTATATGATTCATTCCCTTTCCCTTATCATTTCCAGAGTGTTTTTTTATACTACTGATACAAAGTAAGATGGAGCAATAAGCAATTTTTATAATATGTCAAATAAAAGCATGGTCCTGGTTTGGGCCTACAATGATGATTTAGAGTACGTAAGGGATAAAGAGACAGAAACTGTGCATTACTAGTGAGGATATATGACTCCCACAGATTTGTTGCCTGCTTGGTTTATAGGTTTCTTAATATTTGCTGTACATGAATGCAACTTTCAACTATTACTGATATTCCATAATAAAAATTTGTTTCAGATTCAAACTACTTCTGAGATTTTTTTAAAAAAAACAGCCTGCGTAAATCTGTATCTGATCAGAAAGAATGTACCTTCCCTCCTGCAACTGTTTGCAGTCTGAAAGGATACAGAAAATTTACCTTCCCAAGGTGTATATGCCTTTTGCTATCAAATATGTGTACAACACATAAAAATTCCCAGTTTCTAATACCTAAAATTATTTTCATTAAAATAAGTGATATTATCAATACAGGTAGTCCTCGACTTATGACCACAACACAGCCCAAAATTTCCATTGCTAAGCAAGGCAGTTATTTTTTTATATATATTTTTACTTTTACTTTTTTCCCATCATTCTGAAATGGTAGCCAGGCAGTTCCGATCTTACATTAATTATACATCTTCAATCATCTTTGTACATTAACTATCAATCTATTTTCTACCCTCATCCCCCCTCCCTTCCCCTTCCTCCCCCCACCCCCCTGGGACTTCCCAGAACCGAATACAGGGTATAAAACTAACAACAAAAATTAAAATATAACACAAATCATAATCCATAGTCACTCCTTAAAACCTCAACTCCCCTTCCAGAAACAAAGAAAATACATTTCTTCCAATCAGACCATTCCACTCCTAGAGTTCTCAGAAATTTCTGACTGAGTTAGTGTTTGTTCTTGAATAAAGTACATAGTTTTTAATATCCAACCTTCGTCAATCAATATCAAAACAACGTTTCATCTTCCAATATTCACCAAGGGTTCTTCTAAAATATCTTTCTTCCTTAAGCAGTCTCTCAAGAATAGTTCATATTTCCAACTTAATTTCTTAAATTTTTCTGTCCAATCTTCAAGGGTAAACAATAGTCCATCTTTTCATATCTTTGACATTTATATACATCAAATAATATTACAAATATCCAATATATCAATTGTAATAATTAAAATCTTCACTTTACCTTGCTTATATCAAATAACATTATTAAAATTACACCTATAACTTATCCAAAATATATCTATTATAACAATTAAATTCTAGTTAGCCATATAACAACATTACATCCATCTCTTAAATATAATATTTAATCCAAATTCCTAAATTTTACTATCTATCCTCCAAAGTTAAACAATATTCCATCTTCCTATTCCTTTATACCTCAAATATATCAAATAGTACCCCTAAAATTACACATTTATATCCAAAATAAATCATTTACAAAAATTAACCATAATCATATATAATAGAATTAAACATTCTCCCTCCCCTTCTTCTGTCTTACACATTTTCCACCATCTATTCACCATTCAACTTAACATCTATTAATAAAGGGTTCCCAATCTTTAATACATTAGTGTAGAAATCTCGTGCTTTAAAAACTGTATTGAGAAAATACTTTCTTCCTTTATAATTCACTGTTAAACCAGCTGGAACCTCCCATCTAAAATATATCTGATGTTTCTTAAGCTCATCCACTAAAAAGGCAAATTCTTTTCTCTTTCTTAACATTTTAGGAGGAATTTCCTTCATCATTATTATATCTTGTCCTAATATTTGAAATTTATTTTTATAAAATGCTTGCAAAATTCCATACCTAATCTTCTTATTTGTAAAATAAATAACCACATCTCTCGGTAAACACTTCTGCCTTGCCAACCAAGAATTAACACGATAATTTTTTTCAATATTAACTTCAAAATCTTCTGGTTCCACTCCCTCTATCTGAGCAAAGGCCAGAATAAAAATCTCTTTCAAATTTTCCTCTTTACATTCTCTTAAATCCCTTACCCTTATAGCATATTCCATTAATTTATATTGTAATATAACCCTTTCTTCATCTGCCCTATCTACCTTAACCTGAATATCATCTATTTTATTTTCTAAATTCAAATTAATTTGAACTTCGTCTATTTTCCTTTGCAAATCTAAATTAATTTGGTTAAGTTCATCCAGTCTTTCTTCTGTCTGAATACTAGATAACAATAATGGGGTAATTGATTCCTTTAATTTTTTCATCTCCCTCCTCTGCTCTTCCACTATATCTTTAAAATCCAGTATTTCTTTCTCCATTTCATTAAATTTTTGATCTATTTCTGAAAGATGAGCCTCCATAAGCTCCTGTAAAAAATTCCTTAGACTTTCTTTAATATCTTCTTTCAATTTCCGTATCTGAACTGAAGAAATTTCCAATATTTTAAAAGTGGTTAAATCTCTTTGTTTGAAGGCCATTTTTAAACTAAGTAATACCAAGAAGAAGAAAAAAAGAAAAAAAAAGAAAAAAAATTCAGTAAGCTTTTCTTCTTAAACACTTTAAGAAAAAGATAATTAAAAAAAAGAGATTTAAAAAAAAATCCATTTTTTAAAAAATATCTTGTTATATTCTTCTTAAAGGTTCCATGCCAGCAATTGTAATAAGCATTTCCTTAGCTTTCGCTTAGCTTAGCTTTCACTTCCAATACACAAAACGCCATCTTTCATCATCTCCACTCTTGAATACGAATACCTTCTCTGTCAGGGAGTTAAAATCATCTTACAATCAAATGCCAACACTCCTCTTTTCAGCTCTGTCCGCGTTAGCCATCCTTCAGTAATCCATTTCAGTCACGGAGATGGACGCTGCATTTTGTTCTGCCATTTGGCAGAAGCGTTCTGGATTCCGGAGCTTTTTTCGGGCTATAGAAGGAGCGTTCCCAACAAACCACCAGAAATCTTCCTGGGGCTTTCCTTGGGGGCTCTACTTCAGCCCGAATGCTCACCTCCCCCTCTTTGCCCGAGGGAAGAGATTTACAAGCTGCTTGACAGCAGATTAACACTGTCTAAACAGCTCTACAGAATCACACAGAACTGGCGGGCTAAAATAGCCCGCCATTAATGAAGCGGAGCCACCAGAAGTCTCCCAAGCAAGGCAGTTATTAAGTGCATTTCACAACCTTTTTGGCCACAGTCATTAAGCGAATCTCTGCAGTTGTTAAGTAAATCAGCAAACCTGGGTCTCCCCCATTGATTTTGCTAGTTGGAAAGTTATCAATGACAATCACAATGCTCCTGGGACAGTGCAGCTGTCATAAATACATGTCAGTTGCCAAGGGTTTGAATTTTGATCACATGATGCTGCATATAATTGTGAAAATTATATGCAGCAATCATATATCATAAATCACTTTTTCACTTTTGTTGTAACTTCGAACACTCACTAAACAAATTGTTGTAAATCAAGGACTACCTGTTAGCGAAACAGAAGTGAATAGGTAGAGTGTTGTTTGGGGACTGGGAACCTCCCAGATCAAGTGTCCATCCAGGCATGACATTCAGTGAGTGATTTTTAAACTACACGTAGTCCTTGACATACAATTCATTCCTGACCGCTCGAAGTTACAACAGCACTTTAAAAAGTGACTTATGACCATTTTTCACACTTATGACCATTGCAGCATCCCCATGGTCATGTGATTTACATTCAGATGCTTGTTGGCAACTGATTCACATTTATGACATTTGTAGATCCCGGAGTCATGTGACCGACCTTCTGACAAGCAAAGTCAACAGGGAGACCAGATTCTCTTAACAACCCTGTTGTAATTTAACAACTGCGGCGATTCACTTAATAAATGTGGCAAGAAAAGTCGTAAAACACGGAAAATCTCACTTAGTAAATTTCTCACTTAGCAACATGAATTTTGGGCTCAGTTGTGGTCGTAAGTTGGCAACATACAATGGCAGCATTATTTTGTTCTCCTAAAAGAATAGCAGGATGTAAGTGAAATGAATGAATATGCTGCTTTGATGAGTTTGAATACGGCATGACAAGAATCTTTTGAGCAACTAATTATTGAAAAGTTTCAAGAAGATACATGATTAGACATCACTGCTCTTTTGCTTCCTCAAGTGCAGAATGGGCGAGAAGGGGAAAGTGCTTCTTTTTTTTCCTAACCTCTTCCCCAAGTTTAAGCAGAGCTCCTGAGAAATTGAACATAATCATGGGAAAAAATGGGAAGATAATGAGCCATAGCTCGGCTTGTTTTCATCTGCCAATTTTTAATGAGCATTTCTAGATTTCACGTGTTTTGGCTACACCATTTGTTTTGTTTTTTAGCTCAGTCAAATATGTATCTGTTTGCAAAAAAAAAAAAAAAAAGATTGCCCTTCTCCTAACCTCTGCCTCTTTGAAGCATTTCCCAACTGTTGCTTGGGGTCCCAGCAAGAGCTGAAGGCTTTCAATTGCCTCCTCTAATCATCATCCATTCCTTCCCTGGATCTATCAGCAAATGAAAGTGTCCCTTTTGCAAGTAGCAACTGGAGTTCAAGCTGGCCCTTCCTTTCATTTCATTGTGACTGGTCAGCCAATGACACGCGCAGGGCAAGAGGCATTGTTGAAGGGATGATAGCCTTGATATAATTCCTAATCAGGCCTTGCCACTGCCTTGTCAAATGAGTGCTGAGCTTCCCATTTGTTGGCATTCAGTGGCTCCTTTGGATGCTATTTCAGCAGCAGAATAATTAGTGACTTGCAGGAAAACAGCAAGAAAGCCTTGAATTGTATTTAGTGACAATTATTCTGCCAAACCCATGCTTACTGTTATAAATGGAGCTTATTAGTGCCAAATTGTTTGGATAGGAAGCGGCTGCCGTGGGGAGTGGGGGTGGTGGAGAATGGCTGCAGCTCCTTAATATGTTGCGGGCATCAGCACAATGCCACCAGCTGCTTTTGCTCTGCCTGCTCGACACTTCAGGCAAACTCAACCCAGTCTGCTACTGTGCATTTGGGGAACTGCTTTCCATTTGATGCTTCTAGTGCTACTTTCCCCAACCAGGGTTCTTCTGGATGTGTTGGGTCTCTCATGTCCAAGCACAGTAGGATTTCTTGCAGCTGAATTCCCAACACATCTTGGAGATTTGTGATTGGGAAGGTTGTCCTAGATGAATTATATTCGCAGCTCCATAGGTGGGCCCTGTTTTAAGAATGGTGAAGAACGTCAACTTCATGCACTTCAATTTCCAACACATCTTGAGGGCAACTGAATAACATCATGCAGCTCAATTCCCAATACATCTTAAGGGCATCTGATTGAGGAAGATTGTCCTAGATGAATTACATTCACAGCTCCATGTTCTAAGAACGGTGAAGAATATCAAATTCATGCAGCTCAATTCCCAACACATCTTGAGGGCATCTGAATAACATCAACTCTATTCAGCTCAATTCCCAACACATCTTGAGGGCATCTGATTGAGGAAGATTTGTCCTACATGAATTGTATTCACAGCTTATACAGTAGATAGCAGGTGGTTCCTTTTGTAAGAATGGTAAAGAGTATCAGCTCAAAGCACTACAGGGATTGCTCTCAGTTAGAAATATGGCATCTCCAGCCTCTGGCAACATTTACCCATGGATGTATCACAATCAATTCAGGATATTCTACATCCTGTTACTGAAGCATCTAAAGTGGAAAGGGACACTAGTCAGCACATTATAAATGAAGAGAAAAATCCTGGATCAGAAGAATGCTTTGGAAAAAAATCTATTCCTCAGCTAACTTGCATATTTTAAGCAATGTGGCATTGAACCAGATAATCTACTACATTATTCAGTTTATTTTCTGTAATATAGAAAGGGTACTTGTCTTATTGGGAAACATATTTTGTTTCTGACAAATGAATTATTTTAAATTTAATTAAGAACAGAAGCTTCATTCTGGAAGAAGTGATCTAATGTCAAGGTTTCAGAAAAACCTCTTCTGCATAAAAAAAACTCAGAAGCCATTGTCTTTCAGAGTTCTTTACTAGCATGAGGAAACTGGCACACGATGAGTGAAATTCCAAAACTGAACTTCTGGATTCTTTTCCCAGTTATACAAACCCCAAGAGTCCCACCCCCCCTGACCCCTTTGCTGGTCACACGGTCCCACGTTCTCCCAGTTCATTCGAATATCTTCTCGCCACTCTTCCTGCAGATGTGAACACCATCCGACCTTGACCGCTTGAAGAATGTTACCATACCCCTCAACCCCCCTTCTTCCCCTCAGGGGAAAAATGTGGCAGCGTCTGGAACCCTAAAGTCTAGTATGGTTTCCAGGCCTGACATCTAGAAGAAGATTCGAAGACCATATTGGATCTTGAGTGATGTATCTCCAAAATGTTCTGGAGCCAGAACAAAGAACTCAAATAGCAGAGAAAATTAATGCTTTCATTAAATTTAGAGTAAATGTAAATTTATTAAAAATTAATTAAATACATTTAGTGTGCAATTAATAATTTTCCCCTACTATATTGAAATTTTCACTTAGGCAGGAACTTGTGAAAGATACATCTATGTAATAGGAGTCATATTCATAGAGCCAAACTTTATACATTCTGCTCTAGAAAAATGAATCTAATCTTTTCTCAGCCAGAGAAAGAAACATCTCTTAGAAGATGTTGCCAGTCTGAAATGTATTCATCTTCTTTTCTTAATCTTTCGATTGTGATATGCAAATATATGCATATTTATTTGAACTATTAATTAAAATAGTTTTTGTAGGTAGCAGAGTTCAATTGAATGTAATTTATTTGAAATATTAATTGAAGGCAGATTGCTTTCACTGAGTGACAATGATGCTTGTTTAAACTGTACATAATTTTTATAATTTCCATATTCTTTTCAGAAAGTTGGAAAATGCCAGATTATATGTGGTGCACAATTTGCTGAAGCTTTTATGAAACTGGGGATTACATCCTTCATATATACCCAGATAAATTCAACTCTACTTGGGTAGCGGTGTTATATTTGATGCTTTATTCTTTGATGTACTCTGGGGGGTATAATAGAGGAATTGCCCAAATTGTGGTAAATTTTCCGGCTTCAGAGGAAGCATCACAAAGGATGTTCTAATAGATGTCCTGCTTGCCTTCTGATGTGCTTGCAGTAAAAGGACTACAATATCAGGTGACTTGCTGGAGATAGATGCCGAGCTGCGTAGAGAAGCCAGTTCTGAAACATTAAGGTTTTTAAGAAGAAGTTAGACAGCCATTGTCCAGAATGGTACAGGTTCTCCTGGTTGAGTTGGGGTTTGGACTAGAAGACATGCAAGATACCTTTCAATTCTGTAATTCTGTATTCTGTATCGGGAGAATTCAAATTTATGTTACATTAAGAGAAAAAAATCACTGCCATAATGGCTCTTCTAACTTCAGTGGCAGCAGAGAGTTGGTGAGGCCTGAAATAAGCACCTTTATCAACTCAGATTTTCAGTTAAAATTATTATTGTTGTTGTTTCGTGTAGAAGCAAGTGATCACCCTTCAAAAACATAGTTACATATTCTTGTTAGCATCTGCACTTCAAATAGAGATCCTGAGATTAGTTATGACAAGTAACATTCAAAAGAGGGTCGTCGGGTGGGTTGGAAGGAAGGTTTCCATCTGGAGCTAATAAAAACTGTTCCCCTCTTTTCCTTCTCAAGCAAATAAAGGAAAATCTTCATTTTCCTTATCTTGTCAAATGACTGGGAGAAACTCTGGATAAAATTTTTACAGGCAAGAGATTTATATATGTATCAGAGATCCACAAAGATGTCATATTTTTTTCTTCATGTTTTTCATTTAGTTGCTGTTTTTCTGTGGTGACATTGACATAATATTAAAAATAAAACATCTGATACTTAAATTGTATTTTAATGGAGAAAGTACAAATAATTTTTTAAAAGGTGCTCTTCTGAGAGAAGGCGAAAGGAAGGAATAGGGCATATAAAACTGTGACAATAACTTGAGAAGGAGAGAGCCAGTTGGATGTAGTGGTTAAGTTTTGGTGGCATGGGGG
This sequence comes from Ahaetulla prasina, assembly GCF_028640845.1. Lineage (NCBI taxonomy): Eukaryota > Metazoa > Chordata > Lepidosauria > Squamata > Colubridae > Ahaetulla > Ahaetulla prasina. The sequence goes on from NC_080540.1 coordinate 120,469,788, forward strand.
TTAGAATGCTGTATTGCAGGCTAACTCAGTGCTCACTGCCAGCAGTTCGATTCTCACCAGCTCAAGGGTGACTCAACCTTCCATCCTTCTGAGGTCAGTAAAATGAGGACACAGATTGTGACTCTGTAAACCACTTAGAAGGGCTGTAAAGTACTGTGAAGCAGTAAGTCTAAGTGCTATTGCTATTGCTATTAAGGCACCCAACTAGAAACTGGGAGACTATGAGTTCTAATCCCACCATAGGTACAAAGCCAGTGGGGTGACCTTGGGCCACTCTCTCAGTTCTAGGAAGGAGACAATGGCAAATCACTTCTGAAAATCTTGTCAAGAAAAGTACAAGAACTGTTTGAAGGTGCACACACACATACACACACACACACACACACACACACACACACACACACACACACACCTTTGGGAAGCAGTTTCTCTTTATACTTTCTGATTTTCATATGCCATCCCCTTAGCTGCTTCAACGCTTTGCATGAAAATGCCTATGTGGAAAAGCCTCATCTGAAAGCTCCTTTAATTTTCCTTGTCATTTTGCGAAGTTAGCTGTAGCATAGATTACAACTGCCAAAGTACAAAGGGCTTTTTGTCATATAAATACTTATATTGTTCTTTATGTTAGAATTTTCTGTAATTTTCTGTCATCAACCCAAAAGCACTGACTGATGCTTTCTAAATGTAGATCTAAGACTTTTCAATAGGCAAGAGTTCTTAGATAGACTGACATTGTGGCTTCTCATAATGAGGCAATTCACTGCGGTTAGGGATGGTTCATATTAATATTTCTCGATTGTTTCCAGCTGTTTGATGTGTTTGATGTGATGTGTCCACAATTATTAAGTGCTATTGTAACTGAAGCTGTCTCCCACTCTAGCAGTCATGCTAGTTAGTGATTACTAAAAACTTAGGAAGAAAAGTAGGGTATAAATTGAAGAAAGAAAATTAAAAATTAAAGAATTTAGAGCAGGATAAAATAAACGGATAAAGTATCAGGAATAATCACATGGGAAAAAGTCTCTGTCATGTCTGCCATCTTCAGCTGCTTTGCTTTGCTTTGCTGGCATCCTACCATAAACTGAAAGGGAGGAGGGAAGGAATTTGGGGAAGCTTGGGGTGGAAAGAAGATAGATGAATGTGGCAAGGGAAACAAACTGACAGGAACCAGAAGTGTCAAACTGAAATAATCTAGGCACCAAGGACACCTGGCCTGGAAACAGAATATGAAATCGTTTCAAGAAGCGTCCAACTTCAAAGCAGTTTCCCAAACATCAAACCAGGATGCTATTGGACACTGTTGAACTGGTTGGAGGGGGGGGCAGGGCCAGGGGAAAATTGTAACCTTGGGAATAGTCAGATTTAGCCCCGCTTTCACTGCAACCACTGATTTTTAGTCAAAGAACCTATCACTTGAACCAAATGGAGTCGAGGATCTTTTCTTAAAGAATCACACTGGGACAGATCTGACAGTCACATTGAATTTTGCAGGATTCACTGAACAGATGTCCATGGTGCTGTGCTATTGGTGTAATATCTATTAATAATATGATTCTACACTCTTTCGGTTCATCTTCCTCATGATAGGATAGCAACTTCACTTTCTGGGCACTTTCCAATAGGTAGTGACAGTGAGTCTAACAATGGTGAGAAGTGACAGCAGGATTCAATTTCCTCAGTGATATACATTCAGTTAGGCATGCCAGTTCTTTAACTGAATGAAGTTCCTAGTCAGTATTGTGACAGATGGGCACGATCTCTGCATTAATTGCCCTATTTCTGCACACTTCTTGCTTTATAGCAGATTTTATAGTCATTTCTACCTTTTCTCTGTTCTGCAAGATTTTTGGGAGATTTTCCATTTATCTTTGGGAGAAAAAAAAAACCCGCTTCAAAAACAAAGAAGAAAAGGCAAAGCTATCTATCAGCTGCTATCTGATGGGGTTGAGTGAGAGCAAAATATACAGCTGCTGACAATGGTTTGTCTGCAGACTGAGTATAAAAACATCCAATGGATTGGAGAAGAAAGCTTGGGTCATGAAAGAGTGCCCCCTTCTGATAAATTTCTTTAATTTCTTCTGAGCTCAGTTGGATTTCTTTCCATCTTGTTTCCTTAGGTTTTTGAGGACTAGAATAAACATTTTATCACTGTAAGAAATAGGATCAAGCTATTTATTAATGGTAAAATATTAATGTGTGATCCATCATAGTTTGTCACATGATACAGCTAGTCCTCAACTTATAACTGTAATTGAGACCGACATTATGGTTGTAAGTCCTGCTAATTGTTAAGTGGATCATCACATGACTGACCTGATTTTATGACCATTTTTGAGTTAAGTGAATGGCGAGGCCTCTAAGCAAATCCACTGTACTCATTGTTTTGCTGAAAACCAGAAGTAAATGTAAAAAAAAATATTGCAAATCACAGTCACACGACTACAGAACACTGCAAATGGCCTGTGAATGTGGACAAGTTGCTGAGCACCCAAAATACAATCATGTGACTACAAAGGAGGCTGAGTCATGGGAACCCTGTATCTACGTTGTCAATACCTTTTTGTGGATCCACCATAATTCAGAAAGGTAGCTAAGCGATTATAAGTTGAGGACTACTTGTACCGAAGTTACTAACACAACATCAGTGAGTCTTGTTCATTTCCAACAGATCCATATGAGCCTTCTTGAGCTCAGAATCAAAGCTTTGGAATTCGGGAAGAGAGTTTGGCCCTTGGCCTCATATTTTGTTGTTTTCTCAGAACTTGGCTGCTTTGTTAGAACGATAATTGATGGTTATTATTGCTTATGACTTTCAGCTACTCCCACCATTTTATTTGTTTAATATTTTAAATTATATTGTTGGATTTGTTGGACTATTTTGTTTTAATTCCCTGTCTTGTTTTTAATGAATACAGAATACCAGAGTTGGAAGGGACCTTGGAGGTCTTCTAGTCCAACCCCCTGCTCAAGCAGGAGACCCTATACCATTTCAGACAAGTGAGTGTCTATCCTCTTCTTAAAAACCTCTAGTGATAGAACACCCACAACTTCTGAAGGCAAGCCGTTCCAATGGTTAATTGTTCTCACTGTTAGGAATTTTCTCCTTAATTCCAGATTGCTTTTCTCCTTGATTAGTTTCCATCCATTGTGTCTTGTCTTGCCTTCTGGTGCTTTGAAAAATAGGTTGACCCCCTCTTTTTTGTGGCAGCCCCTCAAATCAACTGTCTTGAACACTGCATAGTGCAAAGATGAAATTTACATTTCTTGCTAACCTGGCAAATAACAAATCCATGGTAAATGGAAATGAATCCCTAGATACTCAAAATATAAGATTAATTCCTCTCTAGACAAAGCCAGGATATCACAAGGCAACACAGAACAAATTGAAAGGACAAAAGGGAATAGGGGCAAGATTAAGAAAACTGTCAAAAAGAAGAAAACTATTAAACTATCTAATAGTTTAACATTAAATAGCTCTCAGGAAAGACAGTGGTACTTGGTGGCCGTCACTGACGAGCCACCGTTAGTCTAAAAATACTTCTTGTTTAAGCCTTCTCATCAATATTGCATTAGCTCTAACAGCTTTCAATCATTAAGGGAGCCAAGAAGAGAGCTCTCCTGGGGTGGTTGGGAAGAAAGCCCCATCAATTAATAGCAGATCTCTTTGATTGGGCTGGAGAGTCACAGGATTTTTTTTTTCTGTGTGGAGAAGTCACAGCAGGTGGGAAGTGTGCTTTCTTGCCTAGCAGTGTCATGCAAATGCCAATAGCATAGACCATGGGCCAAGGTCAGCACCAAGGAAATGAATTAGAATGCAAGTTCAAAGGGCAGAAAGGTGATAAGAATAAATGCCACTGATAGAAGAGAGATGAAAATAATTCCTGACTGAATAAAGGAGGAGTCCCAGCAGGAACTGGACAGGTTTTTAACTATTGCCTGTATGATTCTGATCGTTGTAGTTATAAACTCATCACAGCATCTGAATATCTTTTCCAACACCATCAGTGCTGTTTTAGCACGTGTTAACCTGCGGCATGTAACTTGACTGTTTGTTCCTTTACCGTTGATGGTTGATCCTAAAAGGCAGAAACTATTCATCACTTCTGTATCCTCATTGCCAATTTTAAAGTTTGCTATAGCCTATTTATGTGACTTCCTTGGTAAAATGTAGGAGTAGTTTGTCATTGCCTTCTCCAACATAGAAGGAAGTGATGCCTTTATAATTAGAAGTTCTCACCTGCCTCTAGCATCTTCAGGTATCACGGCTGCCCAATAAACATTCCTTCTTGTTTTAGTGGAGTATTTGGGATGACCTTCATGTCTTGTGTGACCTTGCTGGTATTATATACTCTTGAGAGATATTCCTGGCATTTTTAATCATCATTGCCCACCTGTTATAATGAAGGTAGCACCGTGATGGCGAACCTATGGCACACACAGAGCCATCTATCTGGACATGCTAGCTTCTCCTGTTGATCTTTTGGGTTCCAGTGCGCACATGTGCGCTGGCCAGCTGATCTTTGCATGCGTGGGAGCACCAGAAACCAGAAGAGCAGTTCCCTGGTGTGCATGCACGTGCCAGGAAGCTGAGCTTCGGATTTCCAGTGCGCACATGCTTGCCGGCCAGCTAGTCTTTGTGCGCACGTGTGCACCACAAACTGGAAGACCAGGTGATCAGCACACTTGCGCATGCCGGAAAGAGGAAGTTCAGCTTTGCGACGCGCACATGCGCACTGGGGAGCTGCTCTTCCAGTTTTTGGCACTCCCCTGCGTCTGCATGTGCTCCCATTTCAGCACTCAGTGCCAAAAAGGTTTGCCAACACTGAGGTAGCATGACAGGATTTGAGGGAGAGTAGATAAACTTATGACACCCTTTCTCCACTCAGTCTTAATCAAGTCATTTTTATGGTATTGTTGTTTAGTACAGGTAGTCCTCAACTTATGACCACAATTGAACCCAAAGTTTCTGTTGCTAAGCAAGATAGTTGTTAAATGAGTTTTGTCCCATTTTATGACTTTTCTTGCCACAGGTGTTAAGTGAATAACTGCAGTTGTTACGTAAGTTAGTAACAGAATGATTAAGCGAATCTGGCGTTCCAATTAATTTCGCTGGTCAGAAGGTCACCTAAGGCAATTACATGACTCCAGAGCACTGCAAACATCATAAATATGAACCAGTTTCCACGTATCCAAATTTTGATCATGTGACCATGGGGATGCTGCAATGGTTATAAATGTGAAAAATGATCATAAGTCACTTTTTTCAGTGCCATTGTAACATCAATTGGTCACTAAAAGAATGGGTGTAAGTCAAGGACTTCCTGAATTAATATTTGCAGGGAAGTGAACCACCAAAATCAAAGAAGCTAGCTCCACTCCACACTTTCTATAGTCTGAGTACTACCGGGAGCAAGTAAACTATTCATTGCTTGAGATATGTATGACTAAGTTCTAATTCGTTCCTCCTTCCAATGTTTAACTTCAATTTCATCACATCAATTCAAGCGATCTTTTGACTCTGCCTCATCAAAATCCAATGGCTCTGTTAGCATGTAGAGAATTCTGAAACTCCCTATTGCTGAGAGTCAGGTATTCTATATCAATGGATGTATTCCAAGCAGTAAGAAAGAATGCATTTTAAAATGACTATTTCAGAATTACTGTGGGATGTATACCATCTTCCTCGTGGACATGACTTGTTCAGCCTCCTCACTGGTGTCACAGTATGTTGAGGGAAGGAAACTATCATAGGAATCAATAGTATCATCTTGAAAAAACCCAGGAAACTTGTCCACCATTGTAAATGGAGATATGGAAACAGATAGGTAACCATTTTTTTAAAAAAGAAACTGTCTGTCTGCCTGTCATCTTGCCTATTATAGGAAAAACTAGTCTCTGTATCTAAGTGACTAAAATTTCTTCTTTTTCTCTGACTCACGTTTTTCTCTTTTCAATATAGTGTTTAGGGAGGCTTTTCCGTTTAAGTGTTTCCTAATAAATCTTTTTTACTTCAAACTTTTTAGCATTTACAGGTGGGCTAAATCTATACTTGGCATTCCAGATGACAACATTAGGAACAGTATTCATTTTTTGAATACGTCTTGTTCAATTCAAATATTCAGCAACATAAAAGAACAGGTAGCTGTAGTAAGAACACAACGCTTCTGAAAATATTATAGTCTTCATTTCAGTTTCCTTTGGTACTGTTTATTTTTAAATGTAGCAGTAGCAGCTTTTTATGCCAGACAAATATACTTCTTTTGCATTATTAGAAATGGTATCCCAATTATCTTTTTATATGCATATTAATTTATTTGGCTAAGTGGAGGTTTTGGCTGGGCAAATACAAAAATGGAGTTGCAGCCTAATTTGTTCCTGAGACAATTCTGCCAACACTCAAATATCCTCTAAGCATAAACAGAATTTCATCTGGAGAGGCAGGTAAACAGTGGAATGCTTTAACACTGAAGAACTTTGAGGGGGGTGACTCTTAAAAAAATTGGATGGTACATCATAATTTACTGTAGCACTTTATTATGCTTAATGCAGCAGAAGTGTAAGCAGGACTTAGAAGAAATAAAAAACAATTCTATTCTTCTCTCAACAGCAATATCAGTGTGATGGTAATTACTTACTTGTTGCTTCATTGTGAATATGAACAATTCTAAGGTTGTTAATGTGCCATCAGAGAAAATAAAATTATATATTCAATTTATTCCACTCAAAGACAAATTGCCGAGGAAATTTAGACTTTATTGGCCCTTAGATGGTAAAACTGTGATAACAAAGGAACAAAGAGAGAAGCTGATAGTCAATCGGTTAAAACCCAGCCCTCAGTTTTAGGCGTTCCACATAATGTAAGTCCATTGTCTTATCATTTCAAGATTTCAGTGGTGCTAACTGTTTTGTCGTGGCTGCTAGCTTTGTTCATTTGTTTCAAAGAAATCTAACATGGAGCAGCGGAAAAGTTCAAAAGGTGATCTTGATAGACTCCTGCCTCTCAGCTTAATCTACTTCACATGATTCAAGATGGGATAAAAGGCATGATGTAGTGATGAAATTCTGGGATGAGACAGGAAAGAAGTTGAAAAAATAAATGCGGATCAAATTCCTTGAAGAAAGCAGCACAGAAATGCTATGGAGAATGAAGTTGCTTATGAAAACTCATTTGTAATCTCTGTGTAAATTTAGAGATGATATTTGATAACCAAAGAAACTTCCGTTTAAAGTATGATGTTTTTACTCATCACCCAGAAAGCCAGAAACTTCCAGTACAAGTCCATCATTTATTCATTCCATATAAACTGTAAAAACTTCATTCAGTTTTATTAATTGGGAGCCGCCCAGAGTTGGTTGGTTGGTTGGAGAAGGGCAGAGGTGTGATTCAGCTGGTTCGCACCAGTTTGGGTGAACCGGTTGTTAACATTTTGCCCAGCTTGGAGAACTGGTTAATCCAATCTCTGGCTGGTCCCGCCCAGCCCCTCCTAGGAGTCCCCCCACTGTATCCCATTTCGGCTTCCAGGTTGGTGCATGCTCCAAACCCCTGCTCTAGAGTGAGTTGGGAATGGGGATTTTGCATGATCATTACTGTGGGGTGACTTGGGAATGGGATTTTGCATTATGATTGCTCATAAGTAAGTAGGAACCAGTAAAAGAGGAATGGAAAAATCCCTATCTGTAGATCAGCATTTTTCAGTCTTGGCAAGACTGAAAGTCTTTAAAATGGGTGAACTTCATGCTGCCTGGGGAATTCTGGGAATTGAAGTCCATGCACCTTAAAGTTGTCAAAGTTGAGAAGCATGGGTCTACACTAGATTTTAGGATTTTCCATTCTTAATTTATTTAGAGTTTGGTGCAATTAAATAAATCAGTTGTGGTTTCGTTAGCAAATAGTGCTTAAAGCGATATGAACCATTACTGGACTTTTTGTGAGAAACTGAAATTAAAATCTGGGCTTTGATGATTAAATAAGGGATTATGGAAATAATGAAGACAAATGTTAATCTTAGAATAAAAATGAAATATATTTTTTTACTTATACCTGTACCAAAGAAATTTGGAAGCCATTCTTTTTCAGTTTTTCTTCCTTTCCTCTTTCTTTCTTACACTTTCACTCTTTTTCTTTCCTGAGCCTTTTCTTTTTTCAAATATGTTTTTTATTTATTTATCACTTAGCTTTGTATTTTTTTGATGTGTGAAGGATCAAATACTCAGCCATTATAATTCTACATTCCTTATTTACAGAAATCATATCAAAATTTAGAATGAAATCCACTGGGAGCCACTTCATATAAGGCAGGCTCTGAGTTCCTCTAACCAAAAAGTGTTTATCAATAGAAGAGAATATTTGTAGCTGGGGTTGAACCAGGGGTCCTTGGTGCTCTCTGAGCGTGATGGTTTTCTTGCAGATGTTTCATTACCAAACTAGGTGACACCATCAGTACTAGAAGGGAGTGGAGTTTGCTCTTATTTTCATATATTACTGGCTTACCCTGTCAGTATTGATCAGTTGCTTCACAAAAAGTGTTTTGATTGGTGCCGGGTCTCTACAGTCTCAGGCACAGAAAGGCTATTCGGCACCCCTCCCTCAAATGTTCTTTAAAATACAGAGTTTCCCAGCATTCCTTTAGGAACCTCCAACGTGCAAACTGTGGTTTCTCATCCTAAAATGAATCCTCTTTATCTGGAGCTTCAAAATTTGCTCTTTGCTGGGGAGGTGTGTAGCCAGCAGTGGGATTCAAGTCATTTAACAACCGGTTCTCTGCCCTAATGATTTCTTCCAACAACCAGTTTGCCAAACTGCCCAGAAAGTTAACAACCGGTTCTCCCGAAGTGGTGCGAACTGGCTGAATCCCACCACTGTGTGTAGCTAAAAGTCAGTCTACATTTAGTGTACATCGGACTTTGGGGATATTTCTTCATAACCAAACAAAAGTGTATTTTCTGTGCAGTTCACACCCTTTACTCTCTGGACCTGAATGTCACAAAGCAAAGCCCACATTTTGTAATTAACCCCTGCACCCCGTTTTGGCAGGCAGAGTGCTGCAGGAGGCTGAGTGCTGTCATGCCCCCTGGGTGGCCACGCCCACCCAGCCACATCCACCCAGCAGAGAATCGGTTGTTAAATTATGTGAATCCCATCGCTGGAGATGGGTGACTATATAAATGTTTTAAATAAAATTCAAATACATTGTGATGGCTTCACAAAGCAAATTCCATGTATCCACAGCTGGGCCAATCCTTTCTCCATAGTTAATTTGTTATAGTGCTCACCTATGAGCACTATATTCGCTGTCCTAGGTAACAGATAAATATTTGTTACAAAACTCACACCTTTCCCAACTATTCTACTCTGAAAATATCACTGCTATCTCCTTTGCCAGCATTAATGAGCAAAACACAAAATTGGAAATCTACAATCTGTTTACCCCTGTGTATGACTGGAGCCAAGAATCCTAAGAGCTGCAGGCAGTGCTTATTATCATCATGTAAGTCAGGCAGCAGCAGCAGGAAAAGGGAAAATATCTTTATGAGAGCAGCTGACTGTTCAAAAACCCTTCACACTGATTAGGTGCTGCTTCCTACAGCAGTTAGAACGTTCTCTGCAGCTTCTTCCTTAGGAGCACAGGAAACCAAAGTAGCGTGTGGTTTCAAATTACATTGCATTCCAATTAATTTCTACAATATTCATTGTTTCCTGAAAAAGGATGAAACAAAAGGTCTCCATTTTACCATCCAAAAGTATTTTTTCTTTAATAAAAAAAAAAATATTGGAGGATTTAAGAATTCAGGTAAATGGAAATAATGGGTTTCTTATTACTTTTAATGATGCAGGCCACTAGAAATAATAAAACTCTGCATTGACTGATGGGTACATACATGGGAATAAACTCCACTCAATGCAATGGGGTTTACTTCTGAAAAAGCATGTTTGCTGTGCAGATGTCAACAAGACTATTATCCTTTTCTTTTTCTATCTCACACACATAAACATCTCTTTGGGACTGTGAAGGTTCACTTACAGAGCTGTTAAGTTTGCACTCTTGTTTCAGTTTGGGACGAATACTGTTTTGACACGAGCCTCTACCAAAGTATCTTTTAGGAGATTAATAGACCACTGAGATAAATGTGAGCCAAGTCATCCTTTAATGGATCTTTGGGCCTTAAGGTGCTATTGGCTTGTATCCATTAACTGTGATTGGTTTTCCCTCATAACAGGGAATAAAACAAATTTACCTCAGAGACCATAGACTGTTACTTCTGAATTCAGCTTGTGGTAGAGCCTGATGAGAGTAAAAAAAAATAACACAGAAAATCTCCTCCACGCATGGGTCACCATGGGCGAGTAGATGGCAATATAAATTTTCTAAAATAAATAAACAAATATCCCAAAATTGCACAAACAAAATGTATCCCTTTGCAGACTCCATTCCTGTATTAACAGCTGATGGAAGAGTCAAGGTCAGCCGGGAGGCAAGGATTTAATTCATTAATTATTCATTAAACAAACATATATAGCCACTCAACTATCAGAAGGAACTCTTTGTGGTGAACAGAAAGAAAAACACATTTTAAAAAAAAAAAAAGATTTTCCACGAACGCCTTTCCATCTTTGCTTGAATTAAGGCAAAGAATAATTCCCACTGGTGTCTTTCTCTGCCCCTGATGGAACCTTTAAATCATGTTCATTGCATTATTTTCTTCTCATCAGTGAGCTTCATTCTTCAAGCAGGACACTAACAGAGACTTATCTATTTGGGGAAGCTCCTTACTTAGCCTTACTGGATTCCAGATTTAAAACTATAAAACCTTTAGTTTCATCCAGTATTATGGTTTTTAAGCTGAGCTTATTAATTAGATAAGTGGAAGAACCAAATGAAGAAGAGAATATTTGTAGCTCAGGGTTGAACTGTTGGGGACCTTGGTGATCTCTGAGCTTGATTGCTTTCTTGCACAAATTTATTTATTTATTTATTTTGTCAAACACAACAGTATATATAAGTATAAGCATGAAATAACCATACAAATTGGATACAATCAAGGGGAACATTAGGACAGGAACAGTAGGCACACTGGTGCTCTTATGCACACCCCTACAGACCTCTTAGGAATGGGGTGAGGTCAATAGTAGACAGTTTTTGGTTAAAGCTTTGGGGATTTTGGGAAGAGACCATAGAGTCAGGTAGTGCATTCCAGGCATTAACAACTCTGTTACTGAAGTCATATTTTCTACAATCAGATTGGAGCAGTTCACATTAAGTTTAAATCTATTGTGTGCTTGTGTATTGTTGCGATTGAAACTGAAGTAGTCTTCGACATTGTAGCAGATGATTTTATGAGTTATACTCAGGTCATGCCGAAGGCGGCGGAGTTCTAAATTTTCTAAATCCAGGATTTCAAGTCTGGTGGCATAAGGTATTTTGGGAATTTCATTCCCAAATGACGTAGCATCATAAATAACACAGAACCAAATGAAGGGCACAGAATCTCTTGGTATAAAGACAGAAGCTTTTATGGAGAAAAAGATTGGCATTCAACATTTTTTGTATTTACATTATACAGTTTAATGAATCTTCACATTGATGATTTATTATTTCCTACAAAAATATTTCATATCTTGAACATTCTAGGTTAACACTATATACCTACAAAAGTAGGGATGGGGAAACAGAGAGAGAGAGAGAGAGAGAGAGAGAGAGAGAGAATGATAAAAGAGTATTTTTCTCAACTACGTAGTAATACATTTGACCTGGAAGTATAAGCAGATTTATTTTCATGGTAAAATTTGCTGACCTGAGTTGAAAGATTCTATATTTCCTTTTCTGCTCTTTTTAAATCAAAATGAGGCTTGACTTTCACCTGGTCAAGGCTCCTACTCCGTAATGCTCAGATAGTTTATCAGCCTCTGAATAATCAAGACACTTTGGAGCCTTATAATTAAATACAGGTTTTATTGAAACTGACAAGGAATACCGTAAGATAATAAATGAATGCTTCCAGCAAGATGAAGGTAACTTTTTAATAGAGAAACATCATTTTGAATTTTTTTAGAACACGATGGCTATGTCTGGCTCCCCAAGGATGAATATTTTGTGTATCAGTATTAAAACACATTTTTACCATACTATATGTTAAAAAAGTGCTTCTGAATGATGCCTTTTCTGCATGACCTATTCTTCCAAAATCTAGATGATTAGTGATACTTTGTCCATAAAAAAATCTTAACAAGATTTAATTTTTTTTGCTGTATGATATCCTTTGTAGCGTTCTTTGTTTTATGTCTTTGCCTGTCATGTTCTCTGTTTTAACATATATAGTGATTATTACATATTTATTACATATTTATTAAATTTATAATCTCCCTGTCAATCTCCCTGATAAGGTGACTCTGGGTTTACTTACAGATCAGGTAGAAATAAATAAAAAAGCAGTTAATTTTTTAAAACAATGCAAATTACATTTAAAACTATGCAAAAAAACCAGGAACCAAGTCACAGAAGATATTGGGATGAGGTTTTCTTACCCCCTCAACCAGTGGTGAGCCCCTCCTTGGGGCCCAAACCAACCATAAAAAACAAGTTTTGATACTGTTCCAGAAGGCCAAAAGGATGGGAGCAATTCTTACTCTGGTCTGGTGGTAGAGCATTCCACAGTTTCAGAACCACAGCAGTAAAGATTTGTCCTTGACTCAACTCACTAAAATTCCCTAATAGAGAGGGTCCACAAGCAGGCCTCTTCTGTTGATACAAGTGAGGCAGGCTAGTTCATTGGGATGAGATGGCTCCTCAGATACTTTGGATCCACCCCATATAGGGCTTTAAATGTCATAACCATCACTTTGAAATGACCTGGAAGCAAACTGGTAAGCAATGGAGCTCACACGTGGTTTTATATGTGCCATTCTGGAGTCCCCCAGAACTGCATGTACTGCTGACTTCTGCACCAGTTGTAGCTTCTGCATAGTCTTCAAGCATAGCCCGATGTAGAGCATGTTACAGTACAGTAATCCAACTGAGATATGACTCGGGCATGGGTGAATATGTGTAGGACCTCATGATCTAGCTAAGAGTACAACTACTACACAACACAAAATTGCATAAAGGCCCTCTTTGACATGACTGCCCCCTGCTCTTCAAGCAGGAGTCGCAAGTCTAGCAAAATCGCCAGCTTGCACACTGGGTCTGTCTGGGGTAGTGCAACACCTTAATACTATAAACTACTATTGGGTCAAAACTGCTTTTTCCAATTTTCCTGAAGTCTCCTGGTTTTAAAAATTGTATAAAACCATGATATTTTTGGCACAAAGGTTCAGAAATGGAGAAAGCCTTTGCTCATAATGAAACTGTTCAAGGTACAACAGTTCTAAAACTCAATTTGGCAACTCGTAGCCAGGAAGTGTCAGTTATAAAAAACACTACACCAAAATAAGTGTCATTTTCCTCAGTGAAATATGATTATGACATAGATTCCAACTTAGTTCTATGTCTTAACTCATGTAGAAATCACTTCAATCAGTATTGCCTTGCTTTTATTTTGGAGATTTGTCTAAATAGGGGATTTTTTTAATCAAAGGAAAATTTATTTTTACTTACAAAATAGTTCGTAAAAATGGTTTTTAGCTTCAGGACAATTCTTGCCATATTTTATGAGAATTGAGAAAAATAAGAGTCATCTGAATGAAAACTGAAAGAATTATGTATTTAATTGTGGAAGTTAACATAATGCAATACTATTTGCACATTTCCAAAGGTTGCCATAAAGAATTCGAGTTCAATGACAGTTTGAATTTCATATATGTTGGCAACTTTATTTTGGCACATGAGAAGCATCGGTCTCAGGCAAACTGCTGGTCCCTTACCATAACTGCTGCCATAAATTGCAGAAATCTATGAGTTAGTCTACAAAGCTGTGGTTGTCCCTTCCCTTCTGCTCTTTATTTTTATTTATTTATTTTGTCACAACTGTATATATAAGCATAAGCACAAAATAACTATACTATAAGCATATATATAAGCATAAGTATGTAATAACTATATTAATTGGATATAATGAAAGGAAACAATAGGACAGGAATGGTAGGCACGCTTGTACTCTTATGCATGCCCCTTACAGACCTCTTAGGAATGGGGTGAGGTTAATAGTAGACAGTTTTTGGTTAAAGCTTTGGGGATTTTGGGAAGAGACCACAGAGTCAGGTAGTGTGTTCCAAGTGTTTACAACTCTGTTACTGAAGTCATATTTTCTGCAATCAAGATTGGAGCGGTTAACATTAAGTTTAAATCTATTGTGTGCTCGTGTATTGTTGCAATTGAAGCTGAAGTAGTCTTCAACAGGGAGGACATTGTAATAGATGATTCTATGAGTTAAACTCAGGCCAGGTCGAAGGCGGCGGAGTTCTAAATTTTCTAAACCCAGGATTTCAAGTCTGGTGGCATGAGGTATTTTGTTGTATTCAGAGAAGTGGAGAACTCTTCTTTGTACTGAACTCTTTGTACTGAACTCTTTGTACTCTTTGAACTCTTTGTATTGAAGGTGCATCAAGCAACTGGCGAAACAGAACTGACATGAAATCTTCCCTGGTAGCATATTAAACAGTTCATACAATTTGGATGGGAAGGTAAACCAGACTTGTTCATGCTCTGCCTGATTCAGAGGTATACAAACTTTTCTTGATATTAATTACCAGCTGTTTACCCTGATTTTGTTGTCATGTGCTTTCCAAAAACTGAAGGAGGGAATGTACCTCAGGTACCAATTGAACGTCTTTGACCTTCACCACTTGAACGTACAAATGAAGTGCCTCCATACTGCCATTCAAGAAACCCTCTTTGCTGACACAAGGTCAGCACACACAAGGAGTCTACAGCTGATGCTGAACAAATTCTCAGATGCCACTACGCTCTTCAGCCTCTCAGCCTGGACAAGACTGAACTACTTTATTAGCCCATGCCAAACGCAAAGTCCATTGAATCAAAAATCCCTGCTGACACCTAGCTGACAAATATAAACAGTTTCAAATACTTTGGAGCATTATCTCAAGTGATGATTCTTTGGACAATGAAATTGACTCCAGGATCAACAAGACCAACCAGGCGCTTGAGAGGCCACTACTAGAGTGTTTAATCAGCACAACATCTGTATCTTCATGAATCTGAATGTCTACAAAGCTGTGATTATCCCTTTTCTCCTATATCAGGGGTCAGCAACCTGCGGCTCTGGAGCCGCATGTGGCTCTTTCACCCTTTTGCTGCAGCTTCCTGTCACTCAAAATATGTGTCACAACCACCAATGTGCGACAACCACCGGCACGTGATTTATTGAGCTTTTCAACTCCTGGTAGGCCAACCATGGATAAATCCAACAAAAAAAAGTTTCAGAAGAAAACGACATTTAATTCAACTACATATGCGACTGTTCAAGAAATAGCCAGGCACGGGAAGGGTTTTGTGGCTCCTGGTGTTTTCTTTTCTGTGGGAAATGGGTCCAAATGGCTCTTTGAGTGTTTAAGGTTGCAGACCCCTGTCCTATATAAAGGTGAGTCCTGGACTCTGTACTAACACCACCTCAAACAACTGGAGAGCTTTCACAAACACCATCTTCACTCCATTCTGGGCATTTGTTGGCAAGATTATGTCTCCAACCTGGAGGTCTTGGATTGTGTGGAGTCCACCAGCATTGAGTCCCTAATGAGATGAGATGGTTGGACTAGTTATCACAATGGTTGGTTGTCATGTAGCTCACCAGTTGTACTATAGTATACTGGAGTCTGGGAAGAGACCTTGATCTGGACCAAGCAAGCACTCCAAAGATGCTATGAAGGAACATCACTGCACACTACACCACTGTAACAGCTGTCAAAGGAACTAGAAGTGTAGCTGCTGACAGAATTCACTGGCAATTCCTGTGCTATGAAACCTCCACCAGGTTTGAAGACAGGCATCACCCAAAATTGATAGAAAATCATGAACAGCATCCCAAAATAACACCTGCACTCATCACAACAATGGCCTTTGAGTGCCCCCATTGTACTAGATTCTGCACTTCCAGACCAGAATTGCAGAGCCATCTTTGTAGCCATCGTCTACAAATGAACTGCGTAATAAGGTGACTACCATACATATATACAACCCTGATGCTTCTGAAGTATTCATTTCTCATTCTTTGCACAACTGAGCAAAGATGGCAACTTTGCTTTATCCAGGAAATGTATATGCAGGGAAAAAAACTAGAATGGCAATAGCTTTGTGAAATTCTCAGATCCTTTAGAACTGTACAAGCACATACAATAGTGGCCAAAATTGTGGAAACCTTTTGGGAAAAGGTTATTATTTGTAATAACACCACTTTTTTGGGGGAGTAGTACAATAAAATTATATATCAATGGAAAGATAATTTAATCAAGAATATAATACAATAACTTTTATGAAGGATTTGCTATTAGAATAGCAGTTACAGTATAAAGAAGAAAAGTGAAAAATGTAGAAAAAACGAGATATACAAAAATTATCATGTCAGTTAATACTTAGTTGGGTAACCTTTAGCATGAATTACAGCCTTACAATGTCTTCCCATGGAGTGAACCAAGTCTTTTAGTTCTGCAGTGTTATAATGTGAAACCAAGATTGAATGATTGCTTCTATTAACTGGGTTTTATTGCTGGGTTGCTTCTGACTAACAAGTTTCTTTAATCGGCTCCATAGATTTTCAATTCAGTTAAGGTCTGGGCTATTCCCAAGCCATTCCAGCAGTGGAATATGATTATCTTGAAACTCCACCCCCCACAAAAAGTGGTATTAGCCATCAAACCTCAAAAATACACTTTCCCAAAAGGTTTCCACAATTTTGGCCACTACTGTACTCCAAACTAATATCCCCATTTTCTTTATGAATATTGGAATAATGATTGTAAACTTGCTTATTATGAAAATATTACTGAGTTCATTGAATACATAGGAAAGAAAGAAAATTGAATACTGAGTTCATTGAATACATAGGAAAGTTAAATGTCACATATCTTCATACTGAAAATCCCTACCTATTGTCTTTTCTGGTCTGTGCTATTTACTTAAAAAAAGTAAATCACAGAATCGTGCAAGAATCGTGCATTCAGACAGGGCCAACTTTAGGCTAAGCTCAGTTGAGTAGGCACTGGTCTAGGGTACCAAAGCTTGGGGATTGCCAATGCTGCTGCTCTTTCCAATCTATCTAAAAAAGCAAATCTTCCTATTGGTGGGAAGTGGCATTTTATGTTAATGTGGCCTACGGATGCTGTGTCCCCTTAGACCGGCCCTGCATCCAGCTAGAAATTGCTAATTAGGACGCTGATTATTAGCAAACTTTCTTAGCAGAAGAGCCAAATTTATAATGGGTTTATTTCAAGTGACATTAATTTCAAATTACAGTTCCCCATCCAAATTTCACAAGCGTATTTGCACATCATCAGCACCACCAGTATTTAAACTATAGAAACATTTGGCCAATAGAATAAATTATCAATGAGGTATAAATTCACTTGCAGCAGAGCTGTTAAGGAGGGAGTCAGTCTGCAGTTATTTCAGCTTGGGCAATTACTCTGTTTCATAATAAACCACTACTCCAACTCCCTTTTAGAAACAAATAGGCACAAATAGATTCTCCTCAGCTCATATAATGCCTGCCTTTTCTGGACAGTAGGCCAGGGGTGAAATCTACTTACTTTCCTTACTGGTTCGGAAGTGCCTGCATGCACATCACATGCATGCGCAGACCGTCTGCGCATACACAGAAGGTAAAAAACACATTACTTCCTGGTTAAAACCAGGAAGTAATGACACCCGGGTGGATGGGCGGAGCTTTGCTCCACCATCGCTACCGGATCGATGAACTCCTGGCCACGATCGCTACAGGATCGTGCAATCTGGTCCGATCCGGGAGCATTTCACCCCTGCAGTAGGCCTGATTAAATTCTTCCCTCACCTGCCCCACACTTCACCCTTGCGAAGTCCACTTTCCTAGGGGCTCATTTGTTGGGGCTGCATGCTAGTAAAGAGTGGTGCTAGAATCAAAAGTAGGCACACCAGTTTCCCTCCCACCCACCCTTTAAACATTTCTGCTATCTCCTCTCCCTCCCCCTTTCTCTCCCTGCTCAAGCATTTTAAAATCTGGAACACTCAGTGTGTGAATGCTGGAGATAAATCCCACTCCTGCTGATACAGTATTACCAAATGCCATTTTCCAACCTGAAGATATTTATTTTTTCCAGTGAAAACGTCTGCAGGAGGAAAAACCTTCATATTGATGCATTGGCTTCTAAAACAACAGCCCTTGCTGAAAATTGGAGATTCCTGGTTATACAGAATGCCTCTGGTGGCTCAGCAGACTAAGTCTGTCTGTTATTAACAGCTGCTTGCAATTACTGCAGGTTCTAGTCCCACCAGGCCCAAGGTTGACTCAGCCTTCCATCCTTTATAAGGTAGGTAAAATGAGGACCCAGATTGTTGGGGGCAATAAAAGTTGGCTTTGTATATAATATACAAATGGATGAAGACTATTGCTTAACACAGTGTAAGCCGTCCTGAGTCTTCGGAGAAGGGCGGGATATAAATTCAAATAAAAAAAATAAAAAAAATAAAAAATAAAATGCCATGTACAGTACATTCAATGGCATGCATGTAGGCTCCCCTGCCTTAAGACTCTATAAGGAAGTGGGACTTATCCAGAGTGTTCATGTGCAAAGTGTACCAGACTTAAACGTGGAAACAGCATGTCTCTTATCTGCATTCTCTTTCTATCACGTCCTTCCCTCTGTTTCTACTACTATTCCTCCTCCTACTAATCCTATCCAATGGCTTACCAGGAATTTTGCTGTGCCATTAAATGTTTTTGTCATAAATCCATTTAGGGTTTTAGAAGTCACAAGCACCTCGTCTGATCAAATTCAGAAAGTAAACCAATGAAATTTGGGATTTGCTCTGCTCAAGACAGCACCACAACTCAAATTGTACACTGAGCTTTTAAACTTGATTAGCTGGAATTTGATTTGGAAATGCAGTGCTTTTGGCCTTGAACAAAGTTATCAATTTAGCCAAATTAGAAATGGGAATACTTGGAGTCTAAAGACTGTAGGTGTGGTAAGTCATAAGGAAGAAGAGAAGCAATCGGGGCTTTGTAATGATAAACATACAAGTTTCCCACCTGGCTAAAAATTGCTGGCCATGCTATTGTCAGCTGATAGCTAGTAGGTAATCACCATCAACTTTGGCATTTTAGCAAAGGACTTTAGATAAGTGTAGCCTATCCACAAATTATATTTTGGTTTTCTTTCTTAATTCTCCTTTTTATTGTTCTGCCTCCTTAAGGAGCATATTTTTCATAACCCAAACCCCACATCTAGAGTATTTATATAGTAAGACTTTCTGGTACATTATGGTCCCAGAAGTAGTAATAAATAATGGATAAGTAAACTATGATATTCTTAAATTACAATACTGTCATCTATCTATCACATTTGCATGATGCCAGATCCTGATGATTCACAGAGGCTTACAATATGTTATGTTTGGGTATTGACGAGGCAGGAGACCAGGTTAATGACAACAGCTCTTTAATATAGTGTGACCCAGCAAAACTTCTGGAGAAAAACCTCTCCTTATATACACTTCAGCCAGAGGCTGCATCCAATCAGAAGCGAGATACTTCCCGCCTAAAACTCCCGCCAAAACTTACAGTAATACATTACACTCCTTCCCTCCCAGAAGGCACTTTGCCAATATTTACATATTACTTCTCTCGTAGTCCTGCAGGTGCGTGGGCGTCTCCTGACTCTCCCGGACCTCGCAGTTCACTTTCTGGAGTTGAGTCGAGCTTGCGGAGGGCTTTTCGTTCCTCTGAGCTCCTCCTCCCGGCCATCCGGCCCTGGATTATTGCCGGCTCGGACCTGCTGTCCTCTAGAGGGACCGGAGGGTGTCGCTGGACCTCGCCTGACTCAGATAAGTCTCTGTTTGGTTCTCGCTTTCTGTTTGTTCTCGGCTCCGGTCAGCTGTGGGGTTAATTAAATCATAGTCAGGGCTGGTCTCGCCTAATTCTGCCTTATCGCTCAATCTGTTTCTTAATTGATCTATGTGGCGCCTCCAAACTCTGCCATCGTCTATTTCCACTAGATAAGATTTGGGGCCCGTTTGTCTATGACTATCCCCTCTTCCAGCTTGGGCCGTCGCTGTAATTATGTGCCCACACTGAGTCTCCTATGTTTAATTCCCGGATTCTATCTGGTTTTGTTTTGAACCCGTCCTGCACGTAGTTCGGTGTAGCGGTCTAGCGGGCACCGTAGCTTCCGCCCATTAATAGCTCGGCTGGGCTGCGGCGGTGGCCACACAGGGGTCCTGTGTTGGACGGTTAGGAATCGTCGATCTGTGCCTGCCAATCGCCGGGGCGCTTCGTGATAGCGCTTCTTTCGCACTCCGAACAAAGCGTTCAGCAAGGCCGTTCGGCGCGGGGTGGAGCAGGCGCTGTGAGGGCATGTCGGATGCCCTCTTCAGCCAGGTACCCTTCAAATAATGCTGCGGTGAACTGTGGGCCGTTATCGGACACGAGGGTGTCCAGTAGCCCGTGCGTGGCGAAAAGGTGTTTTAGTGCTGCAATGACAGCTCCCGCGGTTGTGGATTTCATTACGATGATCTCCAGCCATTTGGAGAATGCATCCACCGCAATTAGAAATGTTTGGCCGTGGAAGGGGCCGGCAAAATCAATGTGTATGCGGGACCAAGGGCCTTGGGGTTTCTCCCACTCCAACACTGGGGCCGTAGGTGGTAGTGGTCTGGATTCCTGACATACCTGGCATCGGCCAACCCTGTCACCGATTTCCCTGTCCATTAGGGGCCACCAAACATAGCTCCTGGCTCCTGGCTACTTCCAG
Organism: Ahaetulla prasina; assembly: GCF_028640845.1. Lineage (NCBI taxonomy): Eukaryota > Metazoa > Chordata > Lepidosauria > Squamata > Colubridae > Ahaetulla > Ahaetulla prasina. Next base: position 120,490,684 of record NC_080540.1, read on the forward strand.
TCGGCACGGTACGCCTTCAATTGTCGGGTTTGTGAAGATCTTTTCTTCGATGCGGGTAGCTGCGTGGTCTATGGTAACAGTCATTCGGTTTGACTTCGCGCTCTTTCTTTCCTGGCCAATCGCGGGTCGCCTCGCCGATCTCGCGCTCTGATTGGCTGGTTTGAAATTCGGCGGAATGTGGGGTTTGCACCTCTGCCCCAGAGCCGCCCTGATTGGCCGATTTGAATTTTCGGTGGGAAGGTTGGGGTGCTCGGCAGACTTGAGCCAGGTGCCCCTTCCTTTCACACCGCCGGCAAATGGCGTCCCTGAACTTACATCTTTGGCGCTGATGTCGCCCCAACTTCCGCATTCCTCCGGGTCTTCCTTGTCGATTTTCGGTGTAGTGGACTTCTTCCTCCTCTTCGCTGGTTGACTCACGATAGGTTTCTTCGTGGTGGACTGTGCTCGGCTTTCGCCCGCCATCGGCGTGAGTCGCTTTGTAAGGTGTCTGCTGCATGGTTGGACATCTCATGGGCTCTGGCTTCGTCCAGGCGTTTGCCAATGTCAGGTTGCTCTTGGCTAGCAACCGTCTCCTCAAACGGATGTCTCTGACCCCCCGTATAAGTTGTTCCAGCAGCTCTTCGTCCAGATCGCGGTACTCGCAATGCTTGGAGGCTTGTCTCAGGGCTGCCATGTAGTCGCTGATAGACTCGCCTTCTTGTTGCCTCGCTCCCCAAACTCGTGCCGTCGAGCGTATTTGGACGGGGCTGGTGCGTAGTGATTCTTCAGGAGGGTCTGAAGGGTCTGCCACGATACGGAGTGTAGCGGTGTTGGCTCCGC